>NC_039253.1:4167586-4494717 GCF_003368295.1 Carassius auratus
AAAGCACACAGCTTTTATTTCTATACGAGATACTTTGGTATCGACACTCTCATCTGCATCACTGCCAGTCCTTCATTAGATATATATATATATATATATATATAGTCTTCGTGACATTTGGAGACACCATGTTAGACCATTTCATGTCAGTTGCCCTTTCATTAGCGATCTAAATGTTAATTGATGGGGTTAACGACTTCTCACTACAACGGTGTGGCAGGAATCACAGAATTGGCTTAGATCTGCAACACTAGCGTTCTTGCTGCAACTTCGCTCACCAGATGTTTAGTGACTTTTGCTTGGCCTTTAATGTGCCCTTTGATATGGTGACAGTGTAGTACATAGCATGTGAAAAATTACCTGTCTGAAAGACCTTTTAAAGCACTCTTCTTTGTCTACGACAAAATGTATTTGTCTGTTTAATATTAATCAGCTGTGCTTGTAAGTGAGGCAATATATAGTTCAGTTTGGTGGAGTTGAATCTATAGATTTATGAACACAGATGAAACACAAGATCGAACTGAACGGCATAACACATACTCACTAGACTGCTTTTACAGTGTCTATACTACTCAAACTCAAATGTGTAGATTCCAAATAAACAATGCGTTGTCAGAAAGCTTAGCTGTGGTGAGGCTGTTGTTATGCAAATACCTTAACTTTCGCTTTTTACTTTCATACATTGTCCATACAGTGTGTTCATTTGTGAGGATTATCTCGATGAACTAAATGTGTTAGAATCATGCACTTTTGTTGGTTACAGAGGATATTTTCTGCAATAATTCAAAAGCCAGCGGATAATAGATTTAGTTATTGAATCTATTGAACTATTCCTTTAAGAAATAAATTCTTTACCACATGCTTTCCAATTCAAAGGCGAGATAAAACACAATCCTTGGATGCTTTAAATAGGCCATAATATCATAAATTTATTAGCTATACACTCAAGCAGTGAAGGCCGTTACACACACATTGGTTTTGTGGGCTTCTGAGAGACGGTGCCGTGAATCACGCATATGCATCATCTGTTTAGTGTGTGTGTGTAATGAATGGGCATAGTTTTGATGGCACGGCTGTTATTCATGATGAACAGATCAATACTGCATATCTTTATCCCACACACAGTTGCTTTCTTCTCCTTCTGTAGAAGAGGGGTGATATGAATGGAACGGCTAGATAGAGGGGTGGTGAGAGGGCTGTGCTTTCAGATCGATATTCCAGCTCTTCACGGACTCTTGTGTTTAGAGTGCCCTATATCTGTACATCACAGGCCTGCTGTCATGCATTTCATGTGCTACATCTGTCAGTGTTTGGATTGGTCTTAGAGATCTGCATGAGATATACAGGATAAATCAGCCAATTTGTTCCAATTACATAGAGAACATGAATCTTTAATAATCTTCCTCCATCTTGCTGATTACAATTAGTTCTTTAGGGTTTTACTTTCTCAAGTTCTAGCCATCCCACAATTCGCCAAATCAAATTGGTCCGCTCCAGAGTTTTAGCATAATTAACAATTAATTGTGGAATTTAATGAGAAATCACGTCTCTACTTTCTCTTGGTCTTCAGGCTCTTTTTTCTGTTTCTATCTCATTGTCTTTTGTTTTTTCTGGCTCTCTCTGTCTTTTTCTGTTGGCTGCTGTCACTGATTCTTGTTCTTTTTTCTATCTTCTCCATCCTTTCTCTGCTCACTAAAGTGTCTGAGGAGAGTGAACCTGTGGAAGAGCCACTCAAGTACAGTAAGTGTGTGGATGTATGGAGAGTGAGTTTTTCCTGCATGTGGTCCCTTCCTGCTGACTCCATCCATTGGGTATTTAAGTAAAACAAAACATAAACAACCAGAGACGATACTCAACAGGGCTTTGGAACCCAGTGAGCTGCCTTGCGGTCTACTTCCCTACATAGAAGAATGTCTTCTAGGATGGCATCCTAACTAAAATTGAATCAGTTTTACAAATATAAAATGCTGTTCAAACCTTTGGGGTCAGAACTTTTATTTATTTATTTATTTAATTTCCTTTTTTACAAATTACAATTATTAATAAAATATTATTCAGTTAGAAAATATTACATTGAAGTGACAGTAAGGATATTTCAAATTTTGCAAAGAAAATAACAAATAAATGCTGATAATCTGATTAATCAAAGAATCCTGAAAAAAAGCAGAACTGTTTTCAACATCGATTATAATGTGAAAATATATATCACAAATCTTACCAGCCTCAAACTTTCTGAACATTCCGGAATTATAGTATATACTGCTGTCATGGACTGACCAAAAGGTGTCACTTTTGGCCTTTCTCACTTTTTGGCCTAGTGCTTTGCAGTGCAGTTTAGGTAGGCAGCTCTCTTTGTTGGAAAATAGCTACACTGTAAACCCTGATAAGTTCACAGAACTCAAAAAATATTTTGTAACAGATTACACAAAAACATTTAAGTGATGTTTTTAAATGTTTTAAGTTTACATAAACTTAAAAAACTTAATTCCAGTTGCCTTAAAATATCTCAGAGTTATCTTAAATAATTATATTTCTGAACTTATAATTAGGGAGTAATTCACTCATAATTTTATCTATTTTTCAACTCCTATAATGTGGGAAATACACTCAAAATTAGGCTTTTGCTGTCCATCCTCAGTCTAACCACAGACTCTACTCTTCACCACAACGGTAACACTACAAATCCAACATAACATAAACCTTTGTAAAATCTAATATAACACAACATTTATGTATTAACTTATGTCCCTCTATGTTAATCTTGTGTAAAAACACACAAAATAACACTTAATTTCTAAATTTATTTCCCTTGTTTTCTGATGCAAAGCATGTTGGGAACTAGAAAACACAATCATTTTAAGTTCACCTCACTACAACAAATTTTTGAGTTAACAGAACTTATTTAAATTAAGTCCAATTAACTTTCGTTATTATTTGAGTGCAATTAACTAATTTCATTTGATTAATTTCACTGTTCGGTTTTACAGTGTAGTTGCTGTATAACCTGTGGTGTTGTTTAGTCACTTTGACTTTCTTTTGCAGTCACTGTCATCTCTATGTGTGAATGTAAAAGGTGTGCTGTTGTGGTTTAGCTGTGCATCTGAATAGGGCTCTTTTCCTGTAGATTAAGCCCACTCCTGTGTTTTGTTGGTATCCAGACAGCCATGTTAATTAGTGCACAAGACAATTATGCACTTCTCTCCGGAGACTTGCGTTTACTTCTCTTAATCTGGTGTTTTAAATAATTAAACTTGTATTGAAACCCCCTGCCCTCCATCTGCTCCTCTTATCATCTATCTTCTCTTTTTTTGTATTCATCACTCACTATCTCTCTTCTGAGATCTGAAGTGGGAACTGTTTCACCTTTAGTCAATGACCTCTGCATGGTCTCCTAAATTTAATTTGTTTTAAAAGCCACACGAAAGACAGAGAAACATGGTATAAAAATATTTAGCTCCATATATTTAGCTAATATTTAGCTTTAAATCTCCATGCATAGCAAGCTAAATGCATACAGTGTGTCTGTGAGTGTGACCCCATTTACTACAGTCATCACAGCTGTGTGGCTCTAATCTCATTCTTCACAGCTGTCTTGCCAAAGACCAATCCCCTTACTCTCTCAGCATGACCATTTCACACTCATTGGCTCTGCCTCAAAACCTAATGAGCTACCTAGACGGTATTTTTGGACATGTTCAAATTGAATCTACCTACCTGGGCAGAATTTTTGGACCTCGAAGTCGGATTCAGATTAATTTGACCTGCTTAGAGTTTTTGGGCATCATAGATACATTTAAATTGAATCTACTTGATAGCATTTTGAGTGTCATAGATGAGGTTAGTTAAAGCTATCTAGCTAGAAAGTGTTTTGGGACACCACTGACATGTTCAAATCGAATCTACGTACTTGGACTGCAGTTTTGGGCATCACAGACAAGTTTACATTTAAGCTGCACAATGATGGACATGGACCTGTTCAAATCAAAGCATTGCTCGAGCACTATGGGTGTTTAAAAGTGTGCAGTTTTCCATTCAGCACACGTTACATCACCCTCTCGTCAACATGACATGTTTACACAATGCCACCCTGCTCATCATCTGACCCCGAGAGGTCAACATATCACAGAACCCCACGGGTCCTCATTAAATCGATTTCCCTTTAGGCTTTCCTCTTTAATTATTCAGTGTTTTCTGTTCAGTGGTGTTTAAGTTGAAATGCTAGTTTCTTTCCCACATGTGACTGACAGTAATGGTGAAAAATTAACCACGGACTGATGTGTTCCTACTGTTGTAGCCCATTAGTATGCTTCAAGCGTCAGTTTTGTGGCTGTCTGTGTTTGGTTTTTTTTTTTTTTTTTTCTGCATGTACTTGGATGTGGTAATACATTTTTGTCGATGATGATTTTCAGCTCGACGAGAAGAGGAGGAACTGGAGAAGAAATCCATCAGAAAGAGAGTCAAAGAACTGAAGGTGCTGGATCCAAAGATAGCACAGAACCTCTGTGAGTCTGAACCAGTAATCTTTGTTTTTTTGTTTTGTTTTGTTTGGTAATCAAGTTTTAAATCATTTTTAATCAATTTAAACATTAGCTAGGGTGGAGGGTTGCAACAAACTTGAGCTTCAGTCTCAAAAACCTAACAGTCATAACATAACACTAGATGCAATAAAAAGTATAGCATGTGCATAGACCAACAATAACACACATAGTACAGATGAGCAGAAAGGTATGTGAATCAAAACAAGTTTTCAGGTGTCCTTTTTTCCTTGCGTCTGTCCTTTTTTTTTTTTCCTCAGAACCTTGAGGTACATAAAAACACCTGTCTTGTGCCTTTACACAACATCTTCTCTCTCTCTCTCTTTCCATCTTTCACAGACACTTCTCTTTGCATCTGTTTTGAATCATTTAAACTGCTTTTCTCCCCTCTTCTTTACTTTTTCTCTGTTTTTGATTTGCATGTATTCACACCAATTCATTTGGCCGAGTGTCTCTGTGGCAATAAGCAGAGTTCTGTAATAAAAGGGAAAGGGAGAAATGAAATGTTCCTGTCCCAGCTGAACACCCCGCCAGTCAGATCACTGTCCCTCACCCTTTTTTTCATCCTTCTGTCATTCACTTACTCCTTCTCTCACCTCCCCTTTATTGCCATTCTTCTGAAATGGGATTTTAGCTCGGGAACTGTGAGTATTTGTGACAAATGCAGGCAGAGGTGAAAACCCTGTTGTCTTGATATATGAATGTTATCTTGATACTGCCTCATCTGGCCTTCGTCTCCACCAGTTGAAGTGAGTTTCAAATGCAGACAGCGTCAAGCTCATTCTTTCTTTTTATCAGATATTATCACCATGCTGTGGACATACACACATGCTCCCAAAACAAAGAGTGTGTGTGGCTTGTTGATGAATTACTCCAGGGAGTTTTTGATGTAAACTCTGTCTCTCTCGCTACCTTAGCCATTTTCCTGGGGTCGTTCCGTATGCCCTATGAGGAGATCAGGAGAATGATTTTAGAGGTGGACGAGGATCAGCTGACTGAGCCCATGATCCAGGTAACATCACCTCTCATCACCATTCATGACCTTTCAAGCATGCCCATGTTCACAGAGGACAGCCACAGATGTGAGCAATTCCAAATACATTTTTCAGCGGCACATCTATGTTATAGGGTGCTTGTATAACTGATACATGGTAATTATGAATAGCTTTACAAACATGTCTCATGCACATGCACATTAGAACACATTTTTCAGCTGTTATAATGAAGGAGATGGTCTACGACTGCGTCACTATACACTATTGTTTCTCATGGTTTTGGATTTTCATCAAACACATCATAGAAGGACTGCACAGCGGCATAACAGAATCGTCTGCTTGACACTTTTCTCCAGTTGCATGGTTTAAATGCATATATTTCATTTTTGTTTTATAGATACATTAAACATTCTCCCTCTCTTTGATTTCCGCCTGCTTTTTATCATTCAGCGTGGATGTCAGGCTCAACTTTATGTATTTTTCACTAGCTCAATGCACAGAAGGTTCTCATTCACTATTATAGTTTTAAAATATCCACTACTTCAGATCCATAACTGGGCTTTGTTATTTTATAATGCTTCCCACAAGCAGCCTCATATTTATCTTAATGACTGAGATGGGAACATCAGAAGTATCCATCTGCATCTTTACCCTATATTTCATTTTGGAGTTGAAATAGACAAAAGTGGCCGTCCATCTATTTGGCTCATGTTCATGTGCACTAATGAAGTGGCCATTTGGAAATAAACTAAACCAGTTAATTTATGGTTATATGAAGCTTCAAAGTTTTTTCCTTTTGAAGGAAGAGAGGTTGAGAGAGGTGCTTCCTGACTCTCCTGAACCCCTACAGATAAGCAGTTAATTAAAAGTGCATTTATGTTGTAGTGCTTCATGCCAATACCTATGAGTTAACGGATTCAAAAAACAAGAAGATTGCAATACGTTAATAAAGGAGAATAGCTGGAGATCTATATATATATCTACGATTTAATGATCTCGTGGAGAGTGACAAGGGTACACGAGAGGTTAAGAGAACACACGCTGTGGATAGACATGTTCACATGATTGCATGCATAAAAAGGATTCAATTGCTGCTAAAACATTTCAAGTATTTTCTCGTAGCATTTGGTTTTTATGAGACAGACTAAATGGAGATTGACAGCTGCTGATTTGGGAAAAGAGATGCTGAAATGGATAACGAAACATCATTGTGCTACCAATGCTTTGAGATAAAACCACATTGTATCATAAAGCTGTGTTAGTCCAATGGTGTGAATACCTTTCAACTCATTTACAACTTTTTTTTTGATATGTGCAATGGAAAATCAGTGGACTTGGGTGTGAGTTCTATAACTCTAGAATTTGGCGTAAAAATCAAACAACTTTTTAGACCTGAGCAGATTTTAAAACATTAGGCATCACACACTTGGGACTTTCTAAATATTTAGAGAGGAGAAAATGTGGGCATCAAACACTAAGACTAGTGAGGATCACTCACTATCAGACTTTCAAGTCATTCTGAACACAACAAACTAACACAGAAATGTCTCGTTGCTAGGAGATGTGCAACAAATGAAAACAATACGTTTTCTAAAATAGGTTGAAAATATCAACTAGCAGGAATCATAGTCTGAAGCTAAAAAAAGAAAATGTCAGAGTCTGTGACCTTTATTATTTTCAATCAAATCAAATAAGTTAAAATAATATTAATGGTATGTATCACAATAAAGTTATTGCATTATTGATTTATTTTATGGAGTTTTTTAGTTTTAGATCTGCTAATGAGCAGGTTGTAGTTTTATTTCCAGCCTGGGCAACCCATGGACTGAGGGGTTACTGATATCACAGGTCTGCTCAAGTGCTGTTTTGCCCTTGAGCAAGGTGCTTAACCTCAGAATTCCCCAGGGAGATATATCGTCCCTTCATTTAGTCTAGTGTGTCATTAATTGGCAGAAAGTCGATTTAGATGAGGAGCTCCTCTAAATGGCTAGACACTAGAACTAAACCATCAACAATTAGATTGAAGGTTAAAGTTGAACGGTTAATTGAATGAATGTAGCACACATTCTTTGTAACACGAGTTCTTTGTCTTGTTCTCCTCTCTAGAATCTTGTGAAGTACCTGCCTGAACAAGAACAGCTGAACGCACTGGTCAAGTACAAGAGCGAATTTGCCAACCTCTCTGAACCGGAGCAGTTTGGAGTAGTGGTAATCCCCCCCCCCCACACACACGCACACACACACACAGACACTCTCTCTCTCTTCTCAATTCTGAATGGTTTTCATATGATTTTACTCTTTAGTCTAGTGACATGTCCAGTAAGGAGTCATTGGTAATTTTTTTTATTTAAACTTTTCTCAGGTCGATGTTGTGTTTGTCCCTCTACAAAAGATTTAATCTCTTAAATTGAAACAGAAACTGATATCATCTAGACAAAAAAACAAAACAAGTACATATTGTACAACCCAAGATAGATGTATTGTGTCTGTGAACAGAGAAGGAATTACTGTAATTCTCTAATGGAAAATGCATATGGTAGACCTGACACATTAATATTGTTTCAACCTAGCTGTCTTTACTGTTTACTCTGTAGTTAATAGAACCGCTCTTGCTGTCGCCCATAGTGAATGTGAATAAGGTTTTAAATAATAAATTATATTCACAAAATGTTAGTTTAACTTGTTGTACCACATTGTTTTCTAGCTGAGCCAGAGTATTTTTTTAAAAAGAGCAAATGTATACACTTTTGGGGTAAACTAAACTTATCTACAGCTCATTGGAACCAACATAAAAATAATTGGCTGAATTTCTAGAACTGAAGCAAACACAATTTTTGCCTGTTATGGTTTTGTAGTCTGAACTATGATTTAAATACAAAATGTTTCTTTTGAATTGATTAATTTTGCTAATCTCATCTCCCCTATTTGTGCATTTAAATTACATCTGTCATTATCTAACACTCACAATCATTTAATCACACTAATCATTTAATCACACTAATGATCAGTCATAACATGAAAATATGATATTGATGAAGCATTAATTAAGCTACCAAATTGTTACCGGTTATGATTACCAGATTGCTCCCCAATATCAATTTGAATCAGTTTGATACCTCTTGATATGAAATACATTTTGTGAACACGTTTTATACTCATAAAAGCTTTATAGTCATCTGTGTTGATTTAGATATCACTGTGGGATAGTGTTATGATATGTTTAAGAGTTGTCATTTGAGATGATAATGAAGGCTTTTCCCATATTTGAATGTTTTTGACAACTCATCTTTGAATGTGTGAGATCCATTTCAGAGCTTTTCTCAAAAGTCGAGATGTGGGAAGTCTAGCTTTAAAAAAGTTGTCAGACTACTGTGACTTTTCTGCCGTTTGGATTTGTCATAGTTTAAGTACATGCAGCTCACCTCTGAACAACTGATCGATCGGTTAACACAGTCACCAATGGCACAGTTCAACAGCTGACCCTGCTGGAGATTTACAGATTAATTATTGGTGTTTGCAAGCATTTGCTCACAAAGCTTCTAACAGGTTGGTTTGCTCCCATTGTTTTAGGCTCATTACACTTGACTTTTTGAGACAACGGTTATGCTGGAATAAGAGAAAGGGGTCTAGCTGTTTTGAAAATGAAATGGAAGTGAAAGGCACAAAGGAATTGTTTCATGCAACAGTGTGGCCTGTCACTGTGTTTGGGGTGTTTGTTATATAATAGGGCATATGGAACTGTGGTTTATGTATGCGTGGGCAGCAGGAAATGATGCATCTGCAGTTCAGAAAACTATCCAGTTCAAAAGGAATTCTTAATCTCCCATAGTGCCATTGCAAGCAGTTTTGTACTCTTTGTTCTTTTCTGGAGCCAGAACTTTGAACCGTTTGTTTGCTGCCTGCTAAGTGGACCATAAAATATAGCATGCAACTGTTGGGACCTTAAAATCATATAGGGTGATTGTTTGTAAGCGTCTGCATGTGGCGTATGTAATACTTCTGTTTCAGCCATCTGATTTGTTTCTCCAAATAAAAGTTTATAATGGTTACATGCAGTATTTTTTAGCTCCTGATAAACTATTTCGCTTTAGTCAGGTGTAGCTAAGAGTAAAGAGCTACAGCGTTTACCGGAAAATTCACGAAGAAGATAAATAATCTGTTGCCATAGCAACTCCCCCCCCCCTTTTTTTTTTACCAGGTCTTAGTTCAAGGTGCACAGAGAGAAAAAGTTTAAATCAGGCAAACTAACTCCGCCAGACATTAGAAGCAGAAAGATGAAACAAGTGTGTGTGTCCCGTTCCCCATTGAGTCCTCCAGCAGGCAATATACGCTGGAGACGTAGCAAGTGTGTTCAGGGTCTACTGGGACCCACACACGCACACACACACACACACACACACACACTGAAATGCTTCTGTTGTTCGGCAGACACTCTGGGTGGTTGTGTGAAATTATGATTTAGCTTCCTGATAAAGAATAATACTTGAAACACTTGAAAAGTTGTTCCCTTCTGAATACTGTCACATGCTGAGTGGCAGGCACCACAGTGTTACTTCCACTCCCGTCTGCAGGTGCATTTGAGTTTAGACTTTAAAGGATGATTTGAATGTCTTACCTTGAGGACTCAGCAGTAAAGTTTAGCTGGTATCATGCCGTTTTCCCTGTGGGTGGATGGATTTGAATTGGTTTCATGTACTTTTTTGAACAACACATGCATATAAGGGGTAATGTGCATTCAGACAGTTAATATCACAATGCCTCGATTTATAAATATGTGTATTAAAAAAAAATCTCTAACAAATCAGCATATTGAATGATTTTTGCAGGATTCTCTGATACTAAAAACTGGATTAATGGCTGCTGGAATAAATTACATTCTAAAAGATAATTTAAAAATAATGTATTATTATTTATTAATTTTTGCCTATGATTGAAATACTTTTCATGTTTACATTTTTATTGTTCTACTCTTGTACTAGACATAGGTTTTGAGTGTTCAGATATAACATATATATAACAGTCCAGTTCTTCTCCTCTTTAGCCCAGGTCTGTAGTTCAGGAGTGGCTTAACAAGAGGAATATGACAACTGTAGCCAAATTCCTTCACACGTCTGTACTGTATGACTTGACCCCAGCCTCAGTCCATTCCTTGTGAAGTTCACTCAAATTCTTAAATCAGTACTGCTTGACAATCCTCATAAAGCTGCGGTTCTCTCGATTGGTTGTGCATCTTAAACACTTTTTCCTTCCACTCAACTTTCTGTTAACATTCTTGGATACAGCACTCTGTGAACAGCCAGCTTCTTTGGCAATGAATGTTTGTGGCTCACCCTCCTTGTGAAGGATGTCAATGATTGTCTTCTGGACAACTGTCAGATCAGCAGTCTTCTCCATGATTGTGTTGCCTAGTGAACCAAAATGAGAGACCATTTTGAAGGCTCAGGAAATATTTGCAGGTGTTTTGAGTTGATTAGCTGATTGGCATGTCACCATATTCTAATTTGTTGAGTTAAATGCGAGCCAAAAATCACAATTAAAAGAATCAAACACTTAAACTACTTCAGTCTGTGTGCATTTAATTTATTTAATATATGATTTTCACAATTTGAGTTGAATTACTGAAATAAATAGAATGTCTTTTCCACTATAATTTATTGAGATGCACTTGTATAATATCATAATTAGCATGATCCAATCCAATTTTAATCAAGATCAAGTCCTTCCCTACATGATAGTCGTATTTCAGAATATTTGTAAAAATAAAAATGTCACACAACAGGAACAAAATTGCTAATGCTGTTTCATGTTGTTTTTTAATTTTTTTGGTAGCTTTCAGATAACATTCTACAAGACAACATGTTTGCAAAACTTCCAGCTTCTCATCATTAATTCATTACTGAAAGCATCTTTTTATGCCTTTGTTAAAATATACAGTTTTGTCTTTTTTCGTTGAACCATGTGCCTGGTGTCATGAAGTCCCTAAAGTGTCTCATATACAGGAGCTATTATGTGATTTCCAGCATCACTGAACCTCCCTGATAATTCTTACTTTGCTGACTTTTAGAAGCTCTAATAAATAATTCCTTGTATATGCTGAGTGTGCCTGCATTTTTTGGGGGGGTGGGTACAAATCTCCCTCAAACATTTATGGCTAGGAGAGCTTTGAATCGGAGTCTGTTTCATTGCAGATTAGCACTGACTAACACGCACAGAAGATGCTTGCTACAAGTTTTCTGAATGTTTACACACATAAATTAGGCATTTGGCTTTGCCCTATTTTCTTTACCTTCTCTTCCCATTTTCTCCTTTCTTTCCATCAGTCACTGATACTGTTTCAGTATAGATTTGTTGTGCTTTTGGTCCATTGTCGCTAGTCTTCAAGGATAAAATGCTCCATGGGTTTATTTACAGTTGCAGACTGATTGCAGTGTGCGTGCATGTACAAGAGATGATATCTGATTATGGAAAACAGCTCTAGACATATTAATCATATCTCTGTATTGAGTATCTTAATTACGCCCTTAATTAGTGATAGCTAATTGGGGCAAATTGTGTCCTGCTCAACGCCCTCCTCTCCATAACCACTAAATGCACACTACAGACACAAACACACATATACGCATGCTTTAATTTAAACACATACACGTAGATCCACTCGTAATGGAAGAGCAGTTTCAATGGAATAAAAATATTTGACATTACATTGATTTAATATGGTTTAATACGAATATATTAATTTTATTAGAATTGAATTATAAGATTAAACCGTAGCCATTTAGTTTGCAAGTGTCCTTAGGTTATATTCCAAATAGATTTACATTTATTTCTGCTTATTTCCTCTTCTTCAGATGAGTAGTGTGAAGCGTCTGAGGCCCAGGCTGAACTCCATCCTGTTTAAGCTGCAGTTTGAAGAGCAAGTGAGTAACTTGCGTCCAGAAATCATGGCGGTGAACGCAGCGTGCGACGAGGTGAAGAAGAGCAAAGCCTTCAGCAGGCTGCTGGAACTCATTCTGCTCATGGGGAACTTCATGAACGCTGGCTCGCGGAACGCCCAGTCCTTTGGCTTTAACCTCAGCTCTCTCTGCAAGGTAAGAACAGAGAGAAAGAGCACGTGTCTAAGATTTGGCAAACAAGATTTGTCCACAATTTGTCCGTGGAAACATTTACAGAGTCTGCAGAATAGATTGAAATATGGTCAGATGTGTTCAATGGAGCTGTTTGTCGATACAAGCATTGTCAGATGCTAGCCTTAGCTTTTGAATCAAATTCATGAAGTCTAGAAGCTGTTTTGGGCTGGTTTATTAGAAACAGAGCAAGTGTAATCCATAAGAACATGCGTCATTTCATCCAGCAAAACCAGCCCTAAAGTCATACGTGTGATTTGCTATCCATATTTACCTATTTTGTGAATTATTAGCCACTATTTATCAGAGCTCTCAATGTTTGAAACACACCCGCCAAAATTAACCTCCTGCTTTCTGTTTTTGGGAATAAGCTGATAAGATGATAATTTATGTTCCTCCAATGTCTGTGAAGGAGCCAAAGCTGAGTCACCATCAGGCACGAGTGCTTCTGCGTCCTTCAGTCCCCTACCGCACATTTCCCGTTACCTTGACCCCTATCGGCCAGCCCATCTAAAGTGCCTTTCGCTAAAAACGACTGGCGTTCGAGAAGATCTCATTTGATTTAACACTATCAAGAACTCAAGTCCACAATAGCCTTATCTTCTGGCATCTATCAAACTGCAGAGACCAAAAAACAGTTTATGGCTATTTCTTTTGTTTTTAGAGATAAGTTTCGGCATACTGACGTTATAAAAACATATATGTGCTTGTCTTTATATTCTCTTTAGTCAGGTGTGTTAATATCACACTAATAAGTTATGTCTGTATCCTTTTGCAAAACCTTAGCAGTCGTCTTGCACCACTGGTAAAGCCCTCTAATGATAACGTTTGAGTAAAATTTTCTGATTTAGTTGAGTGGTAAAGGGCAGAAGGGCTGTATGGTTAATTTTCACAGCAGCCATGCAGATTTACTAAGGTTTCCATGGTGACTCGGCATTGTTGTTGTTTTTTTTTTTTTTATCAGGGTTGATCCACCTCTCTCTTTTCTTTCTTATTAGCCATCCATTTTATTCATTACTCCTTTCACTACTTTTCCCTTCTGTGTGGTGTTAAAACTCAGTCGGCTATCAATGCATTTGTGACTTTCTCGAGGATAATGAATGTTTTTCTGCTCATCAAGTCTCCTAGAAGACCTGATAAAAGACAGAAGACTGTATGGGACATGGTCGCATTCACATGTTTTATAAAGGAATAACCCCAAAATGAAATGTCGGTCATTATTTTCCCACAGTCATGCTTTTCCAAACACAAATTACTTTGTGTTTTCTGTGAAACACAAAAGGAGAACCCTTGAAGAATGTTCACTGACATTTTTCTCCACACATAATGTGTAGAGGATTCGAACATTTTGGTCTGCTCCTCACACAAAACTATTGTATAGCTTTGGAAGACTGAGAATAAAGAACACAAGTCACACAGAGTTGTTTTATCCTTAACATTTTTTTTTTTTTTTTTACGTTTTTGGTTTAATATTTGAACCAGAAAGTTTTAATGCTTATTTTATCAATTGAATGCATTCTTGCAGAAATAAATACATATATACATACATATACTGACCCCAAACTTCTGAATGGTTGTATGTGCCTATGTTTGTATGTGTGCAGTAACTGGTGATAGATAATATATTCTCTACGAATATAAATCTTCAGCTCATTTATGTTGCATATCAAAACTCGTCTTTGAACGTGTCCTTATACCCACTTAAGGGCCTCATACATCACAACTAATGGAGTGATCTGTCCTCACTGCAGAGAGAGAGGAACACTATATCTGCACAGTGATCGAGTCCCTGATGGGCAGGAGTAACAAAGAAAGGATGTCGTTTTCTGCCTTTCAAGTTCCTCGCCTGAGGGCCTGTCCTGATGATCTCTCTCTACCTCTGTTGATCTGATAGTTTGTTTGTTTGTTTTATTCTGAGTTTAACCTGTCAGAATCTCCTTCTTTTGCTCACAGTGGGTTTATTGAGCATATTTAGTTGTCAGAGGGTTTGAAAGCGCTTCCCTTTGAGCAAGTGACTCGCACGTCACTGTTTGATCTCATCAGCAGAGGACGCTTCAGTACGTCATGAACGTCAGGATCTCGATGAATGCTGTTGATTTTCTTTCTTTTCTTTTTTTTTTCCTTTCCTGGAAACCTTTTCCGATTGAGAACCGATATTTGAGATTTTTCAGAGACATCAATGACTTGGACAGCAGGATCAGATTAGATATTTTGGGTTTCTTTTTGTATTGTCATTTTCGTACTTCACAGATGAAATCAGCACAAGCAATTTGTAGAATCTGGCCTTTTTATTTCTTACTTTTTTTTTTTTGAGAAGCCCTTTCAGGCAGAGCAACAAAACCTAATTTCATCCCCCCTCATCTGTCTAATGCTTCACACGGCTTCCAAATGTTCTGACACTGCAATTATCCAGTTGAACCCAGTGTGTATATCCAGCACAAAGCCTGTCAGAACACATACATTTAAAAGAAATGGCAGAGTGCGAGATAGTGCTGAGTACTAAAATGGACTAGATGCAAAGTCGATTTCTTCAATTTCATCTCTCGTTTTAATTTTGAACTTTTTTTTTGAACATTTTTACTTGATCTGTATCTCTCATTATCCCCCCCCCCCCCCCCACACACACACACAGTAATCAAACATCTTAAATCGTCATGCACCACCACCCAGAAGAGCTTAATAATGTTTGTGCTCTCAGCATTAATCAAATGCTTTTTGCACTGACTTCTACAAGGGCCTGTATCCTTGTGCCACGATGATAATCATAACTGACAATGAAAATGTCTTGCTTTTCTAGTCCGGCGGCAATTTCAGTGTACTATCAAATTAACTTGTCAGACGTGAAGGCGGTGGACGCCGATGGCTTCCTTCAAGAATCCCTCTCTCTGATTTCTCTCTATTTCTGTAATGTTCTGAACATTTTTGTTTCCCCTTTTTGATGGATATATGTATATATTTGTATTTTTTTTTTTTAATTCTGATTTAATGTCTGTCTGCATCTCTATACATCTCTTTGGCTCCCAGCTGAAGGACACTAAATCGGCTGATCAGAAGTCCACTCTACTTCACTTCCTGGCAGAGACGTGTGAGGAGAAATACCCTGAAGTAATGAAGTTTGTGGACGATCTACAGCACGTGGACCAGGCCAGTCGAGGTACTGCAAAGTATACACAAAGAGCCAGCATCTATTTAAAAATGGACAGAATTAACAGTTTAATTCAGTTTAGTCTCCCTGGCTAACCGTCTGAAAAGTAAGGGAAAACAGTTCTTTAATGTCACTCTCACGAAGTACAGTACATCAGCTCTACCAGTCTGAATTGTGTGAGTTTGTGTCGACTTCTGCACAGGTTCATTTCACACTCTATCAGCAACAGAGATAATGTCAGCTGGTGTGCGTTTTCACGATCAGTGAGTGTCAGATCTCAGGATCCTTCTGTTGTAAATCTTAATCTGAACAGATCGTGATCGGTGAGATGATATTTTCGACAGTCTGTGTGTCTGCCTGCCTGTGTGTATTAGCAAACAGAGAAGCAGAGGAGCCATTGTGTGAGGTCACATTGCCCTCGGCAGCCCTAGAGGCAGAGTCACAACAGGACTAAACCAACTCACTGCATTACCTAATGCTTCCAGAAAGCAAGACTGAGAGAGTTTTTGGCAGTGCGAGAGCAAATAATCAAACAGAATTATTAGAGACGCCCTGCCTACGTGTATGTCTGGCAGCCTTAGAGAGTGTTTCAAGACCAAAGGATATAAATTATGATGGAGGGCAGGACTTATTAGTTCAGATTTTATTGGATTGTTAGACTTATTAGGCTGTAATATTATTGGTTAATGTTGTTTTCTACCTTTGTAGCGATGATTGCATCGACTGAGCATGAATGTTTTTGAGACGGGGAATGTTATTACATTTTATATTAGCTATAATGAAAAAAAAAAAAAATTTAAGAGTAATGTGCTTTGAAGAATTATGTACAGTAAAGCCAGAGACATTTATTAAGACCTAAATGGGGTTAATTTTGATTCATGTTGACTTTATGATGAACTGTTAGCTCATTTTGACCAAATTAATGTAAATACTCTATTTTACTCACCATTGTGTGCTACAAACACATATGGTGAAGTTAGCAGAATAATTCCTCAGTTTTTTTTATTATTACTATTATATATTTTTTTTTTTATATATTATAAAAAGGAAATTCAGATTTGTACATGATAAATGGCACCGTAAAAATGGTCCATGCAAGTTATACTAGAGGAAAGTCATACACTTTGTGACAGAAAAAGAGCAATTAGTCATTATTCACTTCAAATCTCATCACGCTTGCACATATTAGAAGTCAAACATGGTGCTTGACAGCTAATGTTCAAGTTTCAATGTATGGAAATTAACAGCTCAGATGTGCTTCAAAACATCTCCTTTTGTGTTCCAAGCGAATTTAAAGGTTTCTTTATCATGTCCGCTTTCTCCTACACTTATTGGTTCTGTCTCTGCTGCTTTTTATTAGTTTTACTTTTTGCTCCCTGTCCGTCTTTTTCTCTCCCGTTCCCCATTTCATTAGTGCTGCCTGCTCATGTGCCCTTCATCAAAGCTGAAATGGCATAATGGGTAACATATCCCCACCACACTGAATGTCTGTCCCCGCGCTTCCCTCAGGAAAGAGCCTCTGATCGTTTTACAGATATTACTCCCATTATTCTGTTCTTCATAGCTTGCATTAGCAGGTGCATGTTTTAATTTTTTTTGGCAATTGAAATATACTTTCATTAAGGATTAGCTCATGTCAGTCCCTAACTGTTATGGTTTTGTGTCTCATTGTGGTGCAGGTAGGTCTAGGGTGATTTTCTTAAGTGGCTGCTAATGGAGGGTTCATGCATGTGTGTTTCTTTCGTGTTTTTCAAGAGCACTAGCTGACTGCTGTTGGGACTCTTTTATATTTATTCTCTTTGGCACACACAGATGGCACAAAAAAGGATGTGTTTTAACATAGCAGGGCTGTGCAATGCAAAACATGTGTCCCGTGTGCACTGAATACATTTACCACAGTAGCATGCATGTGATAGTTGATTTTTTCACTCAGTGTATGCTTATGTTTTCCTAATTTTTTTACATAATTTAATAATCTATAATAAAACCTTAGACATTTCTAATGATTGTTGGTTATAGGCGTCCTGCATGATAACAGGTCACCCTGCAGTTTTCTGTAAAATACAATGATATAATAATTATTATTTTGTATATTATAGTAAAAGTCTTTTTACAATAGTAATATTTATCTTAATGTTTTTATATAGTAATATTGAAACATTAATCTTCTGTTTGAGTGATACTTGTGGTTAATTATTTTTGGAGATAGTTACAGATGTTTTATTCTTGTCACTACAATTATGTGGTCTTTGCTACAAACCTTTTGACCTCTGTAACACCAGAGCAACATGCAAAAAAGTTAACTTACAGCTCTATCTCGTGAGTTACCTAGTTACCTTTTTTTTTTTTTTTTCAAATGTGTACTTTCCTTCAGCACAGACACATTAAATTGGCTGCTGAAATGTCAGCTCTTCATCACAGGAATAAATTACATAAAAAAAAGAAGAAAAAAAAACTGTTTATACTGTATTTCTTTAAGAAAATGTGTCCTTGATTAGCATAAGAGACTTCCTGACCTGAAAGTTTTGAACAGTAGTCTACAAAGTGACACTTAACTCACAGTGGATAAATGAAGCCCTCCACACATACACGCAAATATAACTCACTTATTATAACTCAATTATTACATTTAGCAGACACTTTTATCCAAAGCGACTTACAGTGCATTCAGGCAATACATTTTTATTTTTTATTTTTTTTTACCTAACATGTGTTTAAGCTATATAACTTGAAAATCACCAGAAGGACCAAACCCATTCATTACTTTCAAGTAGGGCTGGGCGATATGACCAAAAAAATAATTACAATATTTTTTTCCATTTTTCCATACCTTAGATTGAGCGAAATGTAAACACTGTGACGCGTCGACGCATTTCACGGACGTCAACGTATTTTTGTAGTCGATGTAATTGATGACATCGATGCAGCACTAAAGTAAATATAATTCCTTGATTTACCTTTGTAAAGAAATCTCATTGCTTCTGGGGTTTTTACCGATGACATCTTTACCTGTGTCGGCCACTGTAGCTTCTCTAAAGGGAGGGGTGAGCGGGGGACTGAGCCATTGGTTGCAAATCGCAACCTCAACGCTACATGGTGCAAAAAATTACACAGTGCACCTTTAAAACATTCAGTATAAATGTACAAATGCTATATAACTTAATCACAAATACATACTACAATTATACACCATTACTCCTGTAATAAAATTCAGTCTGAATATCCCAAGTTTCTGCCACAATACCATGATGCAGTGTTACTACAGTAAATCTATGGTAAATGAAAGTGATGTGTAGATTGAAAAGCCTTCTGACTGTCTCGTTGCACACAGTGTTTCTTCTGTTTGGCTTTAAACTACATCACAGAGTCATTCGTGTTCATCGCTAAATTCAATCGCTTCACACCTGGATCTCACAGCACTGCTTAGAGTCAAGTGAGTACCGAGTAAACGCATCTTGCTCTGCTGAGCTCGTGCCACACGGCAGTTTGAACTTTGAATGAATGGCATTCGAATGAGTCGCGCTGTTTCGTTCCGCTTTTGACGCATAAACATTATATCGAACAGTTATCGAACTCTTCATATAATTTTATCAAGGGAAATTATATCACAATAATTATCGTTATCAAATTATCGCCCAGCCCTACGTTCAAGTATCCCTCTGAATGGGCATTTTGAGTGTAGGTTTATAGTCACCACCCCCTTAAAACAAACACACACACACACTAACACTCACTCTGCTGTCACTTTTCAAGATCGTGAGTGATTTAAATAGTTTTGTTTTTGGCTTTAGTGTACATATAATATGTGCATCAATGTATACTGTAACTGTAGGCTAGATTTAGTCATCACATACAGCTCTTGCACAGCTATGTACTTGCTAGGTGGTTATAAGTCAAAAGAGCATATATAACAACATTAGGAATGTGCCAAATGAGTGATGCACTGAAGTGATTTAGGGTCCTGAATAAATGTACCATACAGATTGATAAATAGGCTTGTGTGTGTAGACACTGGACTCTTGGGTCACACTCAAAATGGCAGCGCCAGCTGCTCTTAGCACAGTCCAATGAATCCAGATTTACCTCTATCTCTCTGTCTCTCTTTCTACATTCACTCCATGAGAGGGAGCTAGAGATGGGTTTAGTGGTTAAAATTAGGTTTTTGTATTCAGCTTGTCTCTTCTGATTGTGTAAACATGAATTCCGGAGAAGCGTTATGTTGTTCTGAATGCAAAATGTGTGCCTTTCAACCCTTTAGGCCAAGATATGGGAAATGTATGAGATAATCACTTGTTAAAAGCTTCAAATTGTTCATCGTACATGTTAGAAATTATTAAGGACCAAAAGAAAAAAAAATAGTCAGACTTAACTAAGCAGATTAGCATTTAAGTAGTTTAACATTTACACAATTCCTCATGAAAATGCAATAAATAATATCCAGCTAAGCTGAGGATGTTTAAGCCAAATCTCAACACATGATGCTCAGTCAATGTGTCCCATCACATTTAGCTAACACTGTGCATGGAACGGGATCGTCCCCTCCGAACAGCGTCTGCTTAATCAAAACTGAGCCTCTTATTAAAGTCACATAATTACCTCATCAAACTACCAGCGTGTGTGAGGAACGGATGGAAGATACAGACCTGGTTTGGTCTTACAGGAATTTTTGTACTATTAATTTAACAAATATATCTTTTTTTAAAAAGATAGTTTTTGTTCTAGAGATTGTGTTTTGCAACTCTTACAACTCTTTTGTAATTCTTTGCAACTAAGGCTAAAAACTTACCTCAATGTGTTAGTGATCTAATGTTGAGAATAATGACATCCACACAATCATTGTGGCAAGTGTCAACTCATGATTAATCACAACTTAATCACATATTTGTATCTGTTCTAAATGTATTTTAAATACTTTTCTAAAGCTGATAAGTTGGTAACACTGTGCATCTGCATTTCTCCAACTATGGGCTTAGCAACGGGTCATACAGAAAATGCATTAATTGTGCTTTCATAAAATGAGTGCAGTTAAATTGAGTTTGTGTTAACACATTATTAACACACACACACACATATATGTATAGATATAAATAGATATATACACATACAAAAAGGACTATATATATATATATATATATATATATATATATATATATATATATATATATATATACCTCTGTGTGTGTTTGTGTGTATATATATGCATGCACATCCAAAATAAGAAATACTCTGTGTACATTAGTTCAGAGCATGCATTTGCGTAGCAACATGGTTTACAGCTGTTAATTCACAATTACCATTTTAGATTGACAAACTTTACTGTGTAAGATCTTTATTCAAACTGAAAGTATAAATCTAGGATAATTACATTCATTCACTGATGCTCGACAGTCGGCATCGCTAAACCCAGAAGCGCATATGCTTACCTGCAGGCAACCCGCCAAATCAAAAGTTTTCTGATTTTAAAATAAATATTATTTATTTATTTATTATAAAAAAGTTTTAGTTTTACTATTTGTTTTTGTATTTAATACCCCCTTTTCAGTTTAAAATCTAATATTATTATCACACTTTATTATTTAGTTTATTATTTTATATATATTTTTAATTATTTTATTAAAAATTAAGTGCAATAATATTATCTCTATTATTAATTAATTTTTATAGTTATATTTGATGGGTCACACCATGTGCCGTGTGAGGACCAAACCAAATCTCCAGGTTCTCATATGAGACCTAGGCTGAAAAAATTTGTGTGTGTTTGTGTGTGTTTGTGTGTGTGTGTGTGTGTGTGTAAAATAGTACTTTTTATGATCGCACTTAAAACAAAAACAGAACAACAGCTGAATTACATGTACTGTATGTGACCCTGGACCACAACCAGACATAAGGGTCAAATAGAGAAATAAATAAACTTTCCTTTGATGTATGTTTTGTTAGAATAGGACAGTATTTGGCCGAAATACTACTATTTGAATATCTGGAATCTCGGGGTGCAACAAAAATCTAAATATTAAGAAAATCACCTTTAATCACCTGGTTTTTTGCATAAAAGAAAAATCGATAATTTTTAACCATACAATGTTTTTTTTGGCTATTGCTAAAAATATACCCCAGTGACTTAAGTCACATATAACAAAAATGCCAAACAAGGTGGTTTTTGAGGTCTCATTGGCATTAATCATTTCATTATATTTAATTAGTTTTTAAAGTCTTTTAAATTAAAGTTTATAAGGAGTTATGAATGATTAAACATTTTGACTGTCAAACCCCCTCACACTGCTTGTGAGAGAGTAGACATAAACTCGTACAATTTTTTTTAAGGAAGGGTTTGCTGTCAAGCTATAAAAAGGATGAAAAACGCATCATAACAGGGGTCTGTACAACTGCAGAGTCTTCTGAAGCCGTAGAGCAGCTTTGTGTGAGGAACAGACTCAAATTTATGTTGAAAATATTACTTTCCATTATAGCTCTGAAAACTATTTCTTTTTCTTTTCAGTCAATGTCCCTGTCCAAAAGAACTTAGTTTTTAAGGAATGTTTGTCATCTGGAAACATGTATTTTGGATCTGCTATGAGCAAAGCGTGTCAGTGCATTGTTTTAAAATCTGTATCTCTGTGTGTCTAGTATCAGCAGAAAACCTCGAGAAGAGCTTGAGACAGATGGAGAAACACCTGCTGCAGTTGGAGAAGGATCTGGTAACTTTCAGCTCAACAGACGACCAGCAGGACCTGTTCCTCAGCAAGATGGGAATATCCTTTCACACGTTTGCATGTGCACCCACACTGTACATTTTTTTTTTCTTTATTTTTTGTCTGAACCCTTTATCCAGTGCTGTTTTGCTATCAACATGATTTCTTCTGTGCGTGGTTCTCTAGCACCCTTCAGCCTCACACAGTTTCACAAACACTAATCAGAGTTTATGTCTGCGTGTGTGAATTAATTATTTATATCAAACTTCACCGGGCTGCATGTGAAACCGAAGACGGTTTGATAATGGAGTTATACATTCCTGTACTTGCTTGTTAGTTCTTTTCCCAGCTGTCTGTCATTGCATTGTTCCCTGCAGTCTGGATGCCGTCTCCTCTGCAAATGGCAAACATTTGAAAGCCAGACGTTTTGCCAGGGGAGATACCAGGGGCACGAACTAAACGCTGAACAAAACATATACCCAGATAATCCTCAATGAACCTTTCTTCTCATGCATTTTCTATAGCTCGGGTGGAGCAGGTAGTCTTGGGTAGCTTCATTATTCATGTTTTTGACTTACCAAGCCTTTTTTTCACTTTTATGCTTGCTGTTTTGTGGACAAAAACAGATGATGTCTTGTTTTTTTTTTTTTTTTTTTTTTTTTTACTTTAATACTTGTGTGTGTGCTTGTGATCCAGTGAATTCCTGCAGTTCTGGGTCTGACCCGACTTGCTCTACCCTTCACGCTGTCCTGGCTGGACTCTACCAAGGGAGGTTATTATCTTACTCACCAACCACATAGTGGACCGTCTTCCAACCTTCCACACACCTTTTCTTTTCTGATTATTTTATGCAGCACATTTTCTTTTACCTGTTTTTGCCTTTTTTTATGCTGTAGTATTTTACTTTGTGTTTTATTCTTAAATTTGTATTCTTCTCCCCATTTAATAGCTACATTTAGTACCTCATCCCTGCTGAGATGTCTTATGAATGCATTGACTAAAATCTTAGGGAGCTACCCTGCTAGACAGCATTTTTGGGTATGGATTTTAAAATTTGGACACAGTGATGATGGCAAAAATACGTTCTCTTATTGAGCAGCTTAATAGGTTTCCAGATAGCAATTACAAACCAAGTTTTTGCATTGGTCTCTTACACTGGGACTTGATGTTTAATGTGCGCATTTTTAGTTATGTCTGAAAATATTAGCAATTCATGATATGGTCTTATGGTACCACAATGACTAAAATAATTAATATTTATATTATACTAAACAGATATTTAATATTGCTGCTAATTTCCATTATTTTTCACATTTAGTCTACGTTTGCTTTGTTTTTATTAAAAAACACTGACAGTTTAATGCAACTGTTTAATTTAATTTGTATTTAATTTTTTTGCAAATTTAATATGCAAAATAAATATAAATTTTTAATAATTTAAATGTCTATATATATATATTAGGGCTGTGAATCTTTGGCAAGGCAGCGATTCAATTCGATTACGATTCATAGGTTTTCGATTCGATTCAAGAACGATTTTTGCTAATTTAGAACGATTCAATTCGATTCGATTCACAAGTAATTTGATTCGATTCGATTATAATGATTAGATTCTACATTCTTTAAGTGCTTTCACGGGATTATTTAAATGCTTCTACTAAATTCTTTAAATGCTTAGTCAGGGGGAAAATTACAGTAGCATTTATGGTTAGAGAACCATAGGTTAGAAAAAAAACAAAAAAACCTTTCGTCTATTGTTAAATGCTAGTTTAATGATGCGACATGGCATACGTAAAAATGTATGTAAGCCAAGTTTTTAAAAAAGAGCTTAAAGAGTATTATGCATAAGCTAACATTTTGTCACACCAGGGGCGTAGCCATAATTTCAGAAGTGACAGAAATGTCAAATACAATCATTTTATGTATGTAGCCTATATAATAATAATAATAATGATTATTATTATTATTATTATTATTATTTTTTTTTTTTACAAGGAATTATCTTCTTTTTTAATTACTTTTAATTAGCTGTAATAAATCAAACACACTGCTGGACAATAATCAATCGTTTGTAATTGATATTTTTTTCCTAATGGCTATTTTATGATTGTTTTATATACTAGGCTACATTTAATTAGCAATTATTTAAATTTTCTGCACAGAATAAGGTAGAAAATATACTTTATAGTTTCTGTACTGTAATAAATGTCAATTAGCACTGCATCATTCATAAATTGTTTCTGTTTTTTTTTTTTTTTTTTTTGTTTCATCAGTTCATTTTTGCTTTTATTCAGTTTAGCTGCAGATATAGCCTGGCACGTCTATGAGAGCGATATTGAGAATGAGAAGTTGTCGTCATAGCACAAAGCCCCTCCCTCGATATCACGGTCTCCGCCATGTTGGAAGTGGATTGTTTACATGTGTTGTTAAGAGGAGGTTCTCGCAATTCTGCATTGTTTTACCATGCCTGGAAGTTACTGCTGCGTTAAAAACTGCTGCAGTACCTCACACAATACATATGGAAATCATAGGAACAATGGAATACAGTTTTTTTTTAGGTTACACCAAGCACAAAACAGCTGTATTTGGAGAAGCTCTCAAGCGGCACAGAGACCTGGACCATTTACCCCCGTGCACACATATGGATATTGGGAATTATATATTTTTTGGTTTAAGTTACTACACAATGCAGGAGTTTAAAAGCTACAAGTCTTTGGAAAGTTACGAGGCTTTCTGCTGTGGCTGGGTCCATTTACAGCAGATGATGAAAACAGTGTTGTACTGGCCAAAGTAAGTTTACTCACATGCTTTTTAGCGTATTGTAATTACATTGCATTTAGAATGCACTTCTTGACCAAAATGACAAAGTAATTAACTGCGACTGAACACTAGATTGTAACGAGATGTTCGATGTATACGAATGTTTCCAACATGTTTTGTAGGCTAAAGCTGTGTATGTTTAGTTATAATTTGATTTTAACCCAATGACAGATACTGTACCAGGTTTTTTTTTGTTGGGGGCTGCAAAGTGGACAAACCAGTTCTGGGTTAGCTAGGGTAGTTAAATGTGTGATTGCGAGATGTAAATGTGCAGGTTAGATTAAAGCCATTAACAGCGTGAATACAAAGTGACTTACATTGTAAACAATATAATTCCCAATGTCCATATGTGTGCACTGAGGTAAATTGTTCAGGTCTCTGTGCCGCTGCAGGGAGCTGCCTGAGAGCTTCTCGAAACATCACTGTTTTGCGCTTGGTGTGAGCTTGTTCCCGTAAGGTCCCTTTCTTTCGCCTTATGTTTTTGCATTGCTTATTCTTCCTTTTCGTTCGCGTATTCGTAGATCCATCTCGATCTGTTCCGCCAACAAAATAATGCGCAAAAATGAAAGCACTCTGAAATGTTTAGTCGCGCCTCTGTAAAGTTCTGAAGGCGTTGCCCCTGGCAACAGATAGCGTATCCTGCCATCAGGGCCGACCGGCTCAGATCCCTCCCAAATCAACCTAAATCGGCATGTGACTCCTCAATCTCAATCGCTTCTCTTTCAGTGTGAAAACGTCTTCATCTCTATTTAACTTTTCCTCTCCATCAGCGAATGATTCTGAGAGAAAACGCGCCAGATGTCTGTTTGCTAATGAAACAAACACTAGGCTACTTTCATGCATCTGATTATCAGATAAATCTCGCGCTCTTATTTCAAGGTCGTTGTTAGTGCTGTGGTTAATTTTAAAAGTTTCCTTCGTATATTCTGTTCTTCGTATATTCTTCGTATATATCCGCATTGTTTAAAAACATTTATCATTGAATGGATCTGTGCGTATGATTTAGACACTTACGTTTCTGCTCCTTCCATGCAATAAATACAGCCGTCGACGGCTCCGGTACTGGCCACGAGTCATATAGATCACACGTCGGCTGCGTCAGAGATGAACGGAGCGCGAGCGCAATTCTGTGACAGTCTCATCAGGCGGTAAACAATGGAGCGCGTGAAGGACAGATAAGAGGCACGATTCACGAACACTCTTCAATGTCTCCATTAATTTGTGCGTGTAGTGATTTAATGTGTATACATTTTGAAAGAATTGAATCGCTATAGAAATCGCGATTCATTCGATTCTTAGCATTTTGAATCGATTGCTGTTCAAGATCGGGCGATTCACGATTCAAAAATCATGTTTCAGTATCGATGCATATGAATCGACAGGGTTTGTAATCGATGCATCGAGAAAACGAGTTACACCCCATATATCTATATATATATATATATATATTTTTTTTTTAATAGTTATTAAGCCTAATTGTATGTGTAGCATTTAAATTAATTTACTGTACATACGACATCCATATGTGCTTGTTGAACACTTATGAAATCCATTTAATCTTTTTCCAAATTCTGTTTTTTTCCGTTTTAATTTTACAGTATACCGGTTTAATCTATCTAGACCCTGTTTTTTTTTTTGTTTGTTTTTTTTCAGAAATATTGTCCTATTTACATTTTTCTGCTAAATAAATTCTGGTAAATATTTTTTCTTCTAAATATTCCTTTATAATTAATGCTTCAATAATAATTGTATTAGTAGCAGCAGTAGTACTATCATTATTTGAAGTACTATTTCTGCCAAGTTTTCTTCAAGGTTTAATATTTGTATTTTGACGGGTTACTGTGAAGACCTTTTTCTAACCCTTTTTTTGTTTGTATATGATAAGACAATAGTTTTTCTCAAAAGAAACAGTAAAATGCTCATGAAGTGACTCTCATAGCAGTTCTAGAGATTGTTTTCATGTGCTCATATATTGAGGTGGCAGAGGCTGAAAAAACTGCAAGCGTCTTGTGCTTCAAGATGTGTGTAGTGAACATATCTGAGCATCTACGCCATTTATAGACAATCAGAACATGCAGGATTGATTTTTAAATGCTATTAAATGCTTTATACTCACAGACACTAGTACATATCGCATTTTGATTCAAGTAAAGTTTACCTACTTTTTATGCATCCATCCAAAATTTATGAGGAGCTTAGGGGCCCTATTCACTTCATTTCAAAATGATAGTACATGAAGTTGTTTTGTTATGGCCTTTTTAACTAAATATCTGCATAGAGATTGCATGACAGTATCATAGATGCAAACTCGAGTCTTTGTCACCTTTTTCATCCATGTTTAATTCAGTACACCTTTTAGTATACATGTTGCTTTTTTTTACTTTTGTCCATATTGTGTGTAAGTGTGTGTTCCAGGTATTATAGGGTGTTTCTTAATAGTGTGTCTTAGAGGCGTTATGTGTGAGTGTACAGTATGAGAGTTTCTAACAAGCTCAGGTGTACAGGAGAAAATCGATGCTTTTCTATCCCTCTGCACAGAGCCTGTGTTCAAGGGTCAACCTTTCTCTCTCTTTATTTAGTTTAGCTCTCTGTCATTTAGAACAAAAACCCAGAGTCCACCCTCCTTTCTCACCTTTTCTCTGTCAGCGTTAACACGGCATGGGCCCTTTTCTTTCTTCTGAGCTCATAGCATCAGCAACCAGATCAGTATTATAGTTAATGGAGTCTTATTTCTCGCTTTCATACACCGTCTTTCCTTTCATTAGCTGATCATGGCCCCTGCGCTCCATTCTTTCTCTAATCAGAGAGCGAAGCAGGTGTGCTTGGAGGGCGTGAATGAACTCAGAGTATAAAAAACAGCAGAGGAGACGCACAAAACAGATCTGTGTTCATATGCTGCCGGAAGAACTCCCTAAAGATTTCACGTGTATGCCAAACAAGCATCATTGGCCAGCCAGTCTGCCCTCCCTTATAACGTCTTCATCATGAATAAGTCATGGAGGTCCTGTTATACTAAGTCCTGGAGTGAGATGCGTGGGTTAAAGCAGCTCTTTCCAGTTTCTAGGTGTGCACTTGTTAGCATAGTTCTGGCTTATAGTCACTTTTCCGTGCCTAGGAATACCTGATTATTCAAGTCAGGTTCAGGTGAGCTTGCAAACAAACTATTGCCTTCTAGGACAGTAGTTACCACACAGCAGTGATTTTGCTTTATTCAGCACAACCACTAGCATACTAATGCATATAAAACAGCATTGACGTTACAGAATACAGAAGTAACTGTTTTGGACATTGATAAAAAGAAAATGAGGATACTAGAATGATTTCTGAAAGATCATGTGACACTGAAGACTGCTGAAAATTCAGCATTGTCATCACAGGAATACATTAAAATAGAAATTTTGCGGCGACTGAGAAAGCCTGATCACCCCTAAGTTTCAGTCTGGATCTGAGAATAGTGAAGTGACATACAGCAAAGTATGATGACCCATACTCAGAATTTGTGCTCTGCATGTAACCCATTTAATGTGCATACACACAGCAGTGAACACACACACACACTGTGAACACACACCCGGAGCAGTGGGCAGCCATTTATGCTGCGGCACCCGGGGGTCAGTTGGGGGGGTCGATTCCTTGCTCGAGGGCACCTCAGTTGTGGTATTGTCGGCCCAAGACTCGAACCCACAACCCTAGGGTTAGGAGTCAAACTCTCGAACCACTAGGCCACAACTTCCCACAAATGGTGAAAAGTAGTTGATCAGAGGACCTAAGAGATCTAGCAGATGTGTTGCATTTTAATAATCCAGCAAGGTATGGTGGAGCCAGGCCATTTACTGATTTAATAACAAATAATAAAAGTTTGTATTCAATTCTGAAACGCACTGACAATCGACGATAAAATTGTTGTAATATGCTCATGCTTGCGTGTACTTGTCAGCAGTCTAGCGGCTGCATTCTGGACTTCTTGCAAACGGAGCAGTGCTGTCTGGCTGACTCATATACAATGTTTGGAATAACACCATTTAAAAGAACGGCGTTAGGTAATGACGTAATTTTTTCAGTAATGGGGTAATCTAACTAATTACTTTTCCTGTAGTTACAATGCCTTAATAAAGAAAAATGTCCTTAAAGGGATACTCCACCCCAAAATGAAAGTTTTTTTTTCATTAATAACTTACCCCCATGTCATTCCAATCCAATAAAAGCTTTTACGTCTTTGAAACACAATTTAATATATTTTGGATTAAAAAAGTTTGCGTTCAGGGGATATTCTCCAAAATGGTGCAGTGGTTGATGGTGAGAGAAACATTTTTGTCATTATTTTTGTTTTCTTCGCATACAAAAAGTATTCTTGTCACTTCATAATGTTACAGTTGAACCACTGATGGCAAATGGACTATTCTGATGATGTCTTTCATACTTTTCTGGACCTTGACAGTGTAATTCAGTAGGCAGTCGATGGAACAATCACAAGCCTCCCGGTTTTCAACTAAAATATCTTAAATTGTGTTCTGAAGATGAACTAAGCTTTTACAGGTTTGAAACGACCTGGGGGTAAGTGATTAATGACAACATTTTCATTTTGGGGTAACCCTTTAAAATAAAGTAACTTCATTTAAAACATAAAAAATATATACTATGTACATTTATTTTTGTATATGTATTTTAAATGTTTATTGTGTGGGTAGCATGCTCAATGAATATGTTCACATGCACTCTCACAATGTAATTATACTGGCATTATTGCAATTTAAACTTGACCTCATGTAAACGCAAAACGTCAAAATAATTTGATTATGTTCATAATCGTTGTAACCATTATCGCATAAATCTAAGTGGCGTATGCCAATTTTAATTACACTAAACTGGCATGTAAATGCCCGAAATGCATTATCACAGCTTTGGCCAAAGTGTGCAAGTGCTCAGACGCACATGGATGCCGCATATTCTTCACACAATTTCATGCATGAACTTTGTGACATTTTTTTGCTAAGCACCCTCAAACGAAAAATGCAAAAAAAAAAAAAAAAAAGCACTCTCAGTTGAGCCTGCAAAAGTAGGAAATGCTCTAATGCGTATTAGTGTTTGCACTTAGGAGAGCTTCAAAGGTTTCTAGTTGCAACCTGTTTTGGCAGCATTGAGCACTGTAGCCAATCACAGACATATCTATTGATCTCTTGAACAGAGTTGAGTTCAAGCGTCCCCTCACCACTACTTACTTATAAAATCAGAATAGTAAAAATTGCATGTAAACAGGAGTGAAGAGGTTTGCTAGTGTCTTGTAAACATCTTAATTTAAGTCCTTACTCTGCATTATTGATGCACATGTAAACGTAGTCACTGTTTCATCTAAATGGTTGTCTTCAAGCACACTCAGATGAGATCTACTGTCCTAACATGAGCTGAAGATGAAGGCAGCTTTGATAAATCAGATGCACTTTAGAGTGAGTGAGCAGAATACCCTAAAGCATTTTGAAGGACTTAACTTGAGAATGACAGGAGGAGAGATTGTCACTTAACTCCAGATCTGTTTTTAGTGTGACTGTGCTGTCGTGGTGCCGTTCACTAGTCAATCTGAGAGCACAAACTGCTGAACAGTTCACCCTGCAGCCAGCTCATAAACACAGACACACATACACTGTGAAGCTAATGCCGGTATAAAAGAGAAACTTTTTGGACGTTGATCCAAAGTCTTTTTTTTCTTCTTCTTCTTTTTTTTAAGTGTGATGTGAAGCACCAGCTTCAAACAGGATTACTAATTAAAACCACATCAAAGTCAAAATATTACTATGAAATTTGGAGTAAAGCTTGCTGTCTTTGCATAGGCATTTCTGACCTGACAGCAAGGATTAGACCCAGATTCCCCCTCTTTCATGTCAGAGTGTGTGCATGTGTGTAAGAGTCACCACGTCAGTGCATGTATGTGCTTTTGTATATGTGAGAAATAATGTTATAGATGTGATGTGGCTCGATCTGTGAGTTGTAGATCAGTTGAGCGTAAATATCTGATCCTAGTTAAAACACTTCATTCATACAGCAGTAAAAAATCTGAATATTTTTATATACTGTTAAAAAAATCTGTCTAAATCCAAGTCCGCTTATGTATGTATAAATATTTTCCTTTTTGCCTTTGTTTGTTTCTTTGACTGCTGATGCAGATGGTTTTACTTTCCATTCCAAGCGGGAAAATTTTGATCATCAAATATTATCGCCCATTCTTTTTTTTCACACCATATCCATGTTAAAAGTATGTGATATTTCAGTGTGCTTATGCATGTTAATATATGACAGTGTGTGCATGAGATATGTGAGTGATTTCAAGTAGGGTGTTAATTAGTGCCATTTGCAACTATTAATATTATGTTGGGTTATACAACAAGTTGAGAATAAAGGCAGAGCAAAATAATTCCATAGATCTGCATTGAAGAACCTGAGCAATATTTACCAAACTAGAATATTATTCCTGCAGCTCAAACAATATAGCACTAAAATGGCAATTGCAAACGCCAAGTTCATGGCTTTAATTTACCCCCCCAAAAAAGCATTAACTGATGTATTTGTTGAAATCAATGTAAGTCGCTTTGAAAACAAATTTAATCATAGAGATGGACAGACCTTGAACCAGTAGGCAATCGTGTTGATATTGTGGTGGTGAGTTTTGCACAAAGCACTACTCCCATTATCTTCAGAAAGTGATAAGGTTCTAAGATCTGAATTAATTTGTAGGTTTTCATTGTGGCCATAAAGGTCACCATAAAAATATAGTCCACATACTACCATTAAATTGTAATGCAGTGAGTGTGGAACATAAACACTAGTTCAAATGGCTGTCTGTATTCACTGGAAGTACTTTTTAAACGTTTATAATTATGTTTGTTGATTAGCAAAATGCCTGTGTGTGTATTCTTTCCTAATAAATTACATGTTTTGCATTGGGTCCTACTGTACACATAGACACAGTTTAATTGGCTAAAGAGCAGACGTGGATACAGCGCTTGGCTCTGTGCAAGTGCAGCAGTTTAACCATAATTAAAATGAACTGGACTTTTCTGTGTGGACTATTTATAGCTGTATATGTGTCTTGGCATTTTTTTTTCTTAATGTGCTGGTTTCACAGCTCTGTAGCAAGTGTTGCATTATAGGTGTGTAGCGAGGCGATCAGGGATTAAAAATGGTTTTCATTTTGGTTCCTTCTTAGCACAAACTATTTCTGGGACTTCACATCATCCTTTCTGAAATGAAAGTGCACTGCACTAATGAACTTAAAAAAGTTAAATAATTGTATAAATCACTGCTGGTTTATTGAACTTGTGTTCAGTAAACAACATTGCAAAGTAAGTGTGATTTGCTGTTCTGTAAATGTGCTGTTTTTTAAAAAATTGTAACTTTGACAAAATATTTGCGCACTCACTTTCCAATACTAGATTTTTGTCCTTGACGATGATTCCTCACAGTTTCTCCACACAGGCGAGAGATCAGTACCAGAAGCTGGTGGTCATGCACAGTAATATGGTGACCCTTTACCTCAACATGCTGGCATACTTTGCCATCGATCCCAAGAAGACCTCTGTGGAGGAACTCTTCACTGACCTCAGCAACTTCAGAGCCATGTTCATGGTAAGCCGCCCACTCTGAATCAGATCATAATCGCAGCTGCTATACCTTATGAAATGGTGTCATGTCAGTGCCAGGTTGAGACTGGCTTGTATTTGCAGGATCTGCAGCTGTGCAGTTGCTTTACAGGGAATAATCTGGTTCCTTCTCCTCCAAACCTTCACCCCTTTGGCCCACAAGCCCTGACCTACTCAAACAGGAGGAGTCACCACAAGTAGACTGAATACTGGGTGATTAATGGCCAAATATTGCTCACCCTCAAACGATATGTGCAGGTTACACAAATGGAGACTGAGCGCTTTCTGTCTCCACTTACTGTCATTGAGTGTGATTGTGTGTATGTGCTTTCACACACTCCCTACATTCCCATTCTGAAGGTTCTAGTGCACTAATCTGACAAAAGAGAAGCTGCCTGTCTCCTTTATGAAAAGCTATTTGAAATGCAAAGTTATTTTCCACTTGGCTGCTACAGTGATGAGACGAATCTCATCGCCTTTATTATTTTAAATGATTTCATGATGGAAATGCTGAAATTTGGGGAATGAGCTGACGGTGGGTTTGCCATCAGATGCATGATAATGCACTCCTGTGGCGCATCATTGAAACCTGTCCCCGGTGCAGTGAGGGACATGGAACTGTGCGGTCTGCAGTCATACTTGATGAGTTTTTAGACTCGATGTCAAACAAGGCTACAGAGAGCTCGATAGGGGTTGTGACTGACCCAAATCAGCAGTCTGAAAAATGAAGCATGAAGGGTGCAGGCTGTCATCTTTAAAAGACAATTCTTGATTGTAAGGCTGCATGGTATATCAAGTTGTTTTTATAAGCGATATGGTATTAGACAATACAATATCGATATACTGTACAGTTGCTAAATATTACAGAGTGAGCTGCTGGGGAAAGTGCATCATCCAATTTGTCCTTAACATGAGACATGCTTTATTTTAAGAGCTTTAAAATAATTTGCAAGACATAGTTGACATATATAATTTAAAGCTGCTGTCCCCATCAAATGCTCAGACACATGCTCCTGATAGAGACACTACTTGTGCTGTTTAATGCATTTGAGATGTGCTTTTTCCCCTTTAGTTCTCAAGTATATTCTCCATTTGTTAATGTTAGGAAGTCATGTAAATATTTCCATTTTGCCGGAGCCTTCTGCATGTGATTTTGCTAAACTTCAAAGACGTCAGTGAACAAGCGGTTTAGACAGAGCGCAATACAATAGAATGACATATGTACAATTTTATACCTACAAGTAAGTGTGTTTTATAGCAATAATGGGGTAATCAAAATATGATGCAATTAATATGTGCTCTTGTTTATTAACTTAATTTTTATTTTAATTAATTGAACTTCTGCTGTAAGACACGTTATTTTTGTTTTTAGATTATAATGTCACGATGTTAGAATGTAATGTGTTTTTAGCACTCTTTTTGTAGTAAGTGAGACTCAAGTCAACAAAGACGTTGTGATTTTTGAGTCACACATCACTCAAGGTGCTGTTGTGAGTTTATCAGATATATTATCTTAACAGATTAGAAAAACCTCAGTTTTTTAACCTAAAAAAAGACTCCCCGCCGCCCGTCCTAGTGTGGAACTCATTTGCATACAGTGAAGTACAAAGTTAAAGAGTGTCTTTAACATCTCACCCACACAATATTTCTTTAACAAACCTCTTTCAAACTGTTATTAGTATCATGAGGAGCAAAACGAGTTTAAACATGATAGGAAACCATTGAACTATCACCTATTCATAGCATAATATGTTAATAAGCATGCTTCTGTGTGAACAGTCAGTGGCCATCAACATTAACTGTACTTCTTCTAAGGATGAAATGAACCACTTGCAGTTTGTGACCATTTAAGGTCTCCAAACACATTTGGATAGATCTTTAAGGCCTTTCTTTGTTTCCGCCACTGCTGTTGCATCCAGAGATCTGGAGACATTTTCATGGCGGTCATTTCCTAAACTTTAGGATTGGATTCGATTGTGAGGGTTAAAATATAAATATTGAGGGACAGATCATTCAATTTATTAAATTAATATATCATTCTGTAATTTATTATAATAATTAAATACACTACTATAAATCTGTATTTATCAGCATCATCAATTTGTTGACTGATGCAAGGGTTTTCAAACTTGGGTCTTCTGAAAATTTCCAAAAAAAAGAGAGGATAAATAATATTTCATTAATTTATTTTAAAGTAAAATAATCATGATGTCTTTATCATATTTATGTATTCTAATTTTTTATTTTTATTTTTATTGTTATTATTTAGAATATAAAAAGTAATTATATAACATTTAATTATTTACTATAATATTCATTATTTATTTTGTACAGCACTGATGTTAATGACATTTAATTATTGTCTCACTATTTTGAACAATAACAGTAGCAATGTGAATTAAGAAATTAACGGTCATTTCTGATTTCATGTTAACTTTAAATATAAGGTATGTAGCCAGATGTTTCTGTCCCCTTCTTTGTCCCACACTTCCTGTCCTCTGCTTCTCTTTCTCCCTGTTCACTCTTCACCCTCAAACAGAATGTCCCTCTCTCCCTCTTTCAGCCCTTTTCCAGGTCAGTGAGTTTTCAGCCCTCAGAAGCAGCTTGTTTAAATCAATGCTGAGGAGTGGCAGGGGACTACCAGTAGAGCAGGAGGCTACAGGACTTCATACATACTCACCTTACTGCAGTACTATATGCACTCACACATGGCTACACTCACACACGTGCAGACCTGCAGCCACACATGCTTAGTCATCCTCTCAATAACATCTCTCTCATGCTTTCTCCTCGGTTCTGACTACTTCTTCTGCAGAATGACATTGACAGGATTTCTGGGTTTTGATGGAGATTGTTTTTGGCTGCTGCTCCTCTGATTCCCAGAAGTGCGGGCACATACTTGCGCGCACACGCACACACACACAAACACACACACAAACATGATTTTCTCACCCCATTTTTCTATTCTCTTTCTTAGGGTGGAAAACTGACAAAAATGAAGGGAAAAAAGACAAAAATAGAGAGTAAGAGACAGACTAATGTGGGAGAATTAAATGAAAAAGGGTGAGAAAAAGAAAATAATAATGCTTCTGCAGTAGCAAATGACCATTCCTGCCAATCAGACTGTTGTAAATAATTGAATTTGTGTAGGGAGGGATGATGATCGCACCTCACCTCCTCACCTCCTTTCACTTCTCCTCCACATATTGACTGTGTTTCTGAATCCAGTGAGCTACATCAGCTGCATTTTGGGCAATGTTGTATAGCTACTGTAGGTGATTTAATTCTAAGACCTTTGCAATGCCCCACCAAAATAAGCGTTTTACTGTTTTCGTTATTGCTTTAGTCTTATGTTCATGTTTCAAAATATTCTTTAAACAAGATAAATTTACTTGACGCAACATACAAGACTGCATAATATAATACACTTTGAAAGTGCATCTTTATTAAATAGAAGTCAGCCATTGAGCGGAATCGACAATTAAAGGGCCAAAAAGTAAAGAAAAAAGTAGAGAAGTGAAAGACAAATGAAATTCTCCTTTGCTCAATGGGCAAGTATTGTCGCATATTCTTGCAAGTTGTTCTAGTAATATATACTTAATTGTAAAATGCTGAAAACATGACAAAAAGCAGTTATAAGCAGTATTTCATTATGAGGCTCAAGCTCAAGAGAGATACACAAGCCATGCCAAACCTCTGAATTACACCCCATAATCCTGTACCACGGGAGTTGCTGTGGCAACCAGCACTCTTTCATTACTACAGTTGACTTTTGACCTTTAGCTGGCAGCTCTGTCTTATCAGCAAATAGCCACAGTTGCATGCAGGCACACAAACACATCAAAACATTGGACTGTTGTCGCTGCCCTAGTCATAAAAGACAGACCAGGTGTCAAGGTGAACATTCTGCTGCATACGGTTCATTCTGTGTGATCCTCAACACTTAACGTTCAAAAAGATGCTAATGTTGGACATGCCCTCCCTTGCACTGAGCCCCTAGTGCACTGGGTACTAGTCAATTTATATTGAACTATGAGTTCACTGAGTCTTTTAGTGTGCATGTGTGTATAAGGGTTGCCCCTCTCTGCTCATCCACCCATTTGAAATAGACCAAAAGCAGTTTGGCTAACCCAATCTTTAAATACTACCAAAATGTGTATTAAAAATGCAATCTGATTACAAATTGGCACCCCATATTTGGTGTGTTTATCACATTTCAACGTAGAGTCAAAAATTTCACCAAGGTTCCTTGCTTGAGTGTTGACATTAGTGGCTAAGGGGCCTAGATGTACAGGATGCCCAAAATGACAAAAAACAAAGTTGTAATGTTAGAGTCATCGTTACAACTTAGGAGCAAATACACCTGGAAGTCATCAGCAGAACAATAAGCAACATTCAATTTTTGACATATTAAACCCAAAGGAAGCATATATGAGGAGAACGAAACAAGACCAAGACGTGAACCTTGAGGAACCCAAGTTGAGCATAAATGCTGATATGAAATAAAGCCTCCTTACTCCACCTGCAAAAGATCTTCCATGTAGATGGGAAGATAACCACTTTAAAGTAAGCTCCCTGATCATCCCCACTCCTGCAAAAGTCAAAAAGAATCCCATGATCTATAGTATAAAAAAAAAAAACATTTAAAAAAAAAGAAAAGAAAAAAGCCTGTGAAATTCACATTTTTATCAAATACTACATACAATACATACAGTAAGGAAGTAGGCAAATGCCAAAGCAAGACTAGAAAATTACATGCAGGTGAGTTTGATCAGGGTGGAAGCTAAATTCTCAGAACTGTAGGACTCCAGGGCCCGATTTAAAAAATCCCGATGTGGACTGCTTACTAGGTTTTTCCAGTGTAATTAGTTCTTTAACCCTGTAATGGAATTTGCCATTTCATTTATCATCTTCATTTTTATTTTTTTTATATATTTTTTTAGCTGAATAAAAGTTAATACCAAATAGCCAGCACCCAATCAAAGACTTTGGCAGTCGTTGTTAAAAAAAGAGAATCGACTGCTTCCTGTCTTTGCTTGATGTTAAACTGTGCTAACAGAGACCTATTTGGCAGCTGTAGAGCACCTCCCTATTAGACTTGTCTATACCCCATGTATGTCCAATTACAATATAAGATTGATTTACACTAATTTTAGAAATTGCAGAGCACTTTGACTTAGGGCTGTGGCGATTTTTTCTTACCACAATGAAGAAGCAGAAAATAACGCAGTATGGGGGTTTATCGCAATAAAAGAATAACAACATGAATAAGCTGCAGAAAGAACAAGCCAAGCTCAACATGCCCCAACATTGCTTCGTTCTGGTGAGTTGTGCTAAATATTGATCCTTTACAAATTGTTTTTTGAGGAACAGTCTGTGGATATAAATGCACTTGTCCAAACGCAACTTGTTACTATTAATTAGGCTACATTTATAATAGCAACATTTTTTAAAGTGCTATATAAAAAAGTTTTTTTTTTCTTCAGATTTTGGTTTTTCAATGTGCAACATAAAAAGGGAGCTTCAGGCTGTAGTCTGTATAAGGATATATTCGGCATCTGCACCCCCCGCTCCCACTATATATTTACTCTTTGTTCACCTACTGTCCACTTAATATTTTCTTCCTGACCTGACCGTTCCGGCTAAATGTAGGTCTCGTTTGCAGAATCTCACATTTAAACTGAAATGTGAAAGAGACAGACATTTACTGAAAGAGACAGATGTAACAAAAATTTAGTCTGCACAAAAAATATCTTTGTTATTTGTCTTGTCCAGAATCAAATTAGTTTACATTTTGATGTCAACACAAAAGAAAAAAAAAAATTGTTGTACAAAAATTTTAGCATATTTGTTGTTTTTTATTCGTGAAAATTCAAAATTTCATTTAACATTTTGCAGTCAACTCAACACAGTAGGAAAAGTTTTGCAAACAAAGAGAGAGAGAGAGAAAAAAAAGATGAAATCTGTCATTTAAAATTATAAGCAAAACCATTGGCTTGTAGCATCCCCCTGATTGAAAAAAAAATGGCAAAAAGTATCCCCACTGTGAAACCAGCATCTCCTTTGGATTAATAATGTTGTGTATTATGTTTTATATATATATAGTTCAAATTAAATGTTTAAATTCTCTACTTATGATCATTCACAAACTAAATAATAGTGATTGGCCAATCAGAACTATGTACTGTAAAAGCTTTTGAAGTTCTTTGAAAAGAAGACAACAAAAGGTATGATTTTTACTTGATTAGAATTTTAAAGACATTTCCCTGACAAAATGTTATTGTGCTCTATATGTGACTGTGAGGGACTGAGAGACGATAGGAGAGCTGACGAGTATGTCACAGACTGACAAAAAACTAACAAAAACATCTCGAGTCCAGAAGCATTCACTGCACAATGAAGCCCTATAGAAGGCAGTTAGAATGCCCTTATAATTCAAGAAATAATTTTTATGTTTTTGTAATTCATTGCACAAGCAATGTACTTTTCTGAATATCATGCTAATAATTTTATACAACAGTGTGTAGAGCAACGCGGTGTTTCATTCCTTGAATGAATCTGTTTTTGAACGAATCATGTGAGCCAGTGATTCAACGGTCCATTCACTTGTTTAGTTTTATATTGAATCAGCTGATTTGAGTGTATCGTTTGATTTGAATTATTCAATAAATCATTTATTAAAACGGGGATTTGCTTCCACTTACAGTCAGTTTTATTGTCATCTTTATTTATACACTACAGTCCTAAACCAGCCAAAGTGCCAGCACAAAAACACATTCAGCAAATAGTATTTAATTTGCAGTATTGACCCAAATTTTTCCATTTCAGACCCCAGAAGGAAAAAAAAAAATTAATTAGATTTATAGGGTTTTTTTTTTTTCATAAGGCTATTCTTCTTTTTTCATTAAATAACGTTTTTTTTTAGACACATTTTGTCATCATTGTATAAATGAAATTGACCACACCATCACCCCAAAATCTTTTACAAGACACTAACAGCCTTTAACCCCTTAAAATTCCAGAGTTGTTTCTGTGTAGTTAGTCATGTCTCTTCAGGTTACAAAGGAATCACTTAAACCAGTTCACTTTTCTGACGGATATTTGTCCAGAAAGCTTGATTACTGACTTTGATGAGTCTGGCATTTTGCTTTGAAGTTTTTTTCTCCCTCAATTTGCCTCAAAGTTGCTCTTTAACATAAACAAAATGGCACAGTTTCGTCCGATGCCAAAGCAATTACAGTAGTGAAATTAGCTTCGGCCACTGTTACCCTCCATAGCATAGCGTATATCCGTGAATTGTCTCCTGTCAAACTGAATTTGATTCGAAACGAGGGGGGAAATAACAAGGGCCTCAGTCTTGGCACGACTGCTGTAATTAAGTTCAAACGATGACTAGAAAATGGAGACTAGCTCTGTAATGAGAAAACAGACAATTTGAGGGCGAGGGAGACCGCAGAGTTCCGTCCTAATTTCTGCAACCTATGTTTATCTCTTTCCCCTCGCTTTCCACCTTAACACAGTTACAGGCCATTTATGCATATGAGAAGCGATGAGTTTAATCCCCTATTGACTGGGAGAGTGGGCGGGGTCTAATCAGACACATTGGGCTTGGCAGGAGCCAAGCAGATTTGTAGAGAGAGTGGCTTCATCAGATTAGCAGGGTTATATGAGGTAGGCAGGCAGCTGTTGTGATCTATATTAAGGAATGCCTTATGAGAGCCCCAGCTTTGAGTTTAGAGTTTGCCAGGCATCAATCACTTGTAACAGCATTTTAGACTCTCTCCGACATACTTTGTTCAGCTCACATGGCGTCGTCTCTCACAGTGAATGCTGATTTAAATAGACTCAAAGGGATACAAGTGCAGAAGTTTGCTCAGATTGAGAAACTAAATGCAAACATTTTGCACCTTTGCTTTTTTTCGGAAGCTCCCTTGTTCCTATGTTTTCCATCAAAATGGTTCTGGGCCAAAGATGGTTTGATGCCGTTACCACACAGACAAACACTGGGAGTCTGTCTTGTAGTTTTGAGAACATATATTATAACATCCGAAGCAATGTGATTCACTGTCATTGCATTGCAAATTGGCTTTCTGTGTGTGGGATTCATTCTTGTAAATGGGTTTGTCACAGAGAGGTTGATGGCTGGTGTTGTACAGTATGTCCAGAGAGAGCATGGCCCAGCAGTTAAAGTTCATCAGTACATGCTTGTAATGGTGTGTGGGGGGCAGAGAGATGGATAGTGTATTCTGAGGAGTTTCCTCACCTCAGCTGTGTGTGGGATTCTCCCCTTAACCCCTCATTAGTCATTTACACACACATACATGGATGCTGACTATGGCTAACAGCAAAGTGTGTGGGGCCCCAGCATCTCATACTCGCTTTCTCTCTCTCCCAAAACTCTCATCACCTTGATTTGTGAATGTGTGTGTGTGCATTCATAAGAATGTAGCGTTAGCATCCTGCTGTTAACTCTTTAAAAAAAAAAAAAAGTCCAACTCAGTAGTGACAGTTCTCATCATTTACTCACCCTCATGCTCTTCCAAACCTGTATGGATACTGTAATTTCTTCCATGGAGTATAAAATGACAATTTAGTGTAATGTAATGGTAACTTAAGAACATAAAAGTAGTTCATATAATAGCTGAGATAATTGTGAGATACAAATAAAAATTGTAGTCATTATTCAATAATAATATTGCCCTCCAGTGAGCTGGTGGGTCGTGACCATTGCAGATTATTAAATCCGTGAATTGGAATTTAAGAAACGTATGTGAGTTGTGAACAAATGAGGCCAGTTATTGTATTTTGTGGACTGGATCATCAAATTCATTAAAATAAATCTCACTGAGGAGAATCATTACTTCACTCATCTACAATGCTATTTCTCGCATAAACTCCCTAGTGCTAGAGCAGTTACCATTCCACCCTTAAATTGATAGTTCACCAAAAAAAAAAAATAATTCTGTAATTTTTACTCACCCTCGTGTCATTCCAAACCCGTAAGACTTTGGCTCATCTTCGAAACCCAAGTTGAGATATTTTTAACAAGGTCTTACTTTTTTTTTTTTTTTTTTTTTTTTTTCTCTAGGTAACTAAAACTGAAGAAGATCCAGAGTCATAAAGTGTTGTAAAAAAAATTCAAATTATTTAATATAATAAGTCTTGTAAAGAATTATGATTGCATTGGTTTATATGATAAATAGATTTAATTTGGCCTTTCATTTGCATCTAAACAATTATATACATGCATACAAAGGACGCATTACACATATTTTGAAGATGAACTAAAGTCTTATGAGTTTGAAAACACATGACCGTGAGTAAATTATGAATGAATTTTTTAATTCAAATCCATCAAAGGCCTTCTGAAAACTTGAAATATAGCGCTTATTGAATGGACCACTTTCATGATACTTTTTCACTTGATATGTTTTCCACTGAAGAAAGACGCACAGTTTTAGAACAACATGAGTGCATTTAAATGACGACTTTTCGTGATTTTTGCATGAACTGTCCCTTAAAGTGCCATTAATCATAACCGTTGTTCAGCACCGTGGCAGGGAACTCCGTATCTGTGGAGGCACATCATGGCATCAGACACACTCACAGGCCGTGCCCCTGTATCTATGAAGCTCTCACAGCCAGCGGCTGCTTTATACACTGTGTGAGATCAACATTACCGGGAGTGACTGGGGCAGTGGCTTTGATTCACATTCGACTGAATTAATCAGTGGTGTGCGTGCGTTAGCAGTGATTACTATTGATTCAAACCAAAGTTTCGCCTTCCTAGTATTTATTCAGCATTGTGAGATTTACTTGTATCTCTAGCGGCACACTGTACTGTATCCAAAAGAATCAATATCAGCACAATATAGTGCATCCTTTAAGGCCTCAGACAATTGAAACTATCATCTCTATTCATTAAAAACAGGTTTTGTGACCTGTGTGTGTAACAATTCAAGCTTATGTGAATAAAAATAATCATAGTTCTTTTCGAAATGTCCATGTTTTTAATGCTTTCTTACTTTAGCAAGCTGACCTTTTATATAGCTATGATAATGAAGTGTGTAAAAGCACATAATAACGCCATTTAATATGGAAACATACTTTTCTTCTGTTGTGACGTTTCTCTAAGAGCCTGTTCTTGTCGGCAAGTCTTCTATCATGGTGTTCAGCCAGGGATTAGACCAGCTCTTATGTTATTATTTTCTATTATGCTGCTGAATAGGCATAATGGAACATCCTCAGCCTTCTGCACATTTTCCACAGAGATGTTATTGAACATCTAATAACTGGTTCACTCAGCGTTCAGGGTAGGCCCATCTGCTCCTGAACACTGACTCACGCTGGCGCTGTCGTACACCGAGGTGCTGTCGACTTAATCGTTGCGCCTGTTGACAATTTCTTACTCTAAACTGCTATCGATGCTTTACCCGGTGGCCGCTGCGTGAGAGGTTGCATTGACTAAGCTGTCACATGCAGTTCAGATGAGGCTACCAGTTACAAACGGAGCACATTAAGCAAGATCTGCCTCTGTGTAGTGCTTCTCAACCCAGTTCAGGGGATCGCCAACATACACACTTCCTGTGTAGAAAGCCTAATTTGGCAACTTGTTGCAGAAACCAGCTTGAATGCAAATTATTTAATTGCCTCATTTGTCAGCGAAGGCTTTAACTCTATATCAAACTCAGTACTTGAGTAGTAGAAGAAAGTGAGTACCTTCTAGCAAAATGTTGCAGTTGCATTTGCATTTAGCCAACATCAGTTAAAACTAACAAGTAGCAAAGAGGGAATTAGAAGTCTAAAGGGGTTGAAGGTAGGGCAGGGTCATTATGAATCCCCTTCTTGTTTTAGTGTTGATATTGATGTCCGTGCTACTGAGCATGAGGTCACGCACCGCTGCTTTTCATTCTCCCCTAATTCTAATGAAAGTGTTTAAAGCGCTCTGTGTTCGCACAGTCACACGAGTGTGGAGAGGAAAGCTGATTTAGCCCACCTTCCATCTCGCTATCCTCAGGATTTACTGTGATCGCAGACTGTGGCTGTAATCCGCCGCACACAATAGGGAATAAGCCTCGTTATCATGTGACTTATACTCTGTCCCGACCTGTTGTCAATAGCCATATTTTCTACTCATTTAGGGGACCACTGCTGCAACTCTGGATCTGTTAGAGATCCGTGAGCTGTGCAGAAAATAGACAGCGAAGTCTACTTCAGCCGTCCATTACTTCAGCCATCTTTTTTTGGTCAATCCCCTCTAAGAGAAGTTTTGGAGAGAATTTTTTTCACTCAAGTATAACACAAAAAAACTGTATATATCAGTCATTTTTCTAAAGTGAAACTGTCCCAAAGCAACACAAGCAGGTAAAGTTGCAGTGGGAGTTTTAACAGACATGCTCAAGTGTGTGATGGGTTTGGTGGGTGGTCAGTGAGAATAGATGGGGGGAGTCACGTGAGAAGAGGCAGTGCCTCCATCGTGATATTTTTTTTAAATTTATTTTTGCACTTCAATCTTTTTTTTTTTTTATCTGCACTGTTTGTTAACTTCACTGGTTTGCACTCTATCTGCCATGTGCCTCGCGCTGCTTTATTTAACTTTATTTTAACTTTAACTTTAAATTCTTATTGTATAGTGTATTGTATAGTTGTATTTTAGATTTTAGATTTGATCTAGATTTTTAGGCTCCACTGTCAAGTGTTATCTGAATGCACCGGGGTCTGTATGCATGTACTGTACATGTGGAAGAATTGACAATAAAGCAGACTTGACTTGATATGATTGGATATGACTGGTTATGATTGGCTATGAGAAGTGTTCATGAATCCATCTTGAATTTAAAAGAACAACTGAACATCAGTTCATAATTAAAATATATAATTGGTAACACTTTAGAATAAGGTTCCATTAGTTAATGCTAGTTAAATTCTTTCGATAACATGAACTAAGCAAGAACAATCCTTCTACAGCATTTATAAGTCTTAGTTCATGTTAATTTCAACATTTACTAATGCATTATTTAAATAAAAAGTTGTGCTTGTTAACATTAGTTAATGCACTGTGAATTACCAGGAACTAACAATGAATAACTGTATTTTCATTAACATTAACGAAGATGAATAAATACAGTAATAAATGTATTATTCATTGTTTGTTCATGTTAATTAATACATTAACTAACATTAACTAATGGAACCTTATTCTAAAGTGTTACAATATAATTGTTTAAATACAATAAATTGTTATTTAGTTGAGTTATTATTTTGGAATAAATACAAAATGCTTAAACACTAAACTGACTAAACTTTCTCTCTCTTTCTCTAAATATATATAAAAGCAAAATACTGATTAGCATTTATCTGCAGTATTTGAATGTGTGTGCTAAAACTACATTTTAAGGCCAGGATATGTGCTTTACTTCTGTAAATATATTGAACTTCTTTAGAACCCAGATTGGAGTACTCATACCCTTATTCAAATTATTGAATTATGAATTCAGGTTATTCCTCTGCCTTCTTTATATCTCCATTTGCATTGAACTTTCTTTCCACCCTCTTTCTCTTCCACTTTTTCTTTCTGCCTTTTCTCATTAAACCTTTTCGTCTTTTGCCTCTTACACCTTACCTTTGTGTAAGGTGTGCCACTGGCTCTTTTCTGCACTTAGAAACACATCCATTATCTGGAAAAGGCTTTTAAGGCTGCAGAGAGAAAGAGAGCCGAAGAAAGAGGCATATGAAGTGTTAGGACAAGGTGACTGCTCTAATGATGTTTCTTTCTGATAGCTTGCTCTGATTGCCCGAGTGCTCTTACACCTAGAAAAGTAGCCCTCATCAAACCAAAAGAGGAGTTATAGATTTCTAACAACCTTCTTCAGCCACTAATGGTCCGAAAAAGAAAGAAAAGCAAGCAAAGAGGGGTAATTTTGATCTGTTCTTGCCCCCAGATTTTCTCAGAGATGTGTAAAGTGTTCAGAACATTGTCAAAACCTGGGAATAAAATGCCTTCGTTAATTAGAGGTCTCTTTAAGCAACAATTTACTCCACTTAACACTTTCCTATCCTTCTTTCTTTCTTCCTTCCTTCCTTCTTTCCTTCGGTTGTATTTTCACTATTGCTCTGTTTTTAGAATCAAAATTTTCTCTTTTAAACCTATTTACTCCTCCAGGGTAATGTTGATTTGTTAATTAATCAGGAACTGTATGGTGCTACAATTCCATTAATTAAACTTCATATAAAGCCAATTTTTGTGAACATCTTGAACCCAAGAGAGAAAATAAATTGTAACTGTCAATGACTAACATTTAGCTGGGTTGTGTAAGTCACCTGTTTGTAGAACATGCTTATGTTAATGCTAATGTTCCTTATTTGAAAACGTGTATGATGTTATTGAATATGCAACATTGGATTTTATGTACTGTTGTTCAATCAAATATGTTACTAATTATACTCAAATATATTATGTTACTTATTACTTATAATCCATTAGATTATAAGTGTTTACATATGTTAACATATCAGCTGTTGGTTTCATAATGATTATGTGCATACATTTAATATAGATTATTTTATTTTTATTTATTTTTTTTTGGGGGGGGGGGTTCACTTGCTGATATGTAAGGTTACAAAATAGTGTTAAAGCCAAGCGTGCATAAGTAGCTTAATCGTCAAGTCATTTGGGTTGGGTCAGTCAGGAGTTTTGTCGCTGCAGGAAATGGCAGTCTTGTCCATGTGACTTGCACCATGGACTCTTTGAAGTATCAAGCCATTTTGGCGAAGAGTGTGATGGCTTCAGTGTGTAAATTGAAGCTTGGTTATCATTGGACTTTCCAGAAAGACAATGATCCATAGCATGCATCCAAGTCTACCAGTGCTTGGTTCAGGGATGGGTCCTGGAATGTCCTTGAGTGGCCATCTCAGCCTCCGGATTTAAATCCCATTGAAAATCTTTGATGGGATTTGAAACAAGCGGTGGCAGCACAAAAAGCACAAAATGTCAGTGTGCTGGAAGCTTTTCAGATGAGCAGTGGGCTAAGAGTCCAATAGAGAGGTGTCTGGGTCCTCTGAATACATGCCAGAAGCATTTATTGGAGGTTATAAAGGGTAAAGGATGTTCCGCCAAATACTTAGACTTTTGGGGTTGAATAGTTTTGCAAATGGACATTTGTAGAGATTCAACTTGGTTCTCAAAATCATTCAAATATGTATTTATAGACTGTTTGCTTAGGCTTTAGTTTGGTGCCACTCAGTTTTATTCACATCACCAGAATGTCTTGTTGGTCAGGAGAGTTATTGGTTTTGATTGCAACTTAAATTAAATTTGATGGACAGAGTTTATAACTGACTCCTGAGCTAAAATTCAGAAATATGAAAAATGCCTTTCTTCATCAGTTTACAATTTTGTAAACGATCAGTTTACTAATGCATATTTTTTGAGCATAGTTTACATACTGTATATATAAACTTTTTTTCAGACAGCATTTAATAATCTGGACTATATGCTGGTACAGTCATTATCTTTTTCCTTTCTTTTTTTTTTAAATTAAAGATTTGTGATGTAAAAGCTCAATTTTCAGCAACCATGACTCCAGACTCCTGTGTCACATCATTCTGATATCCTGATTGGGTGCTCAATAACATTTCTTATTATTATTAATGTTGAAAACAGTTTTGCTGCTAAATGTTTTTTTCCGTGAAAAATGTGCATTATTTGTGTATTTATTTTTATTTATTCTATTTTTTTTTATCAATTGAAAGTTCTAAAGAATAGCATTTTTTTTATGTAAATATTGTGTAGCAATATACATCTTTAGTGTCAATTTTGATTTTCATCAACTGAATGAATCTGTGCTAAAAAAAAAAAAAAAGTACTTACTGAACAGTAGACAGTGGTGTATGTTGAAAGTTTTTATTCACTTATTCACTTTTTTCTTTTTTTTTTGAAGTCAGAGTTCTGTCAGGTTGTTAAATATAAACATTTAAATATTTAAATGTGTAACACAACACTAAAGAACTTAACCTCTTAAGCACAAATGCTATTTTGGGGATTTCCGTTTTTCATTTTCCTTCCTAATTTTGAATGCTTCCCTATTCACATTCAAAAGTGTGAGATGACAAAGTTTGGTATCATTTTAAAGGAAACCCTTTGAAATTACATAAAACACTGTTGAAATTGATAAAAATGACAATATATGCTGTCTGTGTTATAATAAATAGGGGAAAAAACAAGGCGCTTTTTTATTTTATTTGTGTAAACTGAAGTTTGAAATAGTATAGCTCAGGCAATGAAGGGCCTAGTAACTTTAGACCAATTTCATGTTTTTCTAGCACATGTCAGCTAATAGAGGAAAAAAGAAATTTCTTTCTATCTTAATCTATGCAAAAGTTATTCTATTCCAACTGAAGGAAGGAATAATACCATTTTTGTACAAAATTTTAGTCTAAATAAGTATGAAGTCATCTTTTGCACACTTGCAGTATGGAATAATGTGATATCTGTATATTATTTTACAGAAAACACTCAGAAGTTACATAAAAAGCTGCTGTTTGTGACAAATAGTATTATTTATGTTGTTTCACATATGATGAACCATCTCAATACAATGTGCTTTTTTGTGTGTATGTTTTCTGAAATCATATTAGGCAATAGCGACATGCATAGAATTATTAAAATATCTGGTCTGTCACAGTCTTAAATAGAATCCACAATTTCCAGCTTAATATCATTTCATTTATGTCTATTCTGCATCATGTAAAGATTGAGAGACTTTGCCTGTCTCAAGCATGTATGATATTTCATATTTATAGCGTGTCTGTTTGTTATTATTCAAAACCAGCGATAAATCCGCGTCCCCGAAGCTTCAACGCGAACTTCGGAGCGTCAACAAACTAATTTATGTTCATCCACCCAGTATACTGTACTGTTTACTGTATATTCACTGAAATGCGGTCAAATATGAAAATTATGAAAATAAACAGATAAGCTTATGGCTAGCGGAGCTTCGAGGCTTCAAAATAAAGAATGAAATGTATAAAAGCAAGTATCACGCGTATACGCTTACCAGATGCGCGTCCTGACCTCTCCACGGCGACGGTGGTCCTCCATAACTTGTATTATGAATATTATTCATTGTTAATCCGGAGATTCTTCCGCGTGTAGTTTCCCCCTCGCGTGGTCTTTGTTTAGAAGCAGCCAAACACTCAATCTCCCATCGGTCAGCGGTTCTGTGACGTCACCGGACGGAAACAGGACGGGGCAGTAAGTGACCCCCCTGTTGCGGCTATTCGCACCTCTGACTGGTTCAAACGGCTTTTGAGTGACAGCTATTTGGACTAATAGCGCTTCACAAAGAGATCAGATCTGTATAGCAGGAAAAAGGCTTTAGAGCGCATCATATGAGTTAGAGGTCTGGTCAGCGCTCACAGGGCTTTGGACCTCTATTGCGCACTTGTACAGAACGCTTTATATCTCAGCAATGGAAGCACGCAGAAACGTAAAAATGGTCTTGTTGGAAAGAAGAGATTCTAATCTAAAAGATTATATCGAGTATATAGGTATGCGTGGCTGTTTGCGGCTGACTGAAGCGGTGCAAAATGTATAAATAATAAGGTGAGAAATTTTACATCGCGATTCTGTTGAAGATCATTCGATCTGTGATTGTCACACAATAAAATGATCTACATCATCAGATTCCTGAGAATGAGAGCTTTCTTGTGATATATGACTTGACTGTTTTGTGAAAAATATTTTAAATACACATTCTTACGAAAACGTATTCGCAATCGTTAGATGGAAATTTATGGGGGGGGGAAATATATTTCTTAGCTTAATTTGACTACTTTATGTATCATAAAACCCCAATTAATGGTATTCTTTGTAAAGAAAACACTCTAAGCTTTCAAATGAACCCATTTTTGGGCAAATGCCATATAAGGAAGGATATGCAAATGAGACACAAACATGTGACATGCTATTTTCGGACCCGGTACCGGGTCTGCAGAGTTTAATTAAAGCACTGAAGTGTTACCACCGAACGCTGAGCATCTTTTCGCTTCAGACTTGTTTCCTCAAAAGTCTGCTCTATCTCTGTCTTTTTTCTCTCTAGCAAGCAGTGAAGGAGAACGCGAGGAAAAGAGAGGCGGAGGAGAAGCAGAAGAAGGCGAGGATAGCCAAAGAGAAGGCGGAACGAGAGAAGCAGGAGCGGCAGATGAAGAAGAAGAGACTGCTGGAGGTCAACACCGGTGAGATGTTTATCAGTCACTCACTGAAAGTTTTCACGAGAGTGAGCTTTCGAAAAATCACCTTTGAAGATGGATAAAACAAGTCCCTGCACACGGTTCTAGGAGCTCTTTTTAAAGCAACCGAAGAAAGAGACAAGTGTGTCCTGTTGTCAATCTGTTACCATGTGAACAGCCCATCACTGATATAATGCCACAACCACACACTCAGTTCTGAATCAGGCTGATCTGCATCTGCACGCTTCCTATAATGTTTACACAGACTTTTATATTTGGCTATCTGAACTAGCATCAACATCATAATGATAGGACGCAATGCATGATGATATTAGAGATGTGATTGGATTACAAATAGGTTCTGTGCACTCATGAGACACACAAATGAAATGAGTTTGTATATATGTTGCCACTCGTACTTACCTCCTGCTGTTGAAGGAATGTGTGTGAGGATGTGCACACAAGAAGCGGGCTCCCAGTGTTCACCGGGATGAGATTTGTTTTGTTTTTTTTCTCTCTGTATGAATGTCTCATGCTGGGTCAATACAGCAGAAGAGCAGCCTGCAGTGTGCTCTTCATGCACTTAATACACACAAATGATAATATGGAGTGTGGCTTGATGAGAAGTCAGTAGTGAATGTTAGTGTTGGGTTATAGTGTGTGATGGTAATAAGCAGTGGGGCATGAAGTACAGTGCAAGGGAGAGAGGAATGTACAGTATATGAAGGACACTGATAAAATAAAGATATTAAGTTAGATATTATGTGGCTCAGTGGTAGAGCATTGCATTAGCAGTGCAAAAGGTTGTGGGTTCGATTCCCAGGGAACACAGGTAGAGTAAAAAAATAAAAAAAATAATACATAAATATAGCACTTTTTTTTTTTTTTACTTAGTTCCCACTATTCTGGAAAAACTTTTAATTTGAACATTTTAAAGTGACGCTGACAGATTGACATCTAAGATCAGCCAATATATATTGACTGTTGGCTTTAAAACGTCAATAAAACCCCTAAATGAAACCAGCAAATCTCACAATCAGTAAGTAAGGCCTGTTCCTCGAAAGGTCAGTAGGTCAAAGTTGGAATGATTTTTAAAAGTAAACAGCACTTGAGGGCTGTAGCTTGACACTTTGCTCCATAGAATTCAGTCTGTTGAAGTGAGCTATGTGAAAGTCCTAAGAACTGGAGTATGAATTTTAGGAGTTTAGGATTTTTGTGTGATGGAGGGTGAATTTTTTATTAATTTTTATTTTTGTATTAAGCATAATCCTCAAGTTGAATAAGTCAAGGTTTTTTTTTAAAGGACTGAAGCTCATGTATTTAAGTCTCTAGAGTAGGTCTCTATTAAACCTTTTAGGTTAATGTAGATTTTATTAGATATCTCATGATGAATTCATTCAGAACCAAAGGGTTTCTGTTTCAACTCTTCTTTAAGGGTTTACTGACATCATGTCAATGTTGTTTTTGCTCAACAGGGGGCACTACACACTGTCTAGGCAGTCAGTGTCTGACTTATTCATACATTTGGATGAATTCAAGTCAGAAACAGACTTCCAGCCCTCTGCTTAACTCACTTGACTCTCTGATTATATCCTTTTTTTTTTTCTCCAATTGTCTTTCCATTGTAATGTTATTCATCTCTGAGCATGAGTCTTTCTGAACTGAAGAAGGTTTCTTCTCTGCTTGGATACATTCAGCTACCCAGTGCATCAGAAGTTTGCATTGTATTTCTTTATTTTGCTTTGTTTGAGATCTCTCTCTTTAATTGTGAACTTAGCTTTACAGTTTTAATAGAAATTCTGGTTTGTTCTAGAGTGGAAATGCATAGGTGAGTTCTTGTTTATGTGCATATTATTTATTCCGGCTTTCTTATGGTCCATCAAATCATTTGTTGTTGTTTTTTTTTTCAGATTACACATCAGCTAAGAAAAGGCCAGTACCAAGCCAATTATTTCAGCATTACTAAGAGGCCAATTACAGATAAAAAAAAAAAAAAAATCCTGTTAAACATAATAATAAAAACTAAATAATTAGGCAGTACAACTGTTTCATTTAATAACAATATAGAAAGATTAATACTACTACTAATAATAATGATTTTCAGCTAAACAATGATTTCTGAAGGGTCATGTGACACTCATTTAAGTGAATACCTTTGCAGTTCTGTGCATGTGATATGATGCTTTTGCTCAAATCAAACGGTCAAATGCTCATGAAATGACTCTCAGAGCAGTTCTAAAGATGTTGGTCATGTATTTTCGTTTTCATTTAGTGAGACAGCAGATGCTGAAATCATCGCAAGCGTCACACCCGCTAAACTGTGAATTACGTTTTTATTAATGGATTTCACGTTTTCTGCATCGGAAACATAGGGCCCTACAATTATACCAACACAATGTATATTCTCACAATTTAACTGCTTCTATTCTTGAAGACGTAATGATTATCTAATCAAAATAAGAGCGCGGCACTGAGTCTAGGAGAACTCGTATCACACACACTCTGAACACATCTCATCCAACTCGAGCAGTGGTCTAAAACTAAGTTTACTTCAAGAATGAACAATGAGGCCTAGATAAGTTTGAAGTTCACTGTTTGAAAAACAGAGCAAACAGAATGAGCGATCTATATTATAGCTCTATAAATGAAGCATACAGACTTTATTAGAGCCACAGAAAGACAAACGTTTCGATGAAAATGCTCAATATACAATTCATTATGTACATTAACAACGATTTGGGGGTATGTAATGTAATTTAACGGAAAACTATGTGAATGGTGCTCTGTGGCGCAACAGGATTTTCTGTCAGTTGCATTTAAATCCGGAAGTTTTTTGCTCTGTTCAGCGTGCAGCATCATGTGTCTAAACAAACAGCCCATGCTGTCAGTGATTTCAGCCACTAGAGGCCACTCTCGCAATGTATAATGAAAACTGAACCTTCTCAGCCACACCAGCAATGTACGCAACCCGGAAAACTGTCGGCATGGAATTTCACCGATAACCGATTGTTCTAGCAATCAACTATCGGTGCCGATTAATCGGCAAAATGGTTTAAAAATCTTGCATATTTTTAAATGAATTTTCTGTACATTTTGAATCAGTTTTGGACAATGTCTATTTTGTGGTAATAATGAGAAATGAAATATCGCAATTTGCATTTCAATACTTTGGCTATTGTCAAAAGAAAAAAAGATTTTTTTTTAAGATATTGAATTTTTTTTTAAGCTATATTTCTCAGCCTCAAAGTGTCATGTGGGTACTTTCTCCCATATCTGTAGCCACTTCTCTATCGCTCTTTTCTCATCCTTTCATCATCAATCAAACACCAGCAGTGTCCTCCTTCCAGTGACTCCTTCACGCCAGAGTATGCAGGCTCTTATAGTTTCAGACCAATCCCTCTCTCTATCTCTTTCTCTCTCTCTGTCTTTCTGCTTGCGCTCCTGGATGAGTGGCTGAGCCACAGGTGGAAGAGTGTGTGCTGATTCAGATACAAAAAGAGAAAGATACATGAGGTGGAGAGCATGTAAATGAGCAAGTTAGTGTATGTGTGTTGAGCAGGCTCTGGCAGCCTCCCAACTGGTCGGAGTGTGTATAAACGTGGCTCTTTCAGGAGGCCTCAGGTGTCTCTTCAGCTAATACTGCATCCTGTCCAGTCAACCAGTGTGATTGCCCTCTCTTGTCCACAGATGCCGAGCCTCAGAGCAGCCACTCTTGCCCTGCAGCTTCCCAGCGCGTGCTAATCGGTGTTATCATTAAAATTAGCACAGGATAGACTAGAGCCAAAGAAGCAAGGAAGCTCCTTTTTCTGCAATAGTTAGCGATTTTGTTTAGGCAGCCACTCAGATGGCTAACTGTTACCTGCCACATGTACAGTAATTGCATAAGTGTGCCATTTTCATAAGTGAGTTTTGTTATTGTGGCCCTGTTGTAGTAAACACCATCGCACTTACTCCGAGACTCTGAGTCTGGCCTTTCTCATCAGTGCAATGTGTGCAGAAAACATAAAATGCACACACCTAGCAGTCCTGGTATTTTTTCCCATCTTACTCATTTTATAGCATACTTGATTCTGATCTCATAGATCTTCAGTCTAGTTAGTGTGTGTGTATTCATGAACTCATTGAGTTTATATTGGCTCTCTTAGCAGCATGAAAAACCCAACTGCTATTAGGTTCTAGAATAAATTACACAAAGTAATGTGACAATACTTGAGTCTGTCACTGAACACCTTATAATCACTGAAGCTGTTACTGATTGCAGATTTAGACAGTTTCATGCAATTGTGTTTTACAGTTTAGTGCAAACTCCCGTTATAATCAAAGCTCTTTACCTTGTACAGTACATGGGTGTTTTCTTCACTTTCAAAGGGATAATTCATCCAAAAATGAAAATTCTGTAAATCCCAAATCCTCAAGGCGTTTGTTCATTTTTGGAAAACAAATTAAGATATCTTTGATTAAATCTAGAGCTTTCTGGCCCTTCATAGACCACAATGCAACTGAATGTTGAAACAAGGCACAGAAAGGTAGCAAGGACATCCGCACTTATTTGCTATAAAAGATACAGTAAAACGGTTATTTTGTTAAATATTATAAAAATGTGAAATAATGTTTTTCAATATTAATAAATACTATTAATTTTGTATTTAAACATTTATAAGTGATAAATAATTGTCCATGAAGGCTGGACGTCAAAAACTGTATAACTGTTTTAACTGTAACATTATACATAACTGTCCTGTGATGTATAATGTTGCACAAAAAAAAATTAATTTAAAAATTCTAAAGGGCCCAACGTTACCATAGTTCATAGTTCAGAATCTTCACTGACAGGCCATGCATTCATGCTTTTAGTAGACTGTGATTGATTCCAACTGTCATCCGTTGCAAAAGGAAAGTGTTGCAAATAGAATATTTAAGTGTTGTTTCTTAAAGAAATGTTTTAATGAACACTATTTCCACTGACTTAATTGCTGTTATTAATTGTATATTTTTCGATTAATTGCGCAGCCCTAAGTGGCAAGGAAAAACTGTTTTCTAGCACTCGTCCTGGCTCAGGTGCAGCAGGAGATGTAGACAGAGGGCCAACATCAAAGCGCTTCTCAGAGAATGTCGCCTTCAAAGAGAGACCATCCTCTGCTTCCTCTTCCCCCGTCTGCTTTCTATCACAAATCTCTTTCACACCAATTAGTTTCTAATCATGTTCCTCTTTATCTCTCTTTTCTTTCCCGCGCTCAGAGCTCTGATGTGACACGCGTGTGGCAGCGAGTGTGTGTGCGCAGCTCTTTAACACAGAGGGCTGCACTGAGCACAGTGTGTGCACTGCTTTGGAAAAAGGAACAAGCAGCTGGTCTTTATTCAAAAATAATAACAATTCTCCCTCTCTCTCTTTATCTCTCACTCTCAGTTTTTGATGATGTCTGTCTCCCGTCTGAAGTCAGACGGCACAAATAGGCTCTTTTGTGTTTCCAGGTTACCGTTGCCACTTCTCCTGTTTGTCTCCTCGGAGACTGTCAATTAAAGCACCGTGGCAATCTGAACCGCCCCGTTGAGAGAGGCGACGGTCTGTACGTGTTAGGGTTAGTGTAAACGGGCCGCTCTTTGGTGGGTGGTGGGATGTGAGACAGAGAAAAAAATATAATAAATTGGTTTGGCACTGTTTGCAGGAGAGGAAGCTGTGCACTAGTTTCCTCTGAAATGTTTTGGAGCACACTGGGAGAGCGATGATTCAAGACCAGACCGGAGGAGTAGAGGGAACTACGTGAGCATGTTTTCAGAGAGAGGGGGAGGGTCTCTGTGCTTGTGGAAAGCAACAGACCAGATATCTAACAGAATTAGGCCACATATCCATAGACACGGAGCAAATACAGTCGCCTGTGTGCTTCCTAATTCCACCAAGTGCTGTAAAAGCCCAGCGTTCCGGCTACTCTGCTCCAGATATCGGCTTTCCTCCAGGAGGAAGCCACAGGGGGGGCTCCCAGCTCCCTGGAGCTCAGAAACGAGCTGATGAAACAGCCTGTGGAAAGGAGTATGTACTTAGACAGATGCAATTAAAGCTTAATAAAATTTTTTAAAAGAAATCAAAGCTCACAGAGAGACTAGAATTGAACAGTCCTTCGAAGAATTTCACTCAGCTACATTCAAGTTATTTGTCTCTCCACACTGAACTGAAAATACACTGCTCGACTGTCACAGCCTTTATAATATAATGATATGAGCAAGATTTGGACCAATGAGATTTCTCCGTGTGCAAAAGCTCAGATTTACATTAAAGGGCACCTATACCCCTTTTTACAAGATGGTATATAAATCTTGGTTGTCCCCAGAATGTGTCTCTGAAGTCTCAGTTCAAAATACAACAGATAATTTTTATTATATCATTTTTGATTGGAAAAAAAGAGACACACTGTTTTCGTGCATGTCTCTTTAAATTCAAATGAGCTGCTGATCCCTGCCCCCTTTTCCAGAATAGGGCGGTGCCTTTATAGCTCGTTCCTCAGGTACTCTGGCTTTGATTATTATATCTATCATGCTGAAATCTGTTGTTTTAAACCATAGTAGTTTAAACTTCTGACATAGTTTTTCGAGCGCACACATTAGATGCAAACACACAGAAAGCAACTGTCACTCGGGATGTGAGTAGTTAACTCTCTTTCATGTCTTATTGTGCTTAAACTGTCAAATACACACCTTTATGTTAAAAACACACGTTACAAAAACAGTTGGCTGTGTCTGTGAAGGTGCATGGTTATATTTGTTCTGTGGTGCAGGAGAGTAATATACAGTAAATAAATGAATAAATCACTGCTCTCTTGTCTCATCAGAGGTTGGGACATTTAAATAGTGTTCTGTGCTCGACAGTGCAGCCAAACTGAACAGTTAGCATGCTTTGCTCAAACTTTTGCCATGGCGTTGGAACTGGAAAACTCAGTGGCGGCGCCGTGGGTGGAGACATGTAGATTAAGGGGCAGTAATATTATAAGATCCCCTTTCTGCATCACAGGGAGTGAAATCTTAGCAGCTTGTTTTCTCACACGTTTGCAGAGAAAGGCTTATCAGAATTTACTGGGTTATTCTTTTTCATGTTTTCTGGATTGGTAGATGTACCTGGGACCTGATTATGACACTTAAACACGGAAAATTTTCATTATATGTCACCTTTAAAGAACTGTCATTAACTTGCAATGCGATTAGTGTATCCTCGGCATGTTTTTATATTATACACTTGTTTATATATATATATATATATATATATATATATATATATATATATATATATATATATATATATATATATATATATACTTTGTATTTAAAATTAGCACAGCATCTTTGATGGTTTCCTATCAGGTCCAGCTACTGGTTTGCAAAGGCTGCATTACATTAGCCAGATGCTTTTATCCCAAGTGATCTCAGTGTATGCATATTATCAGTTAGTGTGTTCATAGGAAATCAAAACCCATGGTATTGACATCATTACCGCTCTGCTGGGTTCACAAATCATGAGTTTCTATAAGATTTCTATGATAGATTGAACCTTCCAGGCCTCAGATTAACTCCAGCTGAGCTAATGCATGAGATCCAACAATATTCTCTTTATCTTTCACTGACGTTTCTTCCTTTCTTTGAGGATAGTGAAAATATTTGACCTTTACGGTTTAATGATCAGAATATGCACCTGACAAATCAGATTAGCAGGTGGCATTTTGTCAAAGCCATAGCAGACAGACAGCTGAGCAAATGTGCTCTTTGTATCTGTTCGGGAAAATATGATGTGAAAGATGAGAACAAGAAAAGAGGGTTGATGAAAGATTATATGGGAGGTAATTGCGGTCTTCGTTATTTGTCATCTCTCTTTCACCCTCTTCAGATAAACACGAGAGAGAATGGATGTGAACTTTGAGCACCTCTGTGTACGTCAGAAATGATTGTGCTGTTCTGTCATTATAGCTCATCCTGTGCAAACGCCTGTCCAGTTCCTTCACACACATTTGTTTGATCTCAGATCAGCAAATATCATGCATTTCTGTGATCTGTATGAAACATTTCATACATTTTAGCATGGCTGAAGTGTAGCTTCTCCTCAAAGGCCAGTTCACATCACACAGAACGTGTCTGTTGCCAGTGATGGGCAGTATTTCAAATACATGCATTTAAATACAAAATACTATTTTGTATTTAAATGCATTTATTTATTTTTTATTTTTTTATTAAAAAAAAACATATAATACTTTTTTCCATTCAACCTCTTTATTAGACTGCTGATTTCCTGTATCAACAAGTAAACAAAAACACTAAGATTCAATTTATTTATTTATTTTCCACTTTTTGTATTTAAATACAAAATAGGATTTAATATATAATAGTATAACAATAATAATAAATAATATAATTAAATACATCCTCAATCATATTGATAAAAACCTATATATATATATATATATATATATATATATATATATATATATATATATATATATATATATATATATTGTTTTTTTGTTTTTTGATATCATTTTTATTTATTTATGTTGGATAAAGTGTTCATTGAAGATTTTTGTATTGATTCATGGAACATACATTTTTAGGGTTTTATTTGAGAAACGATTGCCCTCTCTCTCTCTGTCTTTCTCTCCAGTTTGAGTTCTTCTATTCACTCTCTAGTATTTGTGCTTGATTATTTCTTTCTTTCTTTCTTTCTCAATGCAAATCCAGCATCTGTGGCCATATTCATGGAGAGAACCAGTTAATCCATACACAAGCCTTGTCATTACACACGTCTGGGGACGATTTAGAATGTTCAATTAACCTAACCTGCATGTCTTTGAGCTGTGGGAGGAAACCGGAGCACCCAGCGTTAATCCACGCAAACACAGGGAGAACATGCAAACTCCACAGAAAGGTTCCTTTCTGTGAGACAACAGTGCTAACCACTGAGCCACTGTGCTGCCCTCTCGCTTGTATTTATGAAAGAGGGAGAGCGAGAAGAGAGGCAACAGCAATCAAGCCAAACATCTTTTCCGTTCCTTGCTAAATCACACCATATCCTTCCCTCTCACACCTCCTCTCTCTTCTTCACTCAGCTCTTTATTAAAGCCACCCTCCATCCCTCTCTCCTCCATCAGAGACCCAGCAGGCTACCTCCCATCACTTATCACTCTTCTGGGTTCACTCTCCCTTTCTCCATTTCCCTTAAATCACACCCTCTCTGTCAGTCTAGTCATCCTTCCTGCATCCTGACTACCTAGTCCTATCTTCTGAAAAAAGTAGCAGCCAAATGGAAAACTGTGTGCATGCTAATGTCATTCATCCCAGTCCGTATTCACTCTCATTTTCTTTGACTCGCATTCTCTCCCCTCTCTCTGTCTTCTCGGAAAGAAGTAAATATTCTAAGCATGACCCTTACTTGTAAATTGTGTTGGTTCAAGGCTGCATGTAATTAGTCAGGTCTGATTGAACAGTAGGTGTGCATGTGGGTGTAGCGAAGAGCCTTTCACACACACACACACACACACACACACACACAAATGCAGTCGGACATTCATGTGCTTTTCCATGATTACATCTCTTTCCTCAAGCCCCCACTAAATAGCATGTTTGTAGTCATTATTTCTCTCCTCTCAGCCTTATTATAACTCTCTTACTTTCTCCCTGTTCTCTTATCGACTGGCTTTTCTGTAGTACCGAGTTACCTGCTGGTGCACCTTTGTCTTTTCACACCTGTCCGTTAGTGCCTGTCAGTCTGTCCATCTGAGAGCTCTGGTTTCCAAAGCATCGCTGTGACAGCTGCAGCAGTCAAGGGTCCTGTGGGTGAAGAGTATGGTGTTGGAACACTGAGATAAGTGATTGACATTCATGCCTCATTTTCTCGCGGTCAGGTTCAGTGCCAGCCACTCGCTCTTGGCCTGGCACTCAGGAGTAAAAAAAAAATTAATTTGCTCACCACTCACTCACACTGCCTGCTATCAGCGGAGACATGGAGGACGGCCGAGTAAAAAAAAAAGAAAAAAAAAAAAAAAGTGTTTTTTGAATGTCTTGTTTTCATGAACATGATTTTTGACTTTGATTTTGAAGGGTCTGTAATTTTTAAGGTAGGATTATTTTAACGCATAGACACAGAATACCAACCAAAAAAATTCTGAAAAAACATATAATATAAAGGTTAGAAATTGATTTGCATTTTAGTGAGTGAAATAAATGTTTGATCCCGAAGCAAAACATGATTTAGTACTACCCTTGATGTCAAGGCAAGGTAAGATGTTCCTTGTAGTTGGTCACCACGTTTGCACACATCCACTTCTCTTTACAGAAAGAGTGAATGCATATATTAGTCATTTTAACTGAACTTAGGACTGGTGGTGGTGTTTAAGATATTGTTGGTCATTCAGTGTTTCTAAAAGGGGGAGGGGAGGAACCAAAAGTAATATAATTAAATAATAATAATAATACTTTGAATTCTACTACCGTATTTTTCGGACTATAAGTTGCACCTGAGTATAAGTCGCATCAGTCCAAAAATACGTCATGACGAGGAAAAAAACATATATAAGTCGCACTGGACTATAAGTCGCATTTATTTAGAACCAAGAGAAAACATTACTGTCTACAGCCACGAGAGGGCGCTGTCCTGTAGTCTAGAGTACAGGAGTGGTGAGCAGCATAGAGCGCCGTCTCGTGGCTGTAGACGGTAATGTTTTCTCTTTCATGTCAAATTAATTTTGATAAATAAGTTGCACCTGACTATAAGTCGCAGGACCAGCCAAACTATGAAAAAAAGTGTGACTTATAGTCATATAAGGTACTAAGAACAATATAAAACTTACAAAGGATTAATGAGCTGCTGGATTCATGAATATTAATCAAAATGTGTGCGTTCGCTTGAATTGATTTGCTGAAATCAAAACAGGGACTATAATAGGTGAGCGCCAGCCAATAAGAGCCCAGTAGTTCTTAAAACCTAAAGAATTCCAAAGGAACTATTTATTTTGACAGGAAAATGCGACAAAGAATATAGTTTACATGTAATGCGTCAATTTTGCATGGTAGATTCTCTAGCTCTTGCAGTCTCTCTTTGCGTGTATGTGAGACAAATCAACGGCGGTTGTGCACATTCACACTAGAGTTTGCAGTAAATCATATACAGTACCCACACTTGTGCACAAGACTGTCCCAGGTCTTAAAAAGGTCACAGAAACCCTTCCTAATGCAAGTTAAATATTAATATAGTAGGCTTAATAGTTTTTTTTTTATTTTTTTTTTTAACAAAGTGTTGTACATTTTATTGGTGCAGAGATGAGTAGTGGTGATATTTATTTTGTACAACTTTTGCAACTGCATTTTATCACATAATTAGAAGCACCAAAAGTTAAGTTAATAGGGGATACTGAACAGAAATTTAGAAGTTGATTTCAAAATGCAAATAACACAAATATAAAATATAGCTATGTAAATACTTGCATTTTTACAACACTTTAAGTGTATCCCTTCAAGTAATGAAAAGTTAGACGCACACTTGTGGTTAGTGGTTGAATGGATTGTGGATGATCCATGATCCGTACGGACCATGCCTAACAGTTCAGCACATATATGCTCTGTGTATTAATTGCTAAATTTAACCACAATAGAGTGTTATTTAATTTTGTTTTTTTTACCATGGCACTAGATAATATTATTAAAGATAAAAACTGAAATATGCTGTTTATATAAATATTTAGTACCTGGGTTGTAGAAGCTCTTCAGTTACACAGATAAATACAGTTGCTCAAATAAGGACAAGATTGCTTTATAATTGGTCTCTACCTGTGAATCATTAAAATCTCTTGCGCAAATTCATGACCAAAAACTCCCAGTTATGGGAGCATTATTCAGTCTGTGAATTAAATTATACAGGGGGAAATAATGACTAAAGAGCATATATAAAACAAATGCATAAATTGTCAAAAGAGGACAATGCAATTAAAAATAATGTCAGTGTTTGGTTGTCCCTGTGGGCATTGTTGGTTGAGGAGGTGGAAGCTACATCAAACCAGGCAAGCACTGTCTAGACATTGTTCTTCCACCAAATTTTCTGCACAAGCAAGCAGGAGACTTGTGATGGAAGCTACAGAGAGGCAAGCAAACACTTTGAAGGGGCTACAGAGTTCTGGAGCTGAAGGTGCACCCAACAACATATCAAGAGCCCTGGACAACACTGTCCCATACAGGAGTGTGACACAAAAGAGGACAGTGTTCAAAAAGAACCATGTCGCAGCACTTCTGGAGTTTGCCAAAAGGCTTGACACACGGCACTGTTGCTCATAGGGGGAATGTGGAAAAGATTTCCTAGTCAGATGAGACTAACAGAAAACCATTTTTAGCTTTAAAGTGACATGTATACCAGTGTTAACTTTGACAGAATTTTTTTTATTTAGTTTTATAGTCATAGTATTTTGACTAAAATGCAGTTTAGTTTTAGTTATATTTTAGTCATCTATTTTTAGTCGATAAGTGAATTTAGACAGCTAAAATTGAAATGACAAACTCTCAAAAAGGCTTTTTTTTTCTGAAAGTGTTATGCATTAATTAAAATTATAAATAATAAATGTTAAAATTAAATAAAACCACTTCTCATAAAGAACAAGAACATGATCTTCTTTTTAATGAAATACCAATGGTTTTACAGGCTAATTATGCATTCAACAACTTGTTTTCCATATTCTCCATTCTTTCAAGCAGACATATTTATTTCTGTAAATAAATGTAGGTTAATCTTTAGGGATACTAAATTTTTTCAATCAAGAGCAGTGAGTGATTTTTTTAAATTCTCTCTTAGTTCTCTCTTGCATTGTCAGATTTATCCAAATTTATCCACATACTGACATTTTTTTTTTTTTTACATTTTATGCGAGGTGCAGCATATGTGTTCATATTTACACATCTAACCTTTCTAACCATGCAGCAGATTTCGTTCTGAATGAATCTCTTCCCAAATTCTCCCTCCCTAGCATTTTTGTCTCGTTTTTATTCGTTGGCAGAAACGGCAATAGATTTACGTCATAGTTTTTTTCATTCGAAAAGAGTTTGTTCATTATCGTCCTCTTGTCGTTGTTGAAAAAATGTTGTTAATTAATATTATGAAAAAATTATTTGTCAACAAAATTAACACTGATATACCACAGATTTAGCATTGGCCTGGTATATGCTGTTATAAAAGGAAGAATGGCTGATGCAAAATAAAGGAAAAGTTTGCAAAATTATGTTTCAGTTTGCAAAAAAGGGAGTCTTTCGACAAAGGTGTGTTTTTTTTGTTTTTTTTTTTTACCAAAACAAAGGTCCCAGATACAAGCCCAGAAGAATGTTTAAAAGCATGAAATGTCCTAAAATGGCCTTGGCAACTGAGAATAGGTGGCACTGTTTGACAGGTTCAGGCCGTTTAGGTGTCATCTTACTTACTTTAACAGCCTGGAGCAAATCTGCCTGGAAGAATGGATAAAATGATGCCAGAACCACAGTGAAGCCAGTATATACTCGAGGGAAAAGTCTTGGCTGTCAAAACAATATTATTATTAATGTATTTAGGGCAAAAATATATTTGCTTAAAGCATATTTTAATATGGAAATTAGGTTTCAATCCTTTGAAAATGTTCTTCATAATATCAAAAGAAGGACTTTTTTTAATTTGTTAAAATATAATATATTACATTTAGCAATGCACTGAATTTCTGTGGGAGAGTGTGATGATAAGTGGTTGGTCTATCATACACACACTTTATCACAGACTCACACTCTTCGTCTAATTGAAGCTTGGCTAGTAAAGGTCAACAGTTCTGTGCTTTCTCTTCCCTGATAGTTTTCATTGTTGGTCGGCTGAACTACTGACAACACTCTGTACAAAAGAGCTATACCTTCTCCTCGATTCACTTTCTCTCGCTTCCACGCACGCTCTCTATTTCTCCATCCCTCTCTTACTCAGACAATAGTTGCTGATTGAAAATGGCCTCACTATATTATCTGAGCATATGACTGAGTCTGCCTGGCTTTTTACAGAGAGCAATGCACCCGTGACAATGGCACAGTCCCACAGATGCTTCAGACAGTCGATTTTATAAAGCCTCTATAATTGTGTTTTCTTTTATATTTTTTTATTTTACTGTAGATAAATGCTGAATTACAGATGAAACAGATTTGTTCTATTGAGTGATAATAGCAAAAAAGGAGGAAACCTTATCTTACATTCAACTACTTTTTTTCATATATACTGAATTTGTCATACCAAAAGAATGATTTTCTTTACATATTATATATATATTAGTAAATCAAATTATAAATTGTACATGATCAAATAATTTAATTGAAATGTGTATATATTAGGGGTGCTCAGATCACGATCGGCCGATCGTTATGCGCATCTCGTCAGTAAAGCCAGTTCTCTAATCAGCGGTTAATTCCATCAGGTGCGTGATTTCACATCGAGCAGCTGTTACTACACAGAGCCGTTGTTAATAGAGAAGATGTGCCAAAAAACGCTGAAAATGAAGTGGATTTGCGCATCTTCTCTATTAACAACGGCGATATAATATATATATATATATATATATATATATATATATATATATATATATATAAATAATTTAGCCATTATTGTATTTTTGCCATATTTTATAATATGCAAGGATAATTTAATTATAATCTATGTATTTCTTTTTTATTGTGATTTGTATTTGCCATTTCTATAATATACTGTATATTTAGTGCTGAGCAATGAATAATCGCGATTCATCGCATCCAAAATAAAATAAAAATTGTTTATGTAATGTGTGTGTACTGTGTATATTTATTATTTATATAGAAAGGCACATATATATTTACATGTATATATTTATATGCATATAATTTACATTATATAAATATATAGAGCATATTTTTCTTAAATATATTCATGCATGTGTGTATTTGTATGCATAATAAATGTATACAGTGCACACACATTATGTACACAAAAACTTTTATTTTGAATGCGATATACATGCAGCATACACGCTCACATGCTTTTTGATTTGTGTTGTGTTGTGCGCGTGTGTGCCCGTGTCAGTGTAAAGATTAATATTTTGAGGTTACAGAGTCAAGGCCCTTAACGCTTACCCACGCTTACACATCCACAGGTTCAACACACAACAGACATCCTCTCACACAAGCCTTTTTCTCCAAACCTGCTGAAATGCACGCTTTCCTGCCAAGCTGATTCATTCTCTGTCACTGGAAGTGTGTGTAAAGTGTTGGGTAAGCAGCGGTGCGAGCACATGCGTGATGTGTTTGTGACCGTGAGCGATATAGTGTGGTGTTTCTCCTGCATGCCGCGGGTCCCACAGGCCTCCTCTTGTCTCTGGAGTCCCTCTGTGTGAAAGCCAGTGGCCTGAGGTTAACTGCCTGCACCACTCAGCTGTTTTTACGATCGGCCCTCCAAACGCTACAAAACATCCGTGGATTTGTGTAGAGGTGCAGAGGAGATGTATAGAGGAGTTTAAGAGCCTGTCTGCCTCTCAAATTGTCCGAGTCGACGCTGTGATATACTGTCCACAGAAGGCCGCTTTAATGGGGCTTTTTTTCTCTCAGCATTCCTGCAGAGATCCTTAAGGCCGGTTTTAGTGATACTATGAAATGGCCCTCCGCATCCTAATGTTTTTCTCTTCTTTCTTCCTCTCCTGTAGAGAACGATGAGACCGGTGTGATGGATTGTCTACTGGAGGCGCTGCAGTCTGGAGCTGCTTTCAGAGACCGCAGGAAAAGAGCACCCAGACCCAGAGGTGAGTCTCCTCACACTCCTCCACTCACATCCTTCATCTGGTGAATCTCTTCTCTTTCCGTTCTTCTTTCTTTCTTTCTTTGAATGTTGATTCAGAAGTTTTATTTATTCCATATCTCTTCTAGTTTTAGTCTCTTCTGTATAGACTGTTTGTTGTTTTATTAGTTAAGTAGCTATGTGATAAGTGTGGTAATGTACAGTAAGCCAAACATCATCACACAATAAACCCCTAGTATCCCGAAAAAGAGTGGAGAGATAACTGTGTGTATTCCCTTATATATAGTAGCAGCCTAAAGCACCCAGTGGTAGAGAGTCTCTTTCTCCTGCGCAGTGAGGGGTGAGATAAGCTAGAGTGTGTCTTCTGTGTTCTTCATGTTGTGTGTCCTCCCCAGCTGAGAGGCTCAGCTTTGTTGACTGCAGACAGCTACAGACAGATGATGGGTGGCATATATCAGTATAGCCTGACCAAAAAACTATTTTATTTTCCTTTCAAAAGTCTGGGTTATTTTTGTGTCTTTTAATATGGTGTAAGTCTAATTTCTTCCTGCGATGACAAAGCAGAATTTTCAGCAGCCATTGCTCTAGTCTTCAGTGTCATGTGATACTTTAGAAATCATTATAAGATGCTCATTTGGTGCTGAAGTAACATCTAGTATTATTATCAGTGTTGAAAACAGTTGTGCTACTTAATATTTTGTTGGAAACCATTTTTTTGCTCTCTTTAGGATTCTTTGATGAATAGAAAGTTCATTTTTTTTTTTCTAAAATTAAAGTTTCTTTACTGTTACATTTAATGCATCCTTGCTGAATAAAAATATCAATTCCTTATATAAGTAACCTCCTTATCCCACACTTTTAAACAAAATGATGTATATACTATCTAATTTATATCTTCAATCCTACAGATTTAGGATTTAGGATTAAACCATCATAAACCATTGTCCTGAACAGTTAAACTGCCTGCTGTTCTTCAGAAAAATCCTTCAAGTCCCACAAATTCTTTGGTTTTCTAGCATGCGTATTTGAACCCTTTCCAACAATGACTGTATGATTTTGAGATCCATCTTTTCAAGGACAACTAAGGGACTCAATATTATACTCAATATCAAATATTATAAAATGTTAAAATGCTCATTGATGCTCCAGAAGGAAACATGAAGAATTTGTGGGCCCTATATTTTTTGAAGAACAGTGAGCAATTTAACTGTTCAGGACAAACAAGGGACTCATGAACAAATATAGCGTATATGAACTTTTGAACTGTTTTTTTTTTTTTTTTTTTTTTTTTTTTACTATGTCAGCATATTTTATGTGAAATCTTATTCAGGTCATTACGGAATATAGAAAAAGCATATTTGTATGATCCCTCTTGTTTTGGTAAAATTTGCAGCTTCTGCAAAGTGTATGTAAACTTTTGACCACTATATAGTATATTGTTCTGTAAATGCACAATTTCCAGTCTGTAGCTCCTTTTAAAAACAATTCTTCTAAAGAAATCAGTACTGAATCAGCCCCCTACTTTGAACACACTTCCTCTGGCATTACATGAGCCAGTGGAGTGTAATGCAGCTGACCACCTTCCATAGAAATCAGGAGAGCCCAACAAACTGACTGGCCAAATCAGAAAGAACTGGTGAACACTTCAAGTAATCTGAACTTTTTTTTTTTTTTTTTGAAAGCATGTCACGTCTTTCATTACTCTAGGAAGTAAAGATCTAATGTATGGAGACCGCAGGTGTATTTATGTGTGAGAGCAACTCTCACTCTGTCTTGTCCCATGTCCTGATTTCCACAGATGAACCAACACAAGTGCTCAATCCGAGTCCACAAAGACCTGTTCTGAAAGACTGCAGCCACGGTAAAATCAAGAGTTAAAAAAAGAGAGAGAAATATAGCATTTCTCTCCACTATTTACTTTCCTTTTCTCTCTCTTCGCCATTAAATGCGCTATCATTGCTCACTAACTCTAATCTACCAGTTCAGTATCCTGGATGTCTTAATGTCTTTGTTTGTCTGTGTTGCCCTGTCTGAATCATGTGTCACTCTTTTTATTGAATTTTTTTTTTTTTTTTTACTTGCGTATAGACACTAATGGTCAACAGTAGGTCCATATAGGGCCAATTACTTATTTGAATGGCTCATAACAGTCCCTCAAGGCCTCTCCTATCAAAAAGGAACTGCTTCTTAAGCTGCTGGTCATAAACACGACAAGTGTTATAATGTGATATGGGTTCACCAAACATTTCAGACTGCTTCTGATCGCAGATATTCCTTTTCCACTGAAACAATGTTGGTGTTGATGCTCGGCTTGCAAATACTGTGGGTTGGTATGTCTCCATTGCTTCGAGAGGCAAACAATGATTAAACTGGCTGTTATTTTATAAGCTGCCCACAAACAAATATTGCATCATGGTGAAATGGTGCAGCAGTGAAAATACAGATTTGGTTTAGCTAATATATTTCTGGCCACTGATGTTTTAACAGTTCCTGGTTCAAGACCTGATATTCTGATCAGTGTGGAACCATTCATTTATTTATTCATTTTATTGCTTTTTTAAATGTAAATGCACAGAATGTAATGGTCTCCGGCTGTTGCAACACCATCATCTCTACATTGTTGGTGGAAAAGGGGTAAGAAAAAATTATTCCTAAAGTTTCCATATATGAGTGTCTTATTTTCTCTTGTGTCCTTCTTATTGCATGAATCAGTATTTTCTGTCTGCTTGCACGTACATTGAGTTCTGTCTCATTTCAGTCAAGCGTGCTGCTTACAGCTCACAGCTCATGTCTGGTTTTGATTGGACAGTTGATGTAAGTGTCAGAGTCAGCAGGGTTATAATCCATGTCATGCGCTCGCTTTAGCTGCCGTTACCGCCAGGTGTTAATGTGTCATACAGAAACTCGCTGAGAGCCGAAAATGCCACATTTCCAGCCAAGCTGAATGGCCGGAAAAAGTGGGAACGCTTTTTTTGCTGAAAAAGCTTTTCTGCTATTGTCTGTTGACATACAGTAGCCATCTTAAAATTGCAACATGTTATGCTCTGATGAGTTATTCCTTTTGACATTACAAGCATTAATGTAACAATCCAGTTTTTCTGTAATAAATGGTATCTGCGTTCATCAGCTGAGGTGTAGTGGGAATCAGAAAAGCTTGTAGCAAACTTCCATCTGTACTTGTTTTGTGTTCCTATCATCTTAAAACAATAAAGGTTCCAAAAGGGGGCTTTCACAGCAGTGCCATAGAAGAACCAATTTGGGTTCAAAAAAACAAAACAAAAAAAAACACAAACAATCCACTAGAAAGAGCCTTTTATGCAGTGAAAAGGTGCCAAAGATGGAGGTTTATGTCTGCTTCACCTTTATGCCTGTTCCACCTCCCAGATCTTCAGTTTGCCATTGTTACATATAGGCTAGTGACAAATGGTCAAAAAGTGCTTTAGTTTTCGAGATACCCCTACCGGAGGTAGAACTAAACCCAACAATGTTTTTCCTCATCTCTAAGGTCTCCCATATATGAAATGGATTCTTGGCTAAAAATATTTTACTGCTAAGATTGTTAAATTAACAGATATTGTTATACACCACAAAACCAATAAAGGACTAAAATATAGCCTGTCCGTATGGGAGTTAAGGCATATAAACTAATGCAGATCAATCACACAAGCTCTGAGAGCTTTGAAACTTGACATGTTTGTAGTCAGGAAGTTGATTTAACTACTAGAAAAGACTGGATGTGAATATCTTGATGTATGGAATAAATAGACACATGTAATCACATATCTAAAATAAGCGGACATGCACAAATTTAATATCTATGCAGAATGTTTTCATTTACTTTGTGCTTGCTTTGCCTGGCATTATCATAGAAACACATATGATGGCTTGTTGGAAAGGTGGGGTTGTGCTGAATCCAGCAATACCAAATATGTAAATATATGATAAAAGAGAAGTGTTCTGTCACTCAATGTATGATGTGTCCAAAATGAATGAAAATGGAACACTGACATAATTGAGTCCAAACCCATTCATTATCAGTGGTGAGAAGAATGTTGAGAAATTCAAATATAAGAGACATCAAAAAATATTTAATATGGCACCTTGTATTATATGGAAACAAAGATTGAAATCGAAAGATAACACCTTACCATAGCACAAACAGGAGACCAGGAGTTTTAACTTAATGAACTTTTTAATAAAACTATAACTTAACTTCACACAATACAACTTAAATTATTAATATGTAAATATATAATAAAAGAGAAGTGTTCTGTCACTCAATGTATGAGGTGTCCAAAATGAAAGAACGCTGGACAAAATAGCCTCAGTGGTGAGAAGAATGTTGACAAATTCATGGTTACTGCAAAGTAACTTACATTAGGCAAGTGCTGATCTATATTTATGATGCATTTAATAATGATACATTTCATAATGCACAGTATACTTTACAATTCATATGAACCACAGATCCAATTGAATCAGGTTAACATTGGAATGGAACACCTTTATTAAAATATCGTCACTGACAGGCAGAATCCTTGCATGTCCAAACTTTGTCTATTTCATATTTTTTCACAATTCAATGCTATTGGTCAAACCCCACGTGGTAAACAATCTAAAGTGTTGAAAATTGATTGAGAGCATATCTCTTAACTCCATCGGACACTTCAACTGTCTGAGAATCCTCGTAACGCCACCTCTTCTTCACTCCGCGGCAGGAACTTCCACGGCATTTTGTGTCCTCAGGATTTAAAGTCACAACGATTGAGAAATCCTCATCGAGCAACACATAAAGCAAGCCTTAACTCTGATTTTATCTGTTTTAAACTATGATATCAGTTATTGATGTATTTTAAATGTCTACTTATTACTAGGCAAGGCAAGGCAAGTTTATTTATATAGCACATTTCATACACAATGGTAATTCAAAGTGCTTTACATAAAATAAAGTAAAATAATCATGAATAAAAATAATAAAAATAAAGACAAGCAATTTTAAAACTTTTAAAATTATAAAAAAAACTAAACTAAAATGAATTTAAAAACAGTTGGAAAATGTTTTTACATAAAAAAAAAAGTGAAAATATAGTGAAATCAGTTCGGACATTGCACAGGGCTCATTTAATAAATGCACAGCTAAACAGATGAGTTTTGAGTCTAGATTTAAATGTGACTAGTGTTTTAGCACATCTGATCTCTTCTGGAAGCTGATTCCAACTGCGGGCAGCATAGTAACTAAAGGAGGACTCCCCTTGTTTTGTGTGAACCCTTGGTATTTCTAACTGACTTGATCCTAATGATCTGAGTGCTCTGTTAGGTTTATATTCAGTGAACATATCTGCAATATATTTCGGTCCTAGGTCATTTAGTGACTTATATATGAGTAAAAGTACTTTAAAATCAATCCTAAATGTAACTGGAAGCCAGTGTAAGGACCTGAGGACTGGTGTGATATGCTCAGATATTCTGGTTCTAGTCAGAATCCTGGCAGCAGTGTTCTGGATGAGCTGCAGCGGTCTAATGGTCTTTTTGGGAAGGCCAGTGAGGAGCCCATTACAATAGTCCACCCTGCTGGTGATAAAGGCATGAACAAGTTTCTCCAAGTCTTGGCTGGAAACAAAAACTCTAATTCTTGCAATGTTTTTTAAATGATAGTTACTGCTTTGACATGACTACTGAAACTAAGGTCTGTCTCCAGAATCACACCAAGATTCCTGACTTGATTTTTAGTTGTTTGACCCCTAGAGTCAAGGTATGCATTCACCTTGAACACTTCATGTTTGTTTCCAAATGCAATGACTTCAGTTTTTTCCTTGTTTAGCTGAAGAAAGCTCTGGCACATCCAACTATTTATTTTATCAATGCATTGGCAGAGGGAGTCAATAGGCGGATCTTTTGTGACGTCATTGTTTATGTTTGTTGCGTTGCATCATGGGAATCGTGTGGCAGGAAACACCGCTAGATACCTGTAATTTGATTGTTTTGCACGTTTGGAGGAGGATTTAGAGAAGAGGATGGTTCACTCTTGCTGTGTGGTCGATTGTACGGTTAGTTGGGGGCCTGATAAAAAGTTTTTCCGAATTCCCTCCGAAAAGGATATCGAAAAATGAAAGAAATGGTTGCGTGCAATTAGGCGATTGAACCTGGACGCTCCGAAGAAAGCCTGCAGCTTCTGATCGAGTTTGTGAGGCACATTTTGTTCATGGTAAGTCTTAGTGACTATGTATTTATAGAAGATTGAATAAAAATAAATAAAACTGAGTCAAATCAACCGAGTCATATGTTTTGCTTTCTGATTCAGGTGTCCCAAACCGCAATCCACAGCACCCAGACTATGTTCCTCACATCATTCTGTAGCTGTGCTTTGCTGCAAGCCTCACTAGTACATGCAGCATTTGTAAGTCCTATCCTGACAGCTGCTTCTACTTTAAACATTAAAGCTGCTACACGACTGCATGTTTCTCCAAGACTGGATTTGAAAGAAGGAGAAATGTGTAAGCTGTGATATACAAATTTTCACCATTAGTACAGACGCCATTGAAAGTCTCACACTGAAAACAATTGAATTGGTACAACAGCCACTACATTTTCAGTAAATAAATAAGTAAATAAGAACACTGATCAATGAAGACTTACCCGGCTTTGCAGTCACAGGGAGCAGTGATTATTTCGCCGTTCTCTTTGGCGATCACCCACGGGAGATGCAAATCATGCTTTGACTCTGCTTGGCCAAGTCTAACCTCTGCTTTTAGCACGATCACTGCTTTCTGCTTGGCAGAAAAGACTGGCCCAACTTTTCGAGAAACAAAATAATCATAGGCCTTCAGACTTTTGAAAGCCTTTAATCTTTCATGATTGAAGGGTCCAGGGGTTTCTATTAAATAAGAATAAATGTCTCCCCAGCAGATTCGTGGCCAAGACACGGACGAGTCGGACCAACGTTTTTTGTCATCCCAGATCTCATATGGGCTTTGAATAGCTTCGATTTTGTCACCAATACAAATGTTGAGCTTCTCTCCATACCTCCTCCGGTCTTCAGTTGTTAAAGTGCTTATATATTGAGGATTTTGCCTGCTAAAGGCCCGTTCACACCAAGCACGATAACTATAAAGATAACGATAAAGATATAGTTCTAAAAATCGTTCTCAATATTAAAGAATAGCAGAGTCCACACCATAACTATAACGATAAAGAAACGATACCGTTGGAATCACTTTCAGAACGATTTTCCCCCCTGATGAACGATAAAACATTGCCAACCAATCAGAATCAATCCTGCTGTAATGAGCTCGAGAATTTAAAGCAGCAGACGTGCCGCGTCCGCTTAAAATACACAGACAATATCGTTCGCTGGTGTGGACGCTAATATCGTTATCTTTATAGTTATCTTTATAGTTATCGTGCTTGGTGTGAACGGGCCTTAACTCACTTGAAAGTGCTCGTTGCGTCTTTACAGCCCGCCATACTGTTTGTTTTGTTGCCACACAACCACTCGCGTATGCGTACAAAGATGTCATCAAAGATCCTCCTATTGGGCTGTAGTAATTTGGAGATAAGGCTAGGTAAATCTGGGTATCATCAGCATAGCTGTGATAGGCAATTTGGTTCTTTCTCATTATTTGACTTAGTGGAAGCATATACAGGCTAAACAAGAGTGGTGCAAGAATTGACCCTTGTGGGACTCCACATGTCATGGACGTCCACTTAGACTTATGCTCTCCTATACTCACATAATAGCCTCTCCCTTCTAAGTATGACCTGAACCATTTGAGTACCATCCCAGAAAGCCCAACCCAGTTTTCCAGTCTCTCTAGTAGTATGTTATGATCGATAGTACTAGGGTTATTATTACTAGGCTTATTATACATGTGCATTGAAGTTTTAAAATGTATCTAATTTCTAATTATACTTGTATTGAATTAAATGTTTTGGATACCAGCATTAAATTATTGTTTTTATTATTATTTTACTGACACAAAGTTGGCACTGTGCATGTAAAATGCCCCAAGTAGGCTAACAGGTTTTATTTATGGGAGAAAAAAGGTCTGTCTACTGGCGCCAAGTAAGCCTATCTTTGCATAACTCTTTTTCATTTCTTACAACAACGAATGAAAATCGTTAGGTTAGATACATTTGAGTAGGCTTGTTTTGTTAAAAATCCATAGCTGTAATGCTTCGGTAATGCTCCACACAGCTGTAATGCTCCACACAGCTCACGCTGAAAAGCGACGCAGTGCCTTACTCGGAGACTGGCCCCATTCTCTCTTGCACGGCTGCTTCGCTAGCATCATCGGATGCCTATCAGAATGTGGGAGTTAAGACCGCAGTTTGAGCCAGTGGCTTGAATTGGTATGGCTCAGGCCTTGGCCCTTTGTCCTCAGACACCTCGACATCCTCCACTTCAGGTGAAGGTGGGGGAGAAAAGTCCTCTACTTCAAATGAACGCTCTGTTGCAAAACTACTTGCGTCACTAGAGTCACTCTCCATTTTAGCGACTCAGCAGCTGTCAATTAATCTGTCACTGAGGGTCTCAGGTTCATGCCCCACCGGCTCAGCCCGGCCCTTGGTTTGTCCCCTCTATCTCCGCTGTGCTCTGCCCACTTTTCAGCATTTTTCAAATATTGCCAGTGGGTGGAGTCAGGCTCTGACCAGGGGTTTAATTACCCCTTAAAGCCTTATCTCTTGTCAAAAGGCTCGACACGGCCGCAGACTTTGATGAACACTGCTGGCAGCAGCGACGTCTGTGTCTGTATCATTCTTATCAATGAGTGCATAACCTCGTATCTCCCCGCTCCCAAGTCATAAAAATCTCGTATCTCAGATTAAACATGATTTTGTCCCACCCTCTTTGTTTTTTGATGATGGAAGCATAAAGAAGACAACAGCAGCTGCCAAGTGTAAAAGAACCATCAGCATATATCATTGATGGCATGGATCTTCTTCAAATGCTCAATGATTCAGCCTTTCAAACGTTCAATGACCTGGGTGAGTGTGTCTGGAAAAAGATCGCAACTTTAATGGGAAAGGAAGGTCACAGCTGTGTCGTTATAGTTTTTGATAGATATGACCACCAACACTCAATCAAAGATCTTGAAAGACAAAGAAGAGGCAAAGAAGAGGCACCAAGATGGGCATCCTAGCACCAACCTGGATGAGCTGAGGTGTCAGCAGCAAATCTACCCCCAACAGAAGATGGCTTCCAGCAACATGTGCTGAGAGCCGTGTACCAAACAGCAGTCTGGCATCACAGCCACCTGGCCCAAACTCTTCTCTGGAACCTAGTTGGTAGAGGATGGAGGCTCAGAGAAGGTGGCTGCATTTAATCTGTGATGTTCCAGAAGGCACCAGCACCTAAAGGAGTTAGAGACCTCACCCACCTCTACTGTAAAGACGGAAACTGCACCGATGTCACCAAATGCCAGTGTCTTTCTGTGGGCTTGACCTGCACAGGGTTTTGCTCTTGCCCTGACTGTCCAAATATGACCCACTTTGTCACTGATGACAATGTGGATGAGTGGTGTGTTGCAGTTGTAACATCATGGGGGGTTGACCCCAAAATGTTTCAAGAGGGTCTGGCTGCAGGCTTGTACTTGCACTCTCAGACTTGCACACTCAGACATTTGCACTTCCGCTAGTGACATCACTTGCAGTCTTTATTTTATTTTTTTTATTTTTTTTATTACTTTTCGTTTGAATTTCCCCAACATTTTATAAAGCCAGGTTGTGAAGACAAGAAAAAAGAAACTAAATTACAATGTCACTTGCAATTGCTACTTGAACTCTCCGCTACCTGTGGCATCACTTGCAATCAACACAAATCGTGCATGTTGCCAATGGAGACAAGACGCTGTGGTGGTGATTAAATTATTAAAACTAATTTAGTACTATAACGTACAGGGTCCTGCAAGAAAAAGACAAGATCGGCAAATCCATGGCCAGAACACCAGAATATGAACATTTGCACAAAGTCTCTAGCTAAGCATAGAAAAAAAAAACACTTAACATGGCTTAATATATTAAGATGCTATTAAAATATCAAATTAAATGTACAGTTCATTAATATAAGGAATATGTATATAGTATTTTCCTCACATACCGCAAAATGTGGCATAATGGACATAGATGAGAAAGGCCAAACTCATGCTTCTCTACTTTATTAAAATACATAACTAATATGTACATGCAAGCAGGTGAGCCCAGAATAAACGAAACACGTAAAGTTTCACATTAAGCATTTTTCCATATAGAATAAACTGTCTACAACTGTCTACACCATTAACCTACATTATGTGTTTTATTTATAATGATTTTCTATAGGAGGAAAACGTTTAAATGTACAATTTAACGCACTGCATTTAAAATCACTTAATGCATAATGCCGTTCATATTTGCTGGTCTGTATATACTTAGTCAACAACAAGACATATAGGCTAGCCTAGGCCTACTAAATTGTCTTTATCATCTTGGTCTGTTATTAGGCCACATTAAGCATTATGTTGTATGGGAGGACAAAGTTTGCACATTGTGTTCATAGCCATCTGCTTGACTTGCAGTACATTGAATAATAACTATATATCGAATTTGATCTTTTAATTGAACTTAATGTGTCTGAATACATTATGCCATATTAAGTGTTAGTTTTTTTTCTACAGGAGGAAAACGCTTAACGAAAGACTTTGTGCATTGCGTTCATATTCTGCTGTTCTGTGGCCAAGGTCTGTGCTTGTCTTTTTCTTGCAGGACCCTGTACGTTATAGTACTAAATTAGTTTTAATCGTTTAATCACAACCACAGCGTCTTGTCTCCAGTGGCAACATGCACGATTTGTGTTGATTGCAAGTGAAGTCACAGGTAGCAGAGAGTGCAAGTAGCGATTGCAATTGACATTGTAATTTAGTTTATTTTTTCTAGTCTTCACCACATGGCAACTGTTATAAAATGTTGGGAAATTCAAACAAAAAGTTATCAATAAATAGAACAAAATAAAAAATAAAGACTGCAAGTGACGTCGCTAGCAGAAGCAGTGTCTGAGAGTGCAAGTGCAAGTCTGCAGCCAGACCCTTCTCCAACGGTTCCCAAAAGCAGATGATGTTCCAAATGGTTGCTGCTAGAAAATAAACTAAACAGCCTGAGAAGACAGGGCTCATTTCCCCGAAGAGTGTTTGTTTCTTTAGTTAGATTGCCATTTGTTTTATTTAAGACAATAATTTAAGTTGTATTGTGTGAAGTTAAGTTATAGTTTTATTAAAAAGTTCATTAAGTTAAAACTCCTGGTCTCCTGTTTGTGCTATGGTAAGGTGTTATCTTTCGATTTCAATCTTTGTTTCCATATAATACAAGGTGCCATATTAAATATTTTTTGATGTCTCTTATATTTGAATTTCTCAACATTCTTCTCACCACTGATAATGAATGGGTTTGGACTCAATTATGTCAGTGTTCCATTTTCATTCATTTTGGACACATCATACATTGAGTGACAGAACACTTCTCTTTTATCATATATTTACATATTTGGTATTGCTGGATTCAGCACAACCCCACCTTTCCAACAAGCCATCATATGTGTTTCTATGATAATGCCAGGCAAAGCAAGCACAAAGTAAATGAAAACATTCTGCATAGATATTGAATTTGTGCATGTCCGCTTATTTTAGATATGTGTTTACATGTGTCTATTTATTCCATACATCAAGATATTCACATCCAGTCTTTTCTAGTAGTTAAATCAACTTCCTGACTACAAACATGTCAAGTTTCAAAGCTCTCAGAGCTTGTGTGATTGATCTGCATTAGTTTATATGCCTTAACTCCCATACGGACAGGCTATATTTTAGTCCTTTATTGGTTTTGTGGTGTATAACAATATCTGTTAATTTAACAATCTTAGCAGTAAAATATTTTTAGCCAAGAATCCATTTCATATATGGGAGACCTTAGAGATGAGGAAAAACATTGTTGGGTTTAGTTCTACCTCCGGTAGGGGTATCTCGAAAATTCAGGGGCATTGTCACTAGCCTAATACAGTAGTGATCATTCTATTATGCATCAGCAACAGAAAACAAACAGATGTGACTGTCTTGTCGAAGGTTAATTCATAATCATTATCGAGGCACTTAAAAAATTAAGCTGTAACCCCATTAGCAGTTATTGGTTTTAATAGGAGTCCCTGCAAGCATACAGGAATACAATTACTCCTAGATCTCCTCCCACACCCACCCAGAGCACTGATAAAGTCTGCTCTCGCTCCCACTAGTGTTCTCTTATGACTTATCTCAAATTAGATTGTGCGCGGAAAAGAGAGAGTGAATAGACAGATAGAAAGATGTGTGCATATGCGCGATCCATCATAAGAAAGACTGCCGCAGCTCACATTAACTCCCCTCATATGTCTCGCAGCAAAAAGTAATGAAGGACACAGGGCATTCTGGGATATCAAGTGTGGCGCCCTCCCCTTCCATGGTCCTTTGAGGCATTGGAAGGCATGTGGGAGTCTGGCTACGGGGCAGGGCACTGTTGCCCTTGTCCCTGTGTTTTATTCCAGGCTAGGCTGACTAATGGAGCCCCAGGCTTGTGTATGTTCATGTAGGCCTCTGCAGTTCAGCAAGCCCCTCTGTTGGCCAGGCTAATTAGTTCTCATTTCACACCAGACTTCAGTCCCATTCATCTTCATTTCGGCTGTGCCATCTGCTTTTTAAATAAAACTCTAAAGTGTCTTGTGTTACACACACTTTGTCCTCTTGGTGCCTCCCAGCCTAAATGTAATGCTTTACATTTACTGAGGTGGGTGATGAGCTTGTCTGTCTCTGGAAAGTTCTGTCATGTAGGAGATATTGTGTTTGTGAAGGACCCTTTATTTATTTATATATTCAGACTTACAGTGAACCTGAAAACAGCCTTTGCAAAGCATTTTGGTTTCACATTTCTTGATATTCCAAAAAAGAAAAAGGAAAAAAAGCTTGATTTTGTTAATTGAAAACTAATTTGACAAGGGATGGATGGTATATCATATCAGTTATCAGACAATATTTTGTAGCTAGATTCAAGTCATTACTACGTTTTGAATATGGATATATTTTTCTTACAAAAATGGAACGATTCGCTGCAGGAGGCCTTTGGTAACCACCCAAAGCCCTGGGAAACACTTTTTTTTAATGGAAGCACTTTTTATTAAACTTCTCTTGGACCGATGCAGTGCAACTCCCACTGGCCTAAAACAATGACTGTAAAGCTAAGTTTGGCTATTTGTTAGTATAATTTTACACATAGCCTTGGTGACCTCGGCTGAAAGTCATTTCAGAGGCAGAGCAAGTTAAATTTATTATTTAAAAATTCACACAAACATTTATATATTTATAATAATAAACACTGATGAATTATTCACAATAAGACCACAAAAGTGTTTTTAAGTAAACAAACAGGGTCCATTTTGACTTAATGTTGACTTTAGAGCTTATGATTTACACAGAATTTGTCTGTCTCTCAAGAGTGTTGTCAAATAGTAGACATTGTGTGGCAGCCTCATTTATTTATACAGTACAGGCAACCTTAACATCTGTGTATTGTTGAGTTGGTTCCCTTCTTTCATGGCAAGTGGATATAAATCTGAATTAGATATTCTGTCTCTCTGCAATATGTTTTTGACTGTTAGTTTATTGACAGTGTAATGAGTGCAGTGGGAAAAGACCAGTGGCTGAGCGACCAAACACATGCTGGAGTATGTCAGCCCCATCCCGGTCCCCTCTGCCACTGCACAGTGTAAATACCCCTCAGTAATTGATCTCCAGGGCTTTAGTGTTTCACACTCCAGCGGAGCAGCAAAGTGAATTAAAATCAGACACATCTGCAACAAGAGACACCGTAATTAGCCACAAAAAATAAACTGGTCAGGCTGGTGTGTGTAGCCATTAGAGTAGTGGGAAGAACATGGATATGTGTGTGTGTCTGAGTGTAAGCCAGTCAGAATTATCAGACACAGGCTGGTGCAATGAGACTTGAGATTGCATTTTCCTGCACGGCTTTTGGGAGATTCCCTTTACGCGGGCGGGCAGCAGCTTTAATAGTCTGAAATCGAGTAATCTATGGAGATTCAGGTCCCTAGACTTATTCTCTTGGCCGTCTGTTACTCTCTTGGACTCAGAGGTGTAAATGCTGAGGTCACACACACACTCATGTATCCTTACACTGCCTTTTTTGTGCACTACACACATTCAAAATGTGTACTGTGGTCAAGATTGAGGGGTAAAAGCTCTCCGACTCATTTTAGGAGCCTCTAAGGATTCTGTCGTCCCTCTCTCCCTCTTTCTCTCTCTTCATCTGAGCCTGAGGCAACACTTAAAGCCTTTAAGTATGACCTGAACCCTACATCCCTCCTAAGGATGAAGATAAAGATGCTTTATGACTTGAGTGACCAGGGTTAGAATAAGACTTTCGACAGAGAGAGGACGAGTGAATGAATTGAGGGAGCGGTCTGGCTCTAAAGGTGGCTTGGGCTTCAGAAATGATGGATTTATTTATTTTGACCACATGGAGCACTTTGAATTCACATCGAAATTGATTCAAGAAAAACAGTTGTAGCTTTTACAGGTAACACTTGCCTTGGCTTCATAGTTCAAGCATTTAATGTACAGATGAGTCAGGAGAGTACGGTAAAATGTGCCACTGATGTCTGGCATCTATTGAAAAGAGAATTTTCAATGTTATATTTAACCATGTTATGGACTACTTTGAAGAATATGTGGATGACTTTGAAGCAACCAGCGTAGCTTACACCAGGCATCTGAACCATATTGAAATAAATTTGGAGAGTGCATTGTTATCGTTATTTTTAAAAAGATTAGTTATGTGATGTGAATCTCTCAATTGCAGGTAGGGCCCTTTTAAAAAAAATATAAGGTCACTAGATGAAGGGAGATAGCACGTCTTGCACCACTCTCTTTTATGTCAGAAAAGGCACCAATACTTGTGTCACCCTGCTGCCTTAGATGCTGCTAGAAAACCCTGCTTTTTCTATGCTATTAGGTCCATGCTGTGCCTACTGATTAATATTCCACCCAACAATGATCATGTAACATATTTCTGAATTAGAGCCTGAAATTGATTTTATAGCTGGCTGGGAAAGGTCACTCTGCACTTGGTAAATTAAACCAATGAAAGGTTTGCAGTTAGAGGAGTTTGCACCACTGCTAAAGGTTTTATGAGCACGTTTGATGGACAAGATTGATTTTATGCATAATTCTGGACCCGATCTGTTAATTAGGAAACACTCACAATGGACCTTTGAATTGTTGAAAAATAATGCACGTCTGTGGTGGTCATGTAGATATAACGCAAAGTACATATAGTTTACCGTAGATCCAGGATATGTGTTTGGATTTTTGTTTTTTTAATCTGAGTGTGATTGTTCCCGGTGCTCCCCGTAACATTGGTCTGGTTTTATGCTAACTTGATTCTATCGAACTCTGGTGCATTTGTGCACTAATCTTACCTCAAACTCTTTTGAGAAGACAGCTGATTGCGAGCCATTCATTTGGCACTCTGATTTTCCTCACTATGGACAGTTATCCAATGTACAGTAAATCATTACCACCGTCATCATCACTTATGTGTTTTGTTTAACTGATGATGTTGTCATTGGCTAAAATGCATGTGCAGGTTACTTTACTTCCTTGTTCCGAAATGAAATGAGCAAAAGCAGCCATAAAGTCAATCACGTTTACATCTATTGCTGGAACTGAGAAAAAAGAGAAACCTCACCATTCATTCATTAATGTCAGTATTTATTTATTTGCAAATAAAATTTGGAAAAAGCGCATGGTAAAACATGGAATCTGAGTTAAGAATTCACCAGTGTCATGGTTTAAATCGAATGTAGTCTAATGATTTGGACAGTCAAACACTTATAAACGGCTTTAGTAAAAAGAATGTAAATTACAGTACACCCCTTAAAATCCAATTATACCCCCCATTATGAATCTTTCAGCACACGCACACAAAATAAATGTCTCAAATCATTTTATTTTAGGTAATATGTCTATTATGAAATCCTTTTTATAGCATCAAATGGCTTATGGTCTCAGTCAGGCTGTTCTGGAGAGCCACACTGCTGATGTGGAGAAAATTTGCTTCAGGCTAGAGGTTTAGTGATATATTCTCTCTCTCTCTCGCTCTCATTTCTGCCTCATCCCATCTCTCAGGCCTGAGAGCCTTCAGGGGAGGAGAGAAATAAAGTGTACGGGTTGAAAATGGAGATAATATACAAACTTATCCCAGTCCGTTCTGGATTTGAGGCATTCATCACCGCCCAATACAATGCGCTCGCACTTGTTCAGAGAGCCTGCAAGCTGTTGCAGCACTTGCAAAATAGATGATGTGAGATATAGTCTCAAGGCAGTTAGTAAACAGTACATACATTAAGAAATTTAAGCCCTATGAGCTCTTTTAATCATCTGCTCACTACCAGGACTCATACTCCGCCCATTTAGTATCTAGCATCCCAAAAAGTCTCATTACTTTGCTATCGAACACAAGCATTGTTGCGAAAGTACATCAATTCGAAGCTCTTTTTTCACACCTCCTGATTTCTTAAATGGATTTATCAAGATGAATCAGGCCCGTGCAGCACGTACAAATGCAGGATTTTATTTAAAACCTCCATCAAAGCAGTGAAGTGCACCATAGCGCACTCATTTTTCCTTCTCTCTCATACTGATGTGACAGAACCAAAGAAGGGAGAAGGAAAAGCAATATTTAATCAGCACGTCTGAGAGCAACTTGCGTTCTTCTCTTTCTACTCTAATTGATGCCTCGTGTCATTGTTCTAAAAGTTGGACTGTCAGAACTCTTGATTTATCTGTGTTTTAGAGCCATACATCATCTGCACCTCACATACGGGGCCTCTGCGTTTCATTAGAGTGAAAGATTAATTCAGAAAGAGTCTGTTCAGGAACATTGACTGAACACACGCACCGCTCCTCTTCCGCTACTTTTCGCGTGGCAAAATATACAGTGTTTTGGCATCTCACAAATAGCGAAAATGTCATACAGAGCGAGATCAAATCTCATCCCATTTAACTCCTCTGGGCTGGACAAACACAGCGTGTCCTCTGTCAGCTCTCTCTCTCTCTTTCTCTCAACCCTCATCCATCTCTCCAGGGCTGTTGTGCTGCTTTCTGAACACTAGCTGCATCTCTCAGCACTTCCTGTAAATCAAAGCCGTTCTCTCCTCACCAGGCTCGTACGGCACGTCTCTTTAAAGCGAGTTTGTACGCACCTTGCTGGCTGAAGATTTGTGTGTGTTTGTGAAGGAGAGTTTGCGAGCGAAGATAAAGTTTCTCAAACAAAAGAGGAGGGTATATGGAAGCTAGGAATGTGAAAGAGTGAACTGATGAATAATGGTGTTTAAATTCAGTGGTGTTTAAAATAACGTCTAAAATGGCATTCAGTGCTGGGTAAACTTACAAATTATAATGCGTTTCTGCTTAATAAAACTAATGTATTCTGACGACTTTTTAGATTACTTTTAGATTACTTGTTTTAAACATACCATTAAACATAGCATCTTGAAAATATATTCAATCAGTATATTCAATAAGCTATTTTTTGTGAATATAGTGAAAACTAATGACTATGACACACAGTAAGAATTTTAGAAAGGAAAATTTTTAAGAAATTTTTTAAAAGAAAATTTCCTGCCTTTGCTAAATAATATATAATCATGTCATCCATAAAAAGTTAACTGTAGTCTGAGTATGAGTATTTTAATATGTAATATACCCTAATTACAAGTATTTAATTTTTGGAATCTGATTACGTAATCCAAATGACATGTAATCATTTGATTGCATATTAAAACATTAGAGTCATGAACTCATTGGTGTATTTATTTGCAGAGTTGCATTTCAGGTGATTCATTAAAAACACAAATAGCACAGTAATTGCACTTTTAATGTCGCTGTGTTTGTATGATATTGACTTGCTGCATATAGCCATGCTTTTATGAGTATTTATGACTAATTCATTTAATTTTGGAGCGTATCAGATAATGCCTGTTTTCAAGCATGTGGAAAACACAGCTCGATTACATCTTCACATAAAGAGGGATTAGTAACAGTTCGGTCTATTTTTAAAACAAGTGGAGCATACGACAATGTCTTTGTAGAAGGATGTCTGTACATGTGTGTAAAATGTGGTGATAATTTCTGTAGGGAGTCAGATTCGCTCTTTGTAGTAGACGAGCTAGCTTGTTCCATTTTAGCTGGTTGTGATCATTTGCTCACCATTAATTCATTCCAAACCATTATGACTTTGCTTTCTTCGTCATAGCTCTTTTTCCATACAATGAAGGTGTGGGGGCAAGTGATCTGAAGCACCTCTGAAAGCACCATCAAATTCTAGACTACTTGTGTGATATATTCTGAAGTGTGAAAAGACTTACAACTATTGTCAGTGAATGGTGATAAATGTTATACTCTATTCCTAAAGCAGTGCTAATATAGGACTTCATATATGTTTAATTTTGTTCATTTATTGTCCTTTTTGACTACTTACATGGTGCTTTTTCTTGTACCTTATAGAGTTTGAGCTTCATTATAGATCTGTCACACAACCCTATACGCACAGTCCATTTTATTTTATGGAAAAGTGCAGCTTGGACATTTTGCAAACTCTCTCTTTTTGTGTTATGGGCTTGGAACAATAATTTTTGGGTGAACTTTTCTTTAAAGCCGTGTTTGACATTGGAGCATGCACTCTCTTTACCTCAGATTATTCCTCATGACAAACATCTGAAAGTATTGGTAGCAGGTGGTGCTAGAGCACAAAGAGAGAGAGAGAGAGAAGGAAAGAGCCCTAATCAGCCCACTGACAGAGGGCAGACTGAGCTGTGGGTAGCTGGCTAATCTCTGATTACTCTCCTATCCTCCATACAAACCTTACAATGACTCCGCGTGTAATGCTGTAATGCAGGATGCACTGATCGGCCCTCCGCTGGAACCTCACGCTCCAACCGGGAAAGATGGATAGTGAGGACGGTACAGACATAGATAAGAAGGAGAGATGGACATGGAGAATACTTGTTGAGGAAGGGGCGATGACTGCATCAGTTAGTGGGGGATGATGCTCAGACTGGTCAGTGGAGGAAAATGACTCCGATAGAGAAGGGGGTAGAGAGATTAGTCTGAAGAAAGGTGTATGTAGTACTAGTAGTGAGGAGGGAGTGGTGTTGTTATTGTATACCTAAAACTATTAGGTAAAAATTTTGAGATATTTCCATAGTGGAAAGAACTTGTAATATTTTTAAAGTTCCAAATGTTAGTCTGGAGGCCTGAATGGAGAAAGAATAGACAAGTTTGGAAAGGTATATTGTGGTATATACAAGAGGATGCATGTAGATATGAGAGCTCCATTTGGTGATACATGGTGGACACAACAACCTTGTCAGAGCTCTGTCTCTCTCTCTTTCACATCACTGTTATTACTTTGAACAGATTGTACAGGAAGTCCAAATTTGGTGCGCAATCAAAATGCATAGACAAAAGGGAGAGAAGAAATAAAGGACCAAGGGGGAATGAATGCAGGTTTTTTTTTTTTTTTTTTCAGTTAATTGAATTTTACACTCCCCTTATCTCACAGCAGCATGCAGACCAACCCCTCCCATAACCGCTCAACACAAGATATCTCTCTCCCTGCAATGGCGTGAGGGAGGGACGACTGGCATGTGCACATTAAACGGAACTCCACTCACCTTATGCTCTCTAAATCGCTCACATAGATCATCCAAATGACAGATAAGTTAGGAATTATGTGTAAGATTGCAGAGAGCAGGTGCTAAAAGTATTCAAAATGGTTTCGAAGCGCGGTCAGATTTGTTTAGGCAAATCAAACCCTGATTTGATCTGCTGAAGCGGTTGGGAAGGTACTAATCACGGCCCTTGTTTAATTATCCCCCTGCTTTCACTCTCTCGCTCACTCTTTTTCTCGTTCTTCCTCGGTAACAGAAGTGATTGATCTGAGGTGGGCTATGCAGAGCGGGCGCTCCGTCTGGCGCACGTCCCACCGTAATGCTAGGGTGGTTGCCATGGCAACAGAGTGGCTGAATGAGTGGATTGGTTGCGTGAAGAGACACATGTTGAATGCCGAATGAGGCTGTTTTGTGCCAGAGAGAGGAAGAAAAGAGGGTGTGGATCTTTGTGGATGGTTGTCGCCGTATGACCAGGGTTGGAGTGCGCCTGTTGAGCTTAAGCTCTGATAAAGCTGTTAGGTGGTAAGCGTAGTAAAAATCCTCAACGTTTTTATGACATAATGAAAGCTTCCCTTAGCTTGACTGGCATGTCATCTTCTCCAAATCCAGACCATGACATTCCGGATGGGAAGCTTTCAGTGGATCCGTGTCTCTGACTCGCACCTTGTCCCCAGCCTGACTTCTTCTTCCTCCCTTTCTATTGATCTGGTTCTGCTTCAGCAAAATTATTCTCAGGGCGTCTGGTGGGTGGTTACCCCTCTGCGCTTGGCCGTGGGGCAAATGCACTCCCCTTCAATGGACCCCTATCCCATCGCCAACCCCTTTTTGTCGTCCCGGGGCTTAGTCCTAGTTGTGCTCCTCCAGAAGGGTAAGAATCATTAGGGCAGCGCGTGCTGTGATCCCCTCCCTCTAAGGTATAAATTAAGCAGCCCTGCCTCTCTGATCGGCTGCAGAAGGATCCCATCGGGGCCACTCAGCTGCTAGACTTCATTAACATCATCTCATCCAGCATCACGTATGGGACCCTTCAAGGCAAATCTGGAGCATAACCATAACACTCAGACTTCTGCTGCCGGAGTCACAGGTGGTTTTCACAGGTTTTATTGTCGATGTTGCAGCTCATTCTTGTGCCAAAGACCAATTTCCTGCATAGTTCACCATGTGTCCTGAGTTTTCTCTAACTTGTTATTTGGGCTGCACGATTAATCACATGCGATTGTCATGCGTGTCTCGTTAGTAAACCCGGTTCTGTGATTAGCGGTAAATGTCCATCACCTGCTTTCAAATGGAGCGGCACTTAATAGACAGAGCCGTAGTTCGCTGACAAGCTACTCAATATCGCGTACATAATCGCATGTGATTCATCTGCATCTTGTCAGCTCGTGCAGCCCTACTTGATATGTAAAAGAACCTTTAGCAGTGACCATGTCTGTCACACCAAAAACTCATTATAAGTCTGACATTAAGAAATTGGTAAATAGATTTACTAAAAAAAGACAAATCAATCTTTTAAATTAAAATGTAAAGCACTATTAAATATATTGAATATAAGTTACTAAAGCAATAACTTAAATCACTAGCTCTTTACTTAAATTTTGCTGTAATAAAGTCAACAATTAACAATTAAAAAAATTGAGAAATTAATCAGACAGATTCAAATGTAATTTTGTGTTTAAATGTACAGATAAAATAGCAATTACTAAAACAATAACAATTATTTCTATTTTTGTCAACTTTATACCGTTTTACTATTTTAGTAATATAGCTATTCTGTTTTTATTAATACATTTAACTATTAATTCATTTGACTATTTGTCCACATGCCAAGATAAACAGTATGTGTATGTATGTGTTTGTGTGTGTATATGTATATGTATAATTTTATCTATTTGTCAATTCTGAACATTGATTGATATGCTTTTTATCTTTTTTAACTTATTAATCAGTTTTTGATTTTTTAAATTATTATCATTGATTTATTAATTTTGCTAATTATTTTATACATTTTATTGAATACAGAATAATTTCTGGTTAATTTCTTGATGTTAACACTGGGAGCTGCATATTCAAGTGGCAAATGACTCAACTCCTCAACATCAGGTTATAATTACAGGGCTTGACATTCCACTGAGTTGGTCTTGAGAAATTAATAAATCAGTTTTATTTCTTGCATTTGCTTGGCTTCCCACTCTCATTCTCTCTCTGTTTCATTCAGTCAGCAACTCCATGTGAAACCAACAGGACTCAACTCACATCTGATTCCTGTAGACATTATCGTGTTGCTATTAGCATTGTAATATATTATATGATTTATTATAATCAACATTTATATCCACTTGTCTGCCATTCACAATGCTGTCAGGCATGCTCTGCAAAATCTATTGTATTTATACATCCATCCAACATAACATCCTTTACCAAGTGTACCTAATTGTACCTTAAATGCTATCTGGGTAGGCAGCTCACTTTGAAAGAAAGCATTTTTCTCTCTCTCTTTATTTTCCTTTGTTTTAAAACCCCAGCCTGAAACGCAATCATGTGCTAGTTTCAGGAAAACAGCAGTTTTTACCCTTAACACGCAGTTAGTTTTCCATTCATCTAATGAAGATAAAAGGCAATTAGGTTGGTGTTCATTAACTCCCATTTTCGTATTAAATTAGCCTTTTGTGAGGTAATGGGGTTTGTTTGAGTGTGCTAGTGCATGTGTTTTGCCATTTGCATTTTTGCATCTTAGTGTTTGTTTGGCCAGGCTAATGAATGAGAAATTGCAGAAGTGAGACAGAGAAAGCTGTGTAAAATCTGCCCCAGCCACGAGATGCCCTGAGGAAATCACACACCGTTCTGCTTAAACAGTGATATTAGAGTTGTATTTCTCATATGCCAGCTGTATCACTGCTCTTTTAGAAAAACACTCATGAATGCACTGTTGCCAGTGACAGTTTGCCACACCGCTTCTACTGAAGTACACATTTGCCATCGCTTTTATTTAATCTGTACACACAGATGCATGTCTTTCCGACTGTAACCCACAGCATGTATATAGCTGCTGGGTTGCCATACCTCCATTTTTATGTATTTGCCAATTACTGATTTTGTTTAAGGTGCACACTAAATGAACACTGAACCTAATTTAACAGAATATAATTTCTATTCAATATTCTTAGATTATTTAGATGCAAGTTTCTGTGTGGGCCTGGTGATTGGTTGGCCTTGTCTGTGGATTGAATTGTAAAGAGTTCATCAAGCACCTCACGTGTGATTTGAGAACCTCCACAAAGCTCTCTCTCACTTCTCTCATCTGTTCCTCCCTCATCCCATCTTCTCAGGATTATCACACCTTTAATGGCTTAAATCCGCTTTTGTTCAGGGAAGATGAGAGGATAGAGAACGAGTCGGGGGGGCAGGCGTTCTCGCATCTAATCCTCTGAATCCCGCAGCCACTGGTGCTGTAACAAGAGAGGAACGATAGTTAGAGAAGAGAGAGAGAGATCGAGGAATAGCATTAGAGGAAGAGAAGGACACGTGTAACCCATCCATCAAAGGGGTGCTGGATTGTCCAGACAGGAGATGAAAAGATGATTTATCAGGGCATCGTGCAATTAGGCCTCTTCCTACTGTGTGCCGACATTTGCATGCATTCAGGCGTGTTTGTGCACACGTTTATAATGATTGAGAGCCATTGTTTGGTGTTGAATATGTATTGATATCTTGGCAAGAATTTGCTTAGGTAGTTATGCTTTCAGTAAATCGAACTGATTGATCGTCTGTGCACAGTCTGATGGTTATTTGTTTTGCATGTTAATATTCTTTGCCTGGCTTTTAATAAGATCTGGACATCTTTCAGAAGTACTTTTATAACAGATGTGCGCCTTCACACTGAAATCAGTTGACGCAAACCAGGACAAAATCATCCCAACCCAAAATCTCATCTTGAAAAGATAATTACCCATCTCGAGCAGTCGGAGGAAAGATGAGGAGCGTAAAAAAATAGATCAGGAAGACGGCGGCGTCTCTGATCACTCCTTTTGCAGACCTGCACGTCAAAATTATCAAACGCACGAATTCAGCACCACCGTTTTCAAGTGCAAATTCCACTTTGCATGTTGACAGTTGGGATGAGTTTCACCCCTCTTGTCTTTCTCTCTGTATTTCCCGCTGCCTTTCTCCTTCACTTTTATTAGCAGCCAATGTAGTACCTCTAATCCTCTTAATTCCTGTGAAAGAAACCACACAGGAGGAAAAACAACTGACATCTGTTTTTGTGGGTGTAATAGTTCCTTTAAAGATGCGAGGAGAGATTAGTAAACAACAACAACAAAACAGCTGTCGTAAACTATCTTTGAACAGTAAGGAGCTCACGCTGTGGGGCGGTCAACGACAAACTGATTTAAAGATGTCAAGACAAGCAACGCAATTACAGTGCCGTTTCTTTTGGTGTGATGTGCACGTGTTTAAAGATGCTTATTTTAGGTCATGAGTATCTGTAGTCTTTTATCTCAGTAAGTGAAATTCAACATATTGAATCGCAATCTTCTTGTCCACAGCCTGTCTGTTGATATCACATTGGATCTGAAATTAGAACTAATAGTATTTTTTAGACATAATAATAATAAGCAGAATCCATTACATTATTACTGTTATACAGGCAAAGTTGCATACACTGTCCTGACTATATTCACAATATTTCACAGCATTTCGTGCATGTATGAGTAACCCAGCATCTGTGCAAACTCTGGTAGAGATACAGGCTCAAGAAAGCATTCCGGAGAGCAGCAGATGTGTTTATGCAGATGTTGCTTAGCCAGGTGTGTGTGTGGCTAAAGGGGAACAGACAGACAGGAGTGATGGATGCTGCTTGGTTTTCGGCCTGGTGCTTTCATCAGCTACACACTGTGAGTAAGCAGCTATGTGTGTGGATCACTTTTTTGACCCCTACATCTCTCCGTCTCTCTCTCTCTCTCTCTCCACTCCATTGCGCTTTGTGCCTGCTGCTGCTGTTTGACACTCTTTCATGGAGCAGCTGATTAGTTCTGCATATCTGTAGAGAGGGATCTGGCCTTTACACTACAGGCTTCTCTCTTCATAGGCACTCAGCCTGTGACAGCAGAGTCAGGGAGACTAAAAGGTCACACACCGGAGCGGGATCTTCACCAAAGTGCCTTAGCAAATAGCTTACCAAATGAGTTGTTGGGCTCCTGAAAAAGCGTAATGTAATTTGTCTGGCTGTCAGAGATGGTTAGGCCGTAGCGGCCTGAGAGATCTCTGCATTAGTGGGACGATGCCAACAGGACACAAGTTTGAGCTCTGTTGTGGTTTTTTTGTAGTTTTTTAAAGGTTAAAAGTTAAAGTTTTAAAATTTGATGTAAATAGGAAATTTATTAAGATAAAAAAAAAAAAAAACATCTGTCATCTACTCACTCTCATGCTGTTCCAAACCTGTACAAAACCTGTGTGGAGTTATTTTGGTGACCTCTGGCTTTCACTATATGGATAAAATGTGTAAATGTACACTTACACATAATTTTCAAATATTTTGAGTAATATTTACGTTCATAGTTTTTATTAATGCTCACGATCACAAATACAGTGGAAAAAGTTTAATATTGGGAAATATAATTTTTTTTTAATATATTATGCATTTTAATATACAATTTTACCTTTTTTATTTTATTTTATCTCCATTTTTCAAAGAACAAAGTTTTAAAAGCAGCATTTATGTGGGGGAAAAAAATGGGGAAAATGTGTAAAATTTTAAAGACAAACATTTATGGTCTCTGGAAAAACTGATGAATTGTGCACAAATTGCCATTGAATTTATATTAGTAATTAAATAGTAGAGATGCGTGATATTCGATTTTTGCCGATATCTGATATGCTGATATTTTTCGAATCATTTTGGCCGATAGACGATGCCGATAGAACTCTAAGTTTCTCCTGCAAAAATTATAAACAAATTCTAATTATTTTTATTAATTTATTTTATTTTATTTTATTTTATGGTTAGTTTTCAGCAAAAATATCAATGTTCAATTTTTTTTTTTTTTTTTTTTACACATCTAAACATTATTCAAATTCTTCTTTTTTGTGTCATATTTGTGTGGATCATGATTACAATGCAGTGCTTGCCTCTACTTTTAAATGGCTACAGATATTCTTATTTAAGGCCAGTTTGCTTTTATCAAGCAAATATCCAATAGATAAATTCGTTCACTACTTAAAACTCCTCAAAGACCTCAAATTGGAAGATACGCTATGTCTTTTTCTATCAATTCTTCAATATGTAGATCTTGTCTTTCATAAAAGCCGAGGTCAGGGATCTTGGGCTTGGTCTACAGGAAAGGATCTGTAGAAAAATTCTAAAAGTATTTTAGATCTCCTTGTATTTGAGTAATTCATAATCCATTTGAGAGAAGAAAAAAAAAAACATTACCATCTACAGCCGCTCTATGCTGCTCAGTCTAGGCTACAGGAGCTTTGAAACAAAACAGCTGTATTTGTTTAGAAGCTCAAGTATGTGAGCTCAAGCTCTTAATGTGATTTGTTTATTTTACTTTTCATTTTATAACAAGTAGGCCTACAGCCCTCCCTTACATTAGACATTAGGACCCGGGGAGGTGGGTGAATCTAATCATCATTCAGGCAAAAGTTTGTTTCAAGAGTAGCCACAATGCTGACATGATCTTATATCTTTCACAGCCTGAGCACATGAGAGCTGTTCATTTTATCGGCAAGGCACATTGGCATTAAGTCTTTATCGGCCGATTCCGATAACATTCCGATAATATCATGCATCCCTAATAAATCTGCTTAATTGGGACTTGTTGTCGACTTACTAGGAGGAGGAAAAGGAAACAATAGAATCATGACCCATGCAACATCACGCAACATCTGCCAGCGAACACATCAGTGCGTTCGCCTTGTATGCATGTTTTTGAGACAAGAAAGAGGAGCAGAATGGGAGAGAAATGTAGAGTGATAACAGATGGCTCAGATGACAGGCCCCTCTATCTCTCGTTTTCCCTCTCTCTGATGAAATTGTAGTTGATTTATGACAAATGTCAGTAAAAGCCTCTCTTGCTCTGTCGCTGTCAGTCAGCTAACCAAGGTAAGCAGGTTCAACCATCAATCACCTCGCATTTCCGTGGAGATACATTACGCCTCCGATGGCTCCTGCCCACTTCTCCGCCAGGAGCCCCAGTGGTCGGTATGGAGACGCTGAGACAAACAGGAAGTGACACGGATTCTCAGAGGCAATGGGCTGTTGACAGTAGCTAAGAGAATGGGAGGGAGTGGGCGGACCATCTGGGAATTAGGTTGAATTGTTTTTTGTTTGATAAGTGTGTGGCGCAAGGTGACTGTTTGTATGCACATTAGAAACAGAGACTGCGGAAGCGTTTGGTCTTTCTGTGGGGACTCGGCCAAGCAGGTGTTTTGTGGATCAGTAATGTCATTCTGATATATTTGGCTAAACGTGGTGACAGCTCCTCAGGGAGAAACCCGGTTTGTTCCTGCCAGCTACATCAATAGCCCTGTCAGTTACACCGTCTCACAGGTTACTCTGTCATTCCTGCTCCGCTCAGATATTATTATTTTTCTGTCGGCGTGGTTTACATTCCTTCTAAAGCATCGCAAACACCTGTTCTCTGGAGGAGGTCGAGGGTGAGTTGTCCACAGTGACCCCATTGACACTGACATGATCAAAGGAACCACGGGCTGAATGTCTGTCCCTCGTTGTCATGGCAAAGGGCAAATCACTGTCCTAACCATGGCAAAGGTCAGCTGTCACTGCCAGTGTTGTTACAGTGGGAAGCAGGATTCATCAGGATGCAGACACATGAACGAGTTATTGTGCCCATCTCTACTCATCTTTCTTTCCTGTAATAGAAATAGTGCAGAAGAGTATTTGACACATACAGGTATGGTATTTTATCAATATGATGGCAGCATTTTTTTATGTATTTTTTTGTGTGTGTGACAACATTGGAGCCCATTGAGTTTCATTGTATAATCTAAAAATGAATATCCTATCTAAATGTTCATATTAAGGTTGTGATGCCTAAATTCATAGTCAAATCTAAAATGATTGTAGGCTGTAGTGTTTTAATTTCAATTTATTAAAAATTAAATTATTAATAAATAAAAAAAAAAATAACATGGACTATTTGTTGATTATCTGCCATTACAAGAAAGTAACTATTGATATCAATTTTAAAGCAAGCAAATCCATAGTTTTTAGCCCATACTGTTCAAAAGTTTGGGGTCACCTTTTTCTTTTCTTTTCTTTTTTTTCATTAAAGAAATTAATACTTTAATTAAATAATAATTTATAAAAAAAAAAAAAAAAATACTTTAATCTTAAAGATTGTTACATTGTTAAATATTTTAGTACCGTATTGTCCGGACTATAAATCGCTCTTCTTTTCATAGTTTGGCTGGTCCTGCGACTTATAGTCAGGTGCGACTTATTTATCAAAATTAATTTGACATGAACCATTGCCGTCTACAGCTGCGAAAGGGTGCTCTCTGCTCAGTGCTCCTGTAGTCTACACTGAAAATTCAGGGATTCAGTGAAGTGGAATAAGATCGCGGGAGCTTGGTGAACTTGTTTAATCTAATCTTAATCTTGTGTACCTAACTGTTAATGTGTTATGTTAACATACCAGGTACCTGTTCAGCCTGTTGTTCTGTGTACTATTGTGTACCATTAGCTGAATAACTTACCTTTCCAGATAACCAAAATTATGTTCTTGGTCTTGGATTTTGTTAAATAAATTAAGTTAATATTTCAGCTAACAGTTTTCAGTTGTTTTCATTGGTAGGCTACAGGAGCACTGAGAAGGATAGAGCGACCTCTCGCGACTGTAGACGGTAGATGTTTTCTCTTGGTTCTTAGTTCTAAATAAATGTGATGTTTTTTTCCTCATCATGACTTATTTTTGGACTGATGCAACTTATACTTAGGTGTGACTTATAGTCCGAAAAATACGGTAAGTGCTGTTCTTTTGAACTTTCTTGTCATCAAAGAATCATGACAAAATTTAACATTATCCACACAAATATTAGACAGCACTGATTTAAACAAATTTTTAATTAGCATCAAATTAGTGTATAAGAATAATTTTCAAGTGATCATGTAAAACTGCAAACTGGAGTAGTGGCAGCTGAAAATTCAGCTTTGTCATCGCCCGAAAATGTTTGAAATATATTCAAATAGAAAATATTATTTTATGTTATTTTATATTCTAGTAATATTTTGCAATATTACTGTTTTGACTGGATTTTTTATCAAATATATGCACCCTTGTTATGCAGTAAGAGACTTCTTTCAAAAGCATCAAGAAATCTTACCATGCCCAGGCTTTTGAAGAGTAGAAAGTCTCAGTTCTGAGGTTTCCCAACTCTCACAGTGTTCAAGATCCTTGTCGTCTTCGCTATTTACACAACATACTTCTTATCGCAAAGTTGAGATGTTATTTGTGTGCTTGTATATTTGTTATTGCTGGTACAGCTGAGTGATATTGTGAGTGAACAATTAAATCTCCTATTTGTGAAAGTTTGTATTTTTCATAAAGTTTCCCTAGCTGCTAATTTACGATCAGGCCACCTGAGCAAATAAGCGACCCAGACTGGAGATGGCAGTGAACTCTCATTATAACCTAATCAAAGGCAGATTAATTGGTTTCCCTTGCTGTGTTTTCCTCAGTAAAAGCCTCTATGAAGAATGAACTGCATCCCGTAACTTAGTGTAAACATTCACTTTAGTCCATGACTGCTGCACCTGCTCTTTCATTGTTCCAGTCGGTTTAAAACACATTTGATATGCCTTGCATTTGTTTCTTAACAGTTTTCAGTTTGATATTCTGTGGTGTACGTTTGTGTGACAGAGGCCCCACTGTGGTTAGCTAATGAGGGGCTTACCGTGTTTAGTGAATGGAGCATGTAGTGGGGTCAGGCCCTCGTGCTTAAGACTCTGTGTGCAAGAGGGAGCTCAAATCACTCCCTTGACTCTCAGCACACATTTTTTAATTGTACAGGCTAATTTAGTGCTACCGGAAATCTCCCATAGGAACTGCACTCGCAACACAAATACTTGCGTGAAACCAAATTATTAAGACAAAATTGTATTAATGGAAACCAGCCACTTGGTCTTTTTGTTTGCAAAGAATAGAACTCCTATTGTGTACATCACTATTATCCAGCGCAATGTACTTTCCCTTTCTTTTATTGATCCATCTATTCATACACCCATCTACATCCATCCACCTGTAAAAATCAATTTGTGTTAAATTGAACCTTTCCCAAATGTAATCTTTCCATCTCCTTTTCCATTCCTCCATTTTTCCTATAATCATATAGGGATGGAGTGTACTCTACTGGCCTGAGCGCTCCTCTCTTAGTCTAAAAAAAATTAATAAGCTATGTTCACTCTTCGCATCTTTTTTGAAGCTGCCAGTGTCTGTTTTACATTAGAATCCTATAGAGTGAACTGTGTTTTCAAAAAAGTCCTGAGAGCTTTTTAAACACCACTGTCGGCGTCTTTTTCTACAGCTCCGAGCATCTTTTTAAGTTGAAAAAAAAAAGAAATGCTCTACATCAAGTGACTTTTTGACAGCTGACCAATGACAAGCAAGCTGCAAGTTGTTTCCATAACAAAAAAAGCAAGACAAAAAAATGGAGAAGATAGCCAGTAGATAAACTTATTGTACTAGTTTTGTAGCACAAGTTGTATGATATGAGCATGAAACTCTAATATGTCTAATAGTCTAATATGCTGTAAACCATGCATCTTCCAACTGGAGCTCCTGGACTGAATTGTTTTAAGCACCATGCACCATATTCCTTCCCTGTATAATATTGCAGCACCCACCGACATTCTCCCCGTTAACTTCAGAAGCCAATGCAAGAGCCAGTTTTTCGACATTTGTGCAGCACATACCACAAGCCTACTGTTGCAGTTGTTGTTTTAGCAACAAAAGGAACCCTTGGCTTCTATTTGTAACTAAAATGCTGCCAGCTTTTTAGTAATTTATATACCGTATTTTTCTGACTATAAGTCGCACCTGAGTATAAGTCGCATCAGTCCAAAAATACGTCATGATAAGGAAAAAAACATATATAAGTCGCACTGGACTATAAGTCGCATTTATGTAGAACCAAGAGAAAACATTACGGTCTACAGCCGCGAGAGGGCGCTGAGCAGCATTAGAGCGCCCACTCACCGCTGTAGATGGTAATGTTTTCTCTTGGTTCATGTCAAATTAATTTTGATAAATAGGTCGCACCTGACTATTAAGTCGCAGGACCAGCCAAACTATAAAAAAAAGGGTGACTTATAGTCCGGAAAATACGGTGTGTGTATATATATATACATATATATATATATATATATGTATATATATATATATGTATATATATATATATATAATATATATATATATATATATATATATATATATATATATATATATATATATATATATATATATATATATATATATAATATGTATGTATTTGTTTTTTCTCCTTTGTTTATGTTTTTTTTTTTACTTCCACTGCACGGTACATGTGAGAACAGTTTGCTATTGGTCTCACTAACTTTAACACTAGCTAGTTTTAGCCAGAGATACCTTGCTGAAGCACAACATGATATTAATGTTCTGTTTGAGCAGATGAAAAGAGTAACTTAATGAGATTATGACAATCAGAAAATGAATGTTTTTTTCTTCATTGTGATTTGAGGTTGAATGCTTAGGGACATTTAGCTCTGTTTTGGTTGGATTTAGGAATTGCCTGTCCTCTCAGGAAACCTGGAAAATTGTTTTTCCATTTTTGTAGGAGAAACAACGTCAATGAGTTGCTTCAGATCTTCCAGTGTTGCTCTATAGAGCTGAAACCTAGAGATGTCAGAGTTCTGCTCCCCGTGCAATTGATTTTCGACTGCCATTGGCTCATCTGTTTTCAAGGACAGGGGCTTACCGATAGGTCAGTTGTCAAAGTCAAAAGTACTCTCAAGCCCCTAAGCCATCGGTTTGAATCATTCTAAAAAGTAATTTGATGGATTTATCAGAACTTTGTCAATTAGTATATGACTCACTTTAAAGGGATAGTTGACTACATCATATAAAGCGATCACATTTAAGTGGATTTATTTTATGATTTATTTTCTTCTTTTAGAAAATATAATTATTTGTTTTATAATTAATCAACATCTTATGGGTTTGCATTTACATAAGGTAGATGATTTACATAAGTAGATGATGTCAGATTTTTCATTCTTGGGTGAACTATTGCTTTAATGAATCACAAATCATTGTCTTTGATTTGTTGACTCTAAATGAATGGAAACTGCCTTGTGTGCAAAGAATTATGAGACTTCTCAATTTAATGAGCTCAAATGGGGTTTATCTGATTTAGTACCAGAATGGCTTGGTGTGTCAAATTAGCATCTTTGTTTTCCATATAATATATCTGGTTACAATGAACTGCATTCGATGTGAGAAAAGACTCTCCTCACTGTTTAAAGAATGTGTAAATGTCTCCAGCTGTGTATATGAGTATATACCCTGCTTCACTAACTACTGCAGATTTGATTGCCTTTGCAGTATGTTTTTCTTCTGTCCTTTGTTGGTGTTACTTGTAAATACATCAACATGATGATGATGGTTGTGTGTGCGCGTGTGCATGCATGAACTTGTACATGGTTCTGTTTTGTGCACGTCTGACACTCTCTGTGTGCTGGTTGTGTGTGTGGGATAGTAGTGTGTTCATAACTCTCTCTGTCACACCAGTAAGTGTTGTGCAGTCTCCTGGGGAGTGATTATAAAGCCCAGAGTCAGTATAGTTCTGCTCGATGTCATCAAGCCAGCCTGAATTAGCTTATCCCTTTTTATCTCTCTCTCTCTCTCTCTCTCTCCTCTCTCATTTCCGGTGTGACTGGTTGAGCGAGGGTGTGGGCGCGTGGTGCAGAGCAGGTGGTGTGAGTGAAAATCTTTTTTCTCTCTTTTTTCTGCTTATTTCTTATTTTTGTTGTCTGTTTTGTTATTTGTTATTTGTTTTAGTTATTTGGAGGGTCGTGTGCTGTCCGTTAGTCGGAGGCATGGCGGCCCAACAAACACAGGTGTTGAGTTCACTCACTAGACGCCATGGAATTAAAGTGGCGTCAGCTGTGAGCATTGAGGCATGTTGTTTGGCAATTGGAGAGTTAGTTGGACATTCTAGCGTTTTGTCCGCGTCTAGAATGAACAATGCGACAGTAGTTTTCCTAGATAGTGTAGACAAGGCAAACGAGTTGGTTGAGCAGGGAATTGTCATTGATGGGGAATTTATTTCAGTTCTACCACTTTCTATGCCAGCGAAAAAGGTAATCATTTCTAATGTACCACCCTTTGTCAGTGATGTGATTCTAACGGAAGCACTGTCGCGTTATGGCAAACTGGTGTCACCGATAAAAAAGATCCCAATCAGTAGCGAGTCGCCGTTGTTGAAACATATCGTTTCATTTAGGCGCTTCGCATACATGATAATTCCGGATGACGCCGATCTAGATTTAACTTTGAATTTTCGAATTGAGGATTTTAATTATTCGATTTTCGTCACGACTGGTCAAGCCAAATGTTTTGGATGCGGATTTAAAGGTCATTTAATTCGGAATTGCCCGAACAAAACTGTTGAGGGAGAAAAAATGAATGAAGTTGTACAGGGTAAGGAAAATGATGGGAAGGAAGTAAATGTGGAAGGTTCGGTAGAGGTGGAGAAGGTGGTAGATCGTTCAGTAGAAATTGAGGCTGGAATAGCTTCATCTCAGATTGATCAAGCGGATCCAATTCCTAAGAGTTTACCCACAAGTAGTGTTTTAAGTGTTTCTGATAGGGTGGTTTATCCTTCAGAAAGCAAAAAAGGTGCAAATGGTGAAGGTTTTCAAATAAGTGTAATGGCTGAGGAAGCACAGTTGACACCAGAACAAGAGCAGTTTTCCTTCAAGACACCACAAAAAAGAAAGATGAAAAATAAAGTGCTAGATGTAAAAATCAGTAAGACAACTGAACTACGAGATGAAGATACTCAAGATACGGAAAGTGACAGTGATTCGTCTGAATGCAGTGAGGTTTTTTCTCAGGGTGAATTTAATGTACGGAGTTATGATCTTGAGGACATTAAATTGTTCCTCAGGTCAACAAAAAATAAAAGAGGTGTAAAAGTACAAGAATATTTTCCTGATTTAAAACAATTTGTGGACCGGGCAAAGAGTTGGATGGCTAGTGATTCTTTTACTAATAAAGAAGCGTATAGATTGAAGAAAATAGTGAGAAACATAAATATCGCACATAATAATGATGTTGTATAAGTGTAAGAAAGGGAATAATTTTTCCTGTTGGTATGTTGTGTTGTTTTTTTTATCTTTCTTTGCCTTCATTATGAATGAAATTCATATTGCATCCATGAATGTTAATGGGGCAAAGAATGTGAAAAAAAGAACACACATTTTTCAGGAAATTGATCAGAAAAATATAGACATAACTTTTTTACAGGAAACTCATAGTAGTGTTGAGAATGAGGTTGACTGGATGAAGGAATTTAGTGGATTATCCGTTCTGAGTCATAATTCAAATATAAGTGGTGGGGTGGCTGTTTTATTTAATACAAAGTTTAAACCAACTTCGTATGATGTAGTGGAAGTTGTGAAAGGCAGACTGTTAAAAGTTAGAGCTTCTTATGAAAATTTTGTGTTTGTTTTTATTTGTGTTTATATTCCTACGGCACCTATAGAAAGATTGCTTTTTTTGGATACTCTTTGTGCAACACTGAAAGATTGCAGTTCTGAAGATTTTCTTTTTTTGGGTGGTGATTTTAATTGTACCGAGTTGGACATAGACAGAAATCATGTTGAACCACATATGGCCTCACGTAAGAGGTTAATTCATCTGATTGAGAAATATGATTTATGTGACATTTGGAGAATGAAAAATGGTAATGAAAAACAATACACATGGGCCCACATTCGTGATAATTATATATCACTGGCAAGATTAGATAGATTTTATGTATTTAAACATAATTTGAATTTATTTAACAAATGCTTTATCACACCTTTGCCATTTACTGATCATAGTATGGTAAGTTGTAAGTTTATTTTAAATTCAGTAAAATCTAAAAGTGCTTATTGGCATTTTAACACAAGTCTTTTAAATGATAAATTATTTATTGAATCTTTTAAATTTTTTTGGAAAACTTTTAAAGAAACAAAAATGTCTTTTAAATCCTTACAGCAATGGTGGGATTATGGAAAGGTGCAGATAAAGCAATTCACACAACAATATACTCAAAATGTTACAAAAGAATTTAATCGTTCTGTAGAGTTTCAGGAAAAACAATTAAAAGAGTTACAAAAGTTGTATCAGTCCTCGGGTGATAGTAATATTTTGGAAACTTGTTTTAGAAAAAAAGCTGAACTTAAAGAGCTATTAGAGTTTAAAGCACAAGGTGCTTTAATTCGTGCTAATTTTTTAAACATTGATCAGATGGATGCACCTTCCAAGTATTTCTTTGGTCATGAGAAGAAAAACGGGCAGAAACGTTTAATTCATGCCCTACGTTCTGAGGATGGCAATTTGTTATATAATCCCAGACAGATTCGTGATGTGGCAACAAGTTTTTATCAATCCCTGTACAAAAGTGAAATTAAGCCGGAAAATAAAGGAAAATCTCCTTTTCTCGAGGATTTACCAAAGATCTCAGAGGAGTCCAGTGAAGAACTGGAATGTAGCCTAACCCTGGGAGAGCTGTACAAGTCACTCCATGAGATGGAGTCTGGGAAAGCTCCGGGTATAGATGGGCTTCCAGTGGACTTTCTGAAGGTTTTCTGGTCGGATTTAGGAGGTGACCTGCTAGAGGTATTCAACGACAGTTTGCTGAAGGGTGGGCTGCCGTTGAGTTGCCGAAGGGCAGTAGTTACTCTCCTTCCGAAAAAGGGGGATCTTTCGGAGATCAAGAACTGGAGGCCGGTATCGCTTCTGTGCAGTGATTATAAGTTGCTTTCTAAAACTTTGGCTAAGAGAATGACTAAGGTAATGTCACAGGTGATCCATTCTGATCAATCGTACTGTATACCGGGTAGGTCAATATTTGACAATATTTCTCTAATTAGAGATGTTATACAGGTTTCCAAATTATTTAATATCAATTGTGGTCTGCTATCTCTTGACCAAGAGAAAGCTTTTGATCGGGTTGAGCATGATTTTTTATGGAATATTTTAGAAGCTTTTGGTTTTAATGAAAATTTTCTAAACATGATTAAAATTCTTTATAGTGACATAGAGAGTATAATTAAGATTAATGGTGGCTTATGTGCTCCGTTCAAGGTCAAAAGAGGTATAAGACAAGGATGTTCGTTATCTGGAATGTTGTATTCTCTTGTCACTGAACCCCTTCTACAGAAAATCAGGAAGAAGTTAGAGGGTTTCAAGATACCTTTATGTGATTTTAATTTTTGTTTATCAGCCTATGCTGACGATCTCATAATAGTAATTAACAAACAAAGTGATATAAATGTTTTATCTAGACTGATAGAGGATTTTGGAAAATGGTCGTCCGCAAAAGTCAATTGGAAAAAAAGTGAAGCGTTTTTATTAGGAGATTGGAAAGAAGGGAAACCAAGTCTTCCTGAAGGTTTGTGCTGGAATAGGTGGGGTTTGAAATATCTAGGGGTGTTTTTGGGAGACGATAACTTGTTACAAAAGAATTGGGATGGTGTATTACAAAAAGTTAAAGGACGGTTAGATAAATGGAAGTGGCTTCTACCCAACATGTCCTATAGGGGTAGAACGCTTATTGTAAATAATTTGGTTGCCTCTCTTTTATGGCACAGATTGGTTTGTATTGATCCTCCTGTGAAGCTAATCGCTGAAATTCAAGCGGCTTTTGTTGATTTTTTTTGGGACAAACTTCACTGGATTCCACAGAGTATTTTATTTCTACCTAAGGAAGAAGGAGGCCAGGGTTTGATTCACTTACAGAGCAGGATTGCAGCTTTCCGACTGCATTTTTTACAAAGACTTCTTGATGGACCGATGAATGTGAGCTGGAGGGCAATCAGTTGTGCCCTACTTAAGACTGTCGGAAACTTAGGAATGGACAAATCTCTTTTCCTAATGGACCCTCAGTGTTTGGATCTCTCGAAAATGCCATCTTTTTATCAACATCTTTTTAAGATTTGGAGTCTTTTTCAAATTCAAAGGACTGAAAATTTTCATTCAATTTTTTGGTTACTGAATGAACCCTTGATATTTAATGCAAGATTAGATGTTTCTGCACCTAATTTCCTACCAGGATTTAATAGGAGTTTACAAGACTCAGGAATTTATGTTTTAAAACATTTACTGTGTTTAACTGGGCCTGTTTTTCAGAATGTAGAAACTTTTACTGAAAAGCTTGGAATTCGATCTGTTCGTTCAGTTTCTCGTTATCTGAATAAATTGAAAGAAGTGTTTACAGATGAAGAAAAATTGATGTTGGAGGAATTCTCTTTAGGAAATAATATCCCTGACAATGAAGATATGTTTCCTTGTTTGTTAATTCAACCAAAAATTGAAGAGTGTTCGGGATGTTTTATTCAACAAAGAAAGTTTTCATCTGTTGATTTTTTTTCATGTGTTGGAAAAGAGCTGTATAAAATGTGTGTGCTTGTTCTAAACAAAAAGAAGTTGACTAATAGAGTTGATACGCCATGGCGTGCTGTGTTAAAGTTGGGTGATGAGATAAGACCTGAATGGAGAGTTTTGTACAAGCCACCATTATCTAAAAGAACAGGAGATTTGCAGTGGAGAATCTTGCATGGAGCTGTTGCAGTGAATTCTTTTATTTCAGTTTTAGATCCAAAGAATAACTCTGGTTGTCCTTTTTGTTTAAAAAAAGAGACTGTGTTTCATGCTTTCATGCAATGTATCAGACTTGGACCTTTGTTTGAGATGGTAGAAAGACTGTGTAATAAGTTTAAAGAGTGTTTTTATCCTGAGACTTTTATTTTTGGTTTTAAATATGATCAAAAAAAGCGAGTTATTTTTCAATTGTTAAATTTTATTTTGGGACAAGCAAAGTTGGCAATATACATGAGTAGGAAAAACAAAATAGAGAAAAAAAGCAATGATGATGTTGTTTTTGTTTTTAAATCATTACTTAAAGTAAGAATTTTGATTGATTTCAGATTTTACAAAGCTATGTGTGATCTTTGTACTTTTAAAATGAAATGGTGTAGTTGGGAAGGTCTGTGTAAAATTGATGATGATGATGAGTTATGTTTTTGTTTTTAAATGAATTTTTTTGTTGTTTGTTTTTTCCTCTCTAACAAATTATGATGTGAATTTATAGAATAATGTGTGAGTTGGCTAATGGTAAATAAAGTTTTGTTTAAAAATCAAATCTCCCTCTCTCTCTCTCTCTCTCTCTCTCTCTCTCTCTCTCTCCTCTCTCTCTCTTTCTCTCTCTCTCTCTCTCTTTCTCTATCTCTCAGCACAGTACAGGGGCTTTATATATATTTCTTTTTTTTTCAGTTTTAACATGTGTTGTATGTATTGTAGTCTGTGCTTTTTTGAACTTTCTTGTTACTTTGCATTACAGCATGTCTCATGTTACCATCTCTTTATGAGGAATCACTTAGGGTTCATTTGGATAAAAGTGTGTGCTAAATGGATAAATGTAAATGTAATCACTAAGCATCAAGCTTAAAAATGAAAGTACCTTGTCTCAAGTTCACTTCCCCTTTCACATATATTTTGAAGATTTGGCTTCAATAAGAATAATGTATCTTTATCATAAGTATTAAGGTGTAGCATTAGAATGCTTCAAACTGTAAGGGGAAGGGGAGAGAGAGCAATGGAAGGAATATTGGACCCAGTGTGACTCACGCTGGCAATGCTAATGTGCTCGGCACTAATTGAAAGCAGTTATGCAGTAATCAGAAACCTGCCGAGCGACAGCTATGTTCATTAGAAACACACTGCTACCCTCACACAGAGAGGGCAGAGAGAAAAAAAAAGAGGTCAATATATGGCCCAAAGATGTTAAAAACTTAAAATAAAATAAAATGCTGATAGTGTGCACATTTATGAGATGTAGAAGATGGAGCTCTGTAGGTTAGGTCGTCAGCATGTTCATTTCACATGGTCGCTTTCCGTGACGTGACTCCCGTGTGCACATCTGTGATCTTAAGTCATTGACTCGGCCCGGGTTCGACTCTAGCTTCATGTAAATGCATTCAAATGAATTCTGTGCCTACATCATGTTCCTCAGTCTTTTAAAGTACTGTGCTTTGTCTCACCAAACGCTCCACGGACTTGCAATGAGAAACTCAACGCTTGCTTGACCCAGATGATTTGAATATCAAAGAGCTTTTGATCAGTGCAATCACTTACTACTTTGTCAAGAAATATTCCCTTTGTACAAATTTGGCTGTGTAATAGGTTGAGGATTTTCAGCAGCCATAGACACCCAGTGGAACCTAAGCTTAAGATATATATTTAAGGGGGTAATTTGTAATCGCCAGAAGGGTGGATGCAGACCTTAAGAAAGAACATTAGCCTCAGATTGCTGCAGGGAGATAGTTCAGTGGGATGCATTTAATGTCAATTGCTTTGGGGTAAAAAAAAAAAAAAGTCTGCTAAATAACAGGCAGGCCTAGACTAGTACTTTTGTCTTTTATTTTTGTATGTCATCAACTGTTCTTCATTATTAAAAAATTGTGTATGATATTATTTTTACTCGTCAAATTATACTTGTGATACTTGTGAAATACGGTTTGGTTTTAAACACATTCTTCTTTGAGCATTTTGAGTAATGCAGAATTTGTTTTACTTTGTATTATTTCTATTTGAAATAGATATAATAAATGTAATATTAATTAATACTATTAAAAGTATTTCTATTTTAATATCATGTCTGTATTTTTGATCCATTAATGAATTTTGAATAAATTATATTTAAAGAAGTGCTATTATTTTTAAATCATAATATTATGTCATATAGTATAATAAAATATTTTTTTTTACTTTTTCCCCTCCAGATATGAGTTTTATATTTTAATTTTCACCTTTATAAACTTGTATTAAATTAATTTTTATTTTGTTTTATTTTATTTCTTAATTCATCCTATTTTCAATAACAGAAATACTGTCTTTGTGTTTCCAAAACTTTGAACAGAGCTGAACATAGTGTACATTTTACTGTAGTTATTGTGGCATCAACAATTCTCAGTTCTCAAGGAAGAGATAGAGATAATGTGCCTGTAAACACCTGTGCCATAAACATTTCAACAGTTTAACATATTTCTCTTCTAAATGTTAGTACTTCATAATGATAGTATTTGCTCATATCTTGAGAAAAGGCTTCAGTGTCCAGTGAAAACAGAGCATGTTTATGTTGTGTTATGAATTTCAGAATGCAACAAATTTTGAAAAGCTTGAGTATTTAGAACTGTTTGCTTTAACTTACTTAGAGTATTGTAGTGGCCATTTTGGTAGCCAGTTAACCAAAATAGTTGATAAATGAACAAGAAAATATCATTTTTGTGAAAGGCAGTTTATTTACAGTAGGAAGATCATTGGTGTTCTTTATGAGCATTCGCAGTTCATTGTACCTACAGTCCTTTTCTGCAGGTCCTGTGGGATAGTGGCTGGGTGGAAATATGGCTGGCTGCTTTCATTATGGTGCTGTAATGTAATGGCGACCGCATTGTCTGTTCTTTGCATGCCTGCACTGCTGAATAGTTGCCCTGACAAGATCGCTCATGGCAACTGCACAGGTCTGTCTCCCTCACGGTTCAGGGAAAAACAGGGCCAAGCCGCCCTCTGGGGAATCTACACCAGCATGCATTTGTTGTATAGCCCTCGGTCTGTACCTCAGAGGAGACCACCTGCTATTCCTTTTACTACACAGTGATGAGAGGGCGGTCTCGTCCTCATTTCTTTTTTTTTTTCTTTTCCTTTTCTCTGTTTCTCTGTCTCGCCCAGTGTGCCATATCCGTAAGAGCTTCAGTCTGTTTTGTGTGCAGAAAACCCAGAGATTCTGACCTGGTTTTGCTGAGTTGAGTCCTTAGAGTGGAACTGAAAGTGGTCTGTAATTTTCAGTTTATACTGCTGGAATAACGGAGCGCTTGCCCTGATTCTTATTTTTCTTGTGTGAATTGTATTATTTTATTTTCTTGAATTTTTGGAAAGATGTGTGATTTAATTTAATTTAGTTTGTTTCATCTATTTATTTGTATCTCATTATGAAAATATATCAAATATAACATTTCTCTAATTTCCATAATGTTTTGATGTTTTAGTTTGACATTTTCTTTTATTTATTTAGTAAAACTTGCTGATTTTGCCATGTGTCTAAGATTTCTACATGAAAACCCATTTTTGTGAAATGCAGAACAGCTCTTTTTTTTTGAGGGATGAAATTGGCTTAAGTTTAGAAAGTTACCACACATTTTCATAATGCATTGAACTTTTGTATAAAGATCACGGACAATTGGAATGCTTTACAACTGTTTATCTCTATAGAACTTTGAGAAAGGGTTCCATTGCTGTGAATATTATAAGACGAGCCTGTATGATACACACCTTCATGCTGGTGATGACGGACAGATTGAAGCGTCTTCGCTGCAGCCTGAAAGAAGAAATACAGCAGAATATTCGGTGTCATAATATTCCAGGGTTTTTTAATGGGTTTGCGCCATCGTTCTGACAAGGTGTCTTCCTTCCTGGTGACATCCGTGTTGTGTGACTTCTTTTGCCGGTGTTCTCACGGTGATGCGGACGACATTCCCATTGCTCGCCCTGCCAGGTACAGCGTCACCTCTCCTGTTACACCTGTCAGTCACATCGCACCGCCTGTGTTCATTTGCCCTCTCTGTAGTCCGGGGCACAGTATGTATCGCTCTAGTGTAGATTTATGCCAAGAGTTGAAATGTGGAACATTTAGTGAAATGTCTGCAGGTTCATGCTTATATTTGACTGATTAAGTCATAGTTAAAATTAGCATAATGCACTTATGCCGCTTACATCTAAACTTTGTTAAGAGGCTCATTCAGCAAAATAAAAGATGAATCTCCATTTGAAAGCAACCACTAAACTCTCCGAACCGATCTGGACTTTCACCCAGTGTAATTACAGTCTAATGGGATTTTAAATCAGGACTGGGAAACTGCATTCATCAGCAATGCCCAGACCATTTCTCCACTAAACAGCCATAAATGCATTATGAGTGCGAAAGAAAACACAGGAAACAAACAACAGAAATGTGCCATGCTTTCTCTCAACACTCTCAGCCTCTCTCTGTAAAGCAGCTCTCTAGGTTTTTAAAACCCCAGTTCCTTTTATTTTGTTATTCCATATACTGTACGGTGGGGCTGAGACCACATTGAACGTCTCGTTTTCTGTAAATTTCAGCTATATTAAATTAAGAAATAAAACATTGATAAGGATGAAAAAAAAAATAAAAAAAAAAATAAAAAAAAATAAAAGAGTTATGATATATAAAAACATCGATTTGAGGTTTTTTGGTAATTATTCAAATAAGCAAACTGATAATGTGAATTTCTTATATATACATATATAATATTCTGGCAAAAATGACCAAAAGAGATTTAAAAAAATCACTCCAAACTTTTGAACTGCAATTATATAGTTTTGCACATTTACAACATGACACTGCTCAGTTCTCTATCATCATCTCTCTTCTTGCCACTTGCTCTATTACTCCTTTTTGTAGATGCTGTGGAGTGACTGAATACAAGGTCAAGTGTTCTGAGATGGATGCTTCTCCTCAGACATGACCTCATCAGACAGTCATCATTTTTACAGACTCGACTAAATTATTAATAAGAGGATCCACTCAGCTACTACTGTAAACCTTTATACATCAGAACCCACTGCGTGAAAAGTCAAGTTGTTTTACTTGTTTAGATGCTAAAAGTGAACTTAAAGATATGAAAATTCTGACATAATGTATTCACCCTCAGTGCACCAGTCTTGTGTGTATGTGTGTGTGTGTGAGAGCGTGTGGAGTTTGCATCTTTTACCAGAGTCGCAGTCCCCTAACTCATACATGTACTTTTTGATGAGCCTTTGTGTATCTGGTTTGTGGTCATACCAACAGTTCTGCTATTCTGCATTACAACTTCCTCTCTTTCTCCAGCTAAAGTTTCTCTTTGGTTGAGATTGGTGCTAGCTTTCCTTCCCTCTAATGAAGAGAGCGTGCAGAACCCACTGTATAAGATTCAGTAATGTATTGAAGGGCTCTGCATGTCTTTATTGGACTGATTGCTCGTTTGCTAAAAAGAGAAAGATTGTTCCTTCCAGAGACGAGCTCTTTGATGTCTGATTTCAAAATGCCTCATGTCTCATTTTAACATGGATAAGACATTTTTATTGACAAGACTGTTGCTTTTATGCCAGTGATTTGCTTTAGCGAAATGCTTCGATCTCTACGGGAGGTCTGAAATGTGTCTTCACACATCTTTTCTTCATAGACACTCCTCTGTTTTTCATCATCATTTTTTTTTTTTTAATCAAACAGGCCATCGTGATCTGTTTAATTCCAAAGAGATACTTTATCTTTGATGCTTTATCTTTTTTTGTTTTACTCTTCCATGTGGACTTTTATCTTGAGTGACCAGCAAGATGTTTTGTGTTCTGCTACAGTTCTAATATTAGCACACTAGCCAAAAGGAATAAAAACTACTATAAGCTGCAGGGGTTTAATTCTCAGCTTCTGTTCCACATAGTCATTGAGACGTCTCCTCTCCTGTCCTCCACTCCTGTCTCTTCTTTACTGGGCTTCTGGAGTTTACTCGTCACTTTAGACTCTGACAAACCTGCAGAAATCCTGTAGAAATATAAGCTGTTATATTTCCATTATACTAAAGCCAAATGAAGCAAAGAATCTATTAAGAGAAAAAAAACATATTGAAATATTAACTGGAAAATATTTACTTTATAGTGAGTAGACTGTGCATCTATTGTTGTTGGATGTATAAATCTAAAAAGAAGCATTTTTAATTCAATTTAGATTTATTTGTATAAAGCCGTTCACATCAAAGGCACTTTTCCAAAGCGGCTTTGCAGAAAATATTGCCTTACAAACCCCCAGTGAGTAAGATATTGAATAACTGTGGTGAGGAAAACTGAAAAAAAAAATAAAATAAAATAAAATAAGGTATTCTGATGTCTGAATTAATGTTTGTAAACAATTAATGAAGACTTCAGAAAAATATTTGAGATTTCTTTTGCTTTCAAAACAACTTTCTTTTAAAAGCTTGGGGGATATATATAAAACAAAATAATTTTGATTAGTCTTTTGATCTTCTGAAAGATAAATATTATTAAATAAAAGATCAGTTTAGTTGTGTTGATGCCTGTGAGTCACAAAAAGCTCTTTAGATTTTGGAGCCGTGTTTAGAGCAGGAGATGCAGTTTGGATAATGGCCTGTTATAGCCTAGTATGTTTTCTGTCCCCTCTGTTCTGTTCTATTGATCAAAAGTTGCAAAAGAAGAAATAAGATTATTTTAGTGCACACTGGTTCAGGCTGTTTTTTTCTTAATCCAGACAATTTTAATCGGAGACCAAGTATTCAATACTCATGGGAAGACAGAGATGTGCTGACTCACTGAAGAGAATTAGCAACGGATCGAAATCAGCTTTTGAACTTTCTGACAGTGTACAAACTCTCTTCATCTCTCCCTCGCTCACTCGCTCTCTTTTAAGCATGTTTGCATGGTTATTCTATGTGGCCCGTTTTCTGGTTACTGGTGGTGTGTGTGTGTTCTTTTCATTGTCAGCCCTGACAGCTAACAGTCTCTTTTCCCCTTGACTATGCCACTTTACGACAGACAAGACACCTCTGTGGCTGCGTTCTAAATACCCTTCTTGGAGGAGAAGGAAAATGAGGGAGGAAAGGGAGACAGGGAGGTGTCACTGTCACATGGAGCGCCTCTGGACTCTCCTAAAGATGTTTTAGCACGGTAGACCTGCACACTGAATCTACAGATAATTCTAGTCTCAGTTAGCCTGGTTAAGAGTTGAGAAATAATGATGAAATGGCTAAATGAAGCAGTATGAATACAGTAATGAATACATATATATATATATATATATATATATATATATATATATATATATATATATATATATATATATATATATATATATATATATATATATATACATATATATATATATATATATATATACATATAATTGACTAATTTAGTTAATTTTTCTAGAAATACTTGGTTGTGTATTTACATTTTTCTGTTAAATTCTGGTCAATAACTTTTGTGTTATATTCATTTAAAAAATAATGTTTTAATAGTATTTTAGGAGTAGTAGTAGTATCATTACAATAGTAATACTTCTAATATTTATGCATATTGCATTTTGATATAGGTATACTGACCTGCTTTTGATGCATTGATTCAGAATTTTGCTAATTCCTTGACATTCCACACAGCAAATTCTATTTAATGACTGGATTCCATTATTCCGTCGCAGAAATCATAGGGCTCTGCACTTTTGTTTATTTTGGTGGCAGTTCTTTTCACCCCAAACCTCCATTAATTTCCCAGTGCGGTACATAAATTATGGTCAAATATATCCTCTTTCCTGGCTAGTTTCTAACTACCAAGTTATACTTTAAATACAACTCGAATATCTCAGTTTGGAATCAGCCGTTGTATAAAATAAAACCTTGGTCATACAAAATTCTTTATTATCAGACTGATGCAAATGGCCATTTTAACATGCTGAAACTGCATCGAATCAATTAGAACTGGTGATTTCACCACGCACTTGCCATTTTTTCTTTGCAGTATGCATGAGGCAGCATGTTCTCCACTGTGGCTTGAGCAGACTCCCACTGACAGACCAGCGACAGCTATCAGAGAGCAAAGGAAAAGCGTATTCTATCACATTACTGTAAAGCTCTCTCTCTCTCTGTCAGTCTCTCTCTCACTCTCCCTCTGACTCCCTCCATGTCTCTGTGCTGTGGATGACAGAGGCAGTCCTAACAGCAGAGGGTTCACACACAGTGGTGACAGACAGAAAGCCAAATCTCAGACTAAGCCTCATGGGGAGGGTTGTCATGGATCGTTATTGCGCTCGTGCTCCAAACCAGAGCTGTGTGGTGTTTACGAGTGCACCATAGTCAGGGGAGATGGGAAGAAAAAGCTTGCAGAAATGCTTAACCCCAATTCTTGTTCTATTATGTGTTTTAACTCTGTGAAACCTGTTGCTGTATGCTAGCTTTTCAGAAACAAAAAGTGACTACTTTTGTCGCAGTTCTTTCCTGATAGAGTAGGTTGCAGATTTAGTAAAGCTAAAAAAAAAAAACGAAAACTACAGTTTTCCCCCATCTGCTGTAGAAGACCGCGAGGACTTCTACATCTGTGACTCATTCTCCTTAGCTCCTTTCGATCTCCATTCTCCACCATTTCCTTCCCCTTTGAATAATTCTTTGTTTGCTATGATGCCACTTAATCACTGACAGGATGCTGAAACTCTTTTCCCCCGAATGAAAGATTTTTCAAATCAGTTCCTGAATTTAAATTTAAATCCAGAATTGTAATTTGATTGTAGAATTAGAATTAAAATGAATTTAAAATCAAAGTTTGCTTGATTGTAATTTTTAAAACTGAAGGTTTATAGACTTTATGCATGGATGGATGGATAGATGATACATTTAGGGTCCTATGATTTCTGCAATGAAGAAAACGCAGGTGGAATTGTGGAAATTCAGTCATAAAAAGCACATTTTTATTATAAAAAAGGGAAACAATAAATAAATACATTTGTTTTTTGTTGTTGTTTTTATATATAAAATAGAAGTCATTTTAGAGATGCTTTTGGTTATAAAACTTGAAAAGCCCAATTTTGTAAAAAAAAAAAAAAAAAAAAAAGTATCTAAATTTAAGGGGAAACCATATTTCATAGGGCCTTAAAAAATATTTTTGTTAAAGTTTTAATAAATTGCTGTTAAATGAATTCTGGCATTTCAAATTAATCAGACATACTTTTTGATTAATTAAACTTAATTCAACCATTAAAACAGAGTCTAGAGAAATTAGAACATAAACGGTATCCAGAAAAATTATATTGTTCAACTTTCTAGATCAGCTTAAGAAAAAAAAAAAAAAAACAGGACTGTTAAAAGCAATGAAGATCTCGCAACTCTGAGGCCTTCATGCATGCTGCTCTAGAACTCATCTGTGTCTTTATTGCTTTGAAGCTTATGAAAGTCTCCATTAAAGCCTGTTCAGTCCAGATAAACAACAGCCCTAGTGCTCGAGTGGATATTCTGTCTACCCGGGGGCTTGAAACATTCCTGTCTTTGTCTGATCTCTCGACCCCCGTCTCTTGTTAAAGAGGATATTTAAATGTGGTTGTGGGTTCAATCAGTATTCCACCTCGCATTGGATTTTAATTTGAAATGGCCGGCATTCATCTGAACACTCTGTAATGACCATACAAACGTAATTACGCTAATAATCAGGAGGCCCACTCAGACTCAATCCCCCCATGAGTTGTGGTGGTCTGCTCCAAGCTGCATCTCCTCATCTCCTGATGAAGGCACTGAGGCCAGTTGACCTCTGTGAACATTCAGATTAATTGCCTCCCCTCTTTCTCCCTTCTCTCTCCTCCTCTTCTGCCACTTTCAGACATTTTCGATATTTGGAAGCCTTTCCGTAGCAGTACGCTCACAGGAGTGTGTGTATGTGTGTGTCGTACTTTCTGCCTGCTCAAATTCTTGCGCTGAGATTTTGATGAATGAGAGAGGTTGCTCGGTGTGTGTGTTTCTGTGTGTTTGGGTTGGATAGTAGGGGTTTGCTGAGTAAACAACAGTGCACAGAGTTTAGAACAGAAGCTTGACACCTCAGTTTTATTTTGTGAATTTTAAACCCAGTTCTCACTTCAACACCTCATAAGCGCTGAGCAGATCTTTCATGGTTATAGAACATACTGTAACACTTACACAGTCACACATTTACCCTGCAGCATAAAAACACCAGCACTGTAAAACACACTTTTATCAGTAACAGTTACTGACACTATAACAGCAACTGACACTAAAACTATTCACAGTCACACTGAAGCATCAGTTTTGTGTGTTTCTTTTTAATAAAGAGAAGCTGAATAGAAAATATTATGTTTTTTGAGAGATAGTGTGTGTGTTTAGATAAAGACAGAGATTTATTTTTATTATGATTATAATTATCATATTTTAGTTATAAAACATTATACTTACAATTTGTTAATTAACAAATTAACAGCAGTACTTAAGAGTTAGTCAGATTGTGTAGATGCATTATAAAGCTTAGATACTAAGCGTTTAAAATATTTATTTTGTGTCAAGTACATTTTTTTGTTAGTAATTATTTCCCAGGTGAAAATAAAATTGTATAATGCAAAAAAATATATATATATATTGTAATATCTGTGTAAGTGTGGTGTAATGTTATTTCAGTTTCATGTATTTTCACACAGAGTAAATTGGCTTTAACAATAATAATGGCTTTAAAATTCACAACTTTAAAAAAAACACAAAAACATATACTTCTTATTTAGATAGAAACAGTAATAACTGCAAGGAAACAAATCTCTCCTTACATCACACAGTAACTACAGTAACACAGAGGTTTAAATCTGAGCAGGGCTGATTCAAAGCCAGGGCCTTTATTTACCTGAACTGCAGAAGGTAACAGGCTTTTATTTGAAGCAGGCTTTTATTAGAGGCAGGCCTTTATTTCTAATTCCATCTGTTTGATAAGTAATTGTTTTAAATAACCCGTTTTAAATTAAAAGTGATAGCGTTCCAGGACAGAGATCATAACATTAGCACAGAATCAGTTCAGAATCAATCACCAAATGAATCAGTTCAGTTCAGACGCGCTCTGTGTCAGTCTGCTTCACACTGAATCACGCATGCACAGTATCATCAGCTCCTCGGTTCTCAAATCGGACGCGTCCGACAGAAACAGTTCTCGGTTCAGTGTACTGGTGATCCGAAAACCGATGCAACCGGTTCTTGACTCGAGAACGAGAAACGCTCCGGCAGTGGGCGTGTAAGTTCGTTATCTGGCTCTGCTGCACAAATTTTACCCCGTCCTTTATTTGTTCATGCCCTCGGCCACTATAAGAGGCCCAACGTTTATTTGATTACCTGTTTTTATTTGAGGAATTACGGTATAAATGTTTGACTAATAGGTTAGGGTGGTATACTAAACGTATTGCAGTATTCCACTCTATTGCATAGATGGCTATGACATTTGAGTAATGAATAAGCCAAATACTAGATTTCCTGATCTCTGATGTCTCTCTCTCTCTGCACTTGTAAAGGTAGAAAAACAAAGTTTTTTAAGATTGCTTGCATTAAAGATTTAATTGCAAAAGTAAAAGGCACTGGAGCCCACTGTTTCTGTCAGTGGTAAGTTTTAATTTATAATGTTTGTGATAGCTTACTTTTAACATAATAAATGTATGCTATATGCTGTGGTTAGTTTGCCACTTGCTAGAGCAACTTACAAATCTAGTTGAATAATACACGTGCATTTATTAAAATGCATTGAATAATACACTTTTTATATTTAGAGTTTAAACATGAATATATCTATAACCGATTGTATTACTGTATTCTGATAAAAGAGGATCACAGTGTTGAAAAAGCATTTTCGGTTATGATGTTTTGATTTGAAATCAAAATAATGGATGTTTGGATAGTGGATGCAAACACATCCTGTGAGAAAGCACAATGTGTCCTTGCTGCTTCTGCTCCACATAAGTAAAACACATGCACTGCAAGTATGTGTGAAACAGGCATTAGTCACAGTATCAAATACAAGCCAGTCTTGCTTTAAACCATTGTCAATGAAAAACAATCTCTCCCTAACGCCAAGAACCATCGTGACATTTGGGGCGTGACGACAGGTAATGTTTCAACACATTGCTCTGACCTTATCAGCCCGTTTGTATTGTATTATTTGATTCGCTCTTGTCACTTATGATGGAACAGCTAATCACGATGATCTCATCTTCAGAAAAAAATATTTTATCTGCTTACATCAGAATCAGTGAATCTCTTTAAAAACTGGCTGTTGTTCTCATTACATTACATTGTTGTACTTCATGAAAGTTTTACTCACTATATGGCAACTTACTCACCAATGCCAATTTTTACTCTCGTTTGGTGCTTGGTGAGTGTTCATTTTAGGCCCTGTGTGTAAATAAAAACACTTTTACTTTACACCAGTAGTATTTATTACATGCCATCTCTCACCAGTTTTGACCTTCCTTTGGAAGTGGATAATGGTGCTTAATTCCTGTAGACGTATCTCTGTAGACATGCTCACACAGAGGGCTTTTGTCTTCTTAGCCCTGATCATTGGATCTACTCTTTGTTAAGTCAATAGTCCTTCAGGGCCAACAAGCGAGTCTCCAAATGACTGTACCTGTAAACACCCAATATACACTGGTACAATTCAATTACTCCTGTCTCTCTGTTCTATGAGGTCAAGGGAAATGTTCACTCTCTCAATTGATTCAAATCAATAATTTCAATCTAATCTGCAGCCTGTCCTTGCCACCACAAGCAATTGCATTGCCTTTATGGATTATTGGTACATCAGATAAAAGCTTTTCTTTGTGTCCCATACATCACTAGCCTCCAGAGGACTTCTGAATATTTCTACTGTACATTCAGGTGGGATTTTAGAGAGCTGTGTGAACAAAGATCTTTTTGGTGCTTGATGTTGTTCAGCCTGTTGTGATCTGGCTTTGTTTCATTGATGAAAAGCTAGTCAGAGGTCAACCGCATTAGTCTAAGGTCACTTATTTGTGTTCATGCTTCCCTCTGACAATGCTTTACCAATTAGAAGAGAGAGGACCATTTGTTCTGGTCCTCATTTAGACATGGAAGGAATTTCTTTCTTTCTACTTGAGAACTTCTGCTTAAAAACATTTTCTCCATCAAGCTCTCATCTTAATTGCAATTATTTAAACATGCCTCAAGTAGATGCATCGTGCTAAGTGTGATGACAGCAATAATAAGCATTGATTATTGGATGTATTGTTGCAACACAGCAAGTTTGAATATATGAGTATAAAAGCAACTGCATAGGTAAAGTTTTTTTATTTTATTTTTTTATTTTTTTATAACACTTTACAATAAGGTTTTATGCATTAACTAACATAAACTAACAATTAGCGATATATGTATAAAACATTGATTAACCTTTGGTAATGTAAAACTATTCATGGTTTTCATGTTAATTCAAGGTGCATTAAAGCTGCAGTAGGTAACTTTTGTAAAAATATGTTTTTTTACATATTTGTTAAACCTGTCATTATGTCCTGACAGTAGAATATGAGACAGATAATCTATGAAAAAAATCAAGCTCCTCTGGCTCCTCCCAGTGGTCCTATTGCCATTTGCAGTTACAGACCGCTCCCGGTAAGGAAACAACCAATCAGAGCTGCGGTCTGTAACTTTGTTTGTGTTCAAAATGTAGAAAAATGTATATAATAAGCGAGTACACCATGAATCCATTTTCCAAACCGTGTTTTTAGCTTGTCTAAAATCACTAGGGTACACCTATAATAAGTGTTTATATTCAGACTATTTTAGCTTCGAGGGTACCGCGGTGGAGTAACCCAACACCTTTGTGATTCTTCATAGACATAAACAGAGAGAAGTAGTTCCAGCTACAATGTCCTTCCGAAACACGAAAGCAGTTCTGTTTATTAACCGCTAGAGCGTCAAAAGTTCCCTACTGCAGCTTTAATTAATAACAAATACAAACATGCATTAGTAAATGTTCAAAGTAACATTGACTAAATTCCATGCCATAGGAATATTAGGTTTTTATTTATTTATTGTGTCTGTGTGAAATTGTACACACAGTGAAATTGTACACAACCTAAGTCAAAGAAAAATAAAATAATGTAAAATGTTTATTTATAATTCAGTTTACATATAATACTATTTTTATATAGTGATGTTTTCTTTTCCCCAGATCTATCCCTTTAAATGTGCCGTTTATGATCCCTCCTCAGCTCTGATATAAGATTATAGTCTGTCTTTCTCTGTCTTGGCAGAGGTTTCAGTGACGTTCTACAGAAGAAGGAGCTTATTGGTGCATGTCTTTTTAATTGCTCCGTCTTTGGCCGGGGGTAGTATAAAAATATACAGCGTTCTCACACACCCACTCAGTGCACGTGTACACAAAAAAAACATGCACATCTCACCGGACAGTCATGCTTCAGTTAATTTGCATCTTTTTTCTCTCTCTCTTCTTATAACGGATCATCTGTGACCTTCCGCAAGGTCTTGGATTAGGTGTAATTGTGATGAGATGCTTGCCACAGTGGTCCAGGAGCTAAATTAACCATTAGTATTGCCCACAAGACTCCCACCGCTGAACTGTTGTCTAGTATAATGATGTGTTGTTCACTACACCACTGTTACACATGAAAATGTGTGGCATGTAACTTTACCGCTCACTCGTTACCCTCACTTGATACGAGGTCTGAAAGTGTTGGCAAATGCGTTAAAGTGTTTTTGTTTTTATGTGTGTGTGTTTGTGTGCAGTGGAAATGCGACTCGTACTGCTATAAATCGGACCCTCTGTTTCAAATGTCAGGCTGCTTCATTATTAATCTCAGCATGTGGCGGAGAGAAACGCAGCAGTGGGTGGTTTTTTGTTTGTTTATGAAGAATGTGCGAATAATGCTTTTGCATATTTTATTAATGTCTGTTTTACATGTTAGAAATCTCATTTTTATCAGAAGCGTCGTTGCGATCTAATTAAATATGGAGGGATGTTTTCAGTGTGCTGTTTACAGCTTCACGCATGGGCAGAACCATCAAGAGGGTTCTCTCGTTAAAAGGGCGAGCGTGCTGATATTTCTCCTCCTGTTTGAAAGGGAAACGGGCATGTGCCGGGCGAGGGAAGAGGCGAGAGAGACTGTGTCAGAATGGCAATGAGAGTTGACCTTTCACGAGTGCATGAGGCATCTGCTCTTATCACCTATGCCAAAAGTCTCATTAGAGATTATGAGCTGAAACAATTTGCCTTCTTTTGCCTCCGTAGCCATTTGTTTAAGTTTAATTAAAAACATGTGACCTTCAACCTGCTTTTGTACTGTCTGAATCGGGCTTCGTTTGTTTCTACTTGGGTTCTATTGACCGAATCAGGATTAGGCAGGCTGATTTGATTAAATGTACCACAGCTGTTGACATTAGTGGCGTTATTATTGTTGTGTTAGAGATACAAAAGGCAGTGCCGCAGTTGGCCCGAATTCATAGAAACACATTTAGCGCCCAAGGGTTAACGCACCGTTCAGAAAGGAGAAAAATTAACCTTTGCATTGTGTAAATGTCAATCTCAGAAGAAAATAAAGCCCATATCCTGTTAAATAGACAAAAGTGTACCTTTTCTTAACCTTGTGTGATTGACAGATGTGTTGTTATGACCGTTAACTGTAAAGCTTTATAATTACTAAATGGACAGTTGCTGCTTTAGCCCTGGTGAGGGATTGAGGTTAGTCATCATATTAGTTCTCTCAGAAAAGTTGTCAGTTTGAAATCATACAAACTTGAAATATAATAATATATAATTATAATTACTTAGTAGGAGTGCAGTATCAGTAAAGTATATAAACATCAATAATCGGACTGCAATGCATTTGCTAGAAATTCAGATTACTCTTAACAAACCACTGCAAAATAATGTCTGTGTGGCTTAATCACTTCTCAAATAGTCGAATGTTATGCCAAAAGTCCATTTGAATGAAAGCGATTGTTAAATGTAATATGTAAAAGTCAAATAATCAATTGTTTGAGTCCTGGTTTTACAGGTTTTCTGTAGTCAGCTTCTGTTGGAGGTGTGTAGATGTGGCCTGTGTGGAAAGAAGACTAAGGAAAAGCAAGCGTGTTCGAGTGGGGAAGAGACTGGGAGAGGAGCATACGTTTTAGATGCGGACAGCCTGTTTACCAGAACGGTCCTGTCTGCTTGTTAAAGAATGCTCGAGAGCCTGATGGAGCCGCCTGTAATATGATATGGCATATGAGATTTTATTTTTAGGACAGAGAAGCCTCCATAAGAAAGGTTTATGGGGTTTTGAGTGGGTTGATCTTTTAAAATATTCAACTTCAATGAAATATGGAGCATGACTTGAGGCTGTTTTGAATTCATAAGTACGTTTCACGAGGTTGGATGTGCATATTGAGAGCTGTCGAAGGCAGCTGAGAGAAAAGCCTGGCGACTTGAGGAGTCCGACTCAAAGCCCGGGGTGGAGTAGAGAGGAGCGAACTTCTAAAAGTAATTTACAACAAGAGTTCTGTTTGATCTGATGATGTAACATCTCACCTAATCAGAATCCAAGGCTTTGCTGCAATGGATCTGAATATTGATTTTAAAATGCAATTCAGTCGTTAGTGACCCTTGACTGAAATATTTTTACCACGTTAATAAGCAACCAGCAGAGACTTATGGAAAACTAGTCTATAGTCTGTAATGAGAAGAGAAGTTAATAGTAAACATCAGCTATCAATGAATTGTTGGTCGTTTGCCTCAGTCATTAGGCAGCGTTAGCTGTTAACTGTGTTTGGAGGTAGTAATACATTACAGCAGAATCCGATCAATTACGACCACCCCACCCATAAGTCCCATCTCTGTTAACTGACAGTTCACTGTCTGCACCCCTCCGCTCAATCCCCTTCTTCCTTTTCCCTCGCTCCTTCTGCAGCTCATCAGTCAGTCTACTCATTAACCTAAAGGACTTTGATGGGAGAAAAAGGGAGCGATAGAGAGAATGATGGAGAGAGGAAGCTTCTAGGGAGAGAGAGCACACAGACTGGACTAGGCCTGAATCAATATCACTTCATGACAACAGACAGGAAAGGAGCCAGTGAGGAAGAGAATTAGTGAATTTTACCAATGTTTCAAACACGACTTTAATTATTTGCATGAGTAGATTACATACGAAGTCAATGCAAAGACACTACACAATAGAGGTGCATTCGCTCCAGGCAACGTGAATGATGCGAAATGTGCAACGCATGTGCCGCAAATGTGCAATATTTGCCTCAATTGTGTCTTTCACACGATTCGTCCTTGTGCAAGGCAATCAGCAAAGAGCTTATTGACACGACCATTTATAAAAGAAAATGGAAGAGAGCACTTTGCAGCCATCTAGTCACCCAAAAATGTATGATATAGATATGTGGAACATAGGAAACAATTATATTAAGTTGTAATGGTAGTTGAATTTTACAGAGCTACTATCAAAAAAAAAAAAAAAAATATCAGTGTATATACAATAGTAAAATGTACTTCGGTGTTTGGCTTATCCCAGAGTATTTGGGACTTCCACAATGGGTAGACCATTGTTGATCATATGAGTTTTTTTTTTTTTTTTTTTTTTTGCGCTAATGCAGTAAAAAACGTGAGTAATCCAGAGCAAGTGATGCAATGCGCATTTTCGCTTCACTCTCGGTGTGAACACACCATTATATTTTGTTGTATAGTATGTGTATAGTTGAATAATGGCCTACAGTTAGAATGGATTATTTTAACTACAATTTTAATATTTAATCAAGTCTTCAAAAGACAGGCGGTTTACATTATGCCAGCAATTAAATAAGTAATAATAAATAATTCATAATGATTATTAAAAATAATAATTATTTAATAGCTGCTTATATTATCTGAAATTGACAGCTTTATGGTTAGTTTTATGGTTCTTTGTGTTTAAATTTATAAATGTCTATACATTTACACAAATGTATATACAGACTAAAATTATATGACTTTTTCAGATTAAAGTAGGTTAAAATGAATAAATATGGCATGACAAATATTGACTAAATTTCAAACATTTTCTTTGGAAAACAAAAACTGTAACTTAGAAAAAAAGAAAGGAAAAACTTTGGGAATAGTGGAAAGATGGAGTGTGACAGTTGTAGACAGCGATGTAAATGAGGGTGGGCTGGATTGAATAATTACCCATCCCTGCAGCACCAGGCAGACAGACGTCCTGTAGCAGAAAATATTCAGGAAACTCATCAGGTTTGGCATCCAAAGGAAGATTCCTTCTCTCTAATTACTTAAACCCAAACCCAACTTCTTGTTCTGCAGAGCTTCACAGAGACTGCCAGTGTGACGACTGATTTTGTTTGAATCTTTGCTAATTGTGCAGCTCTCCAGCCATTCGCCCTAGTTACCGCAAGCAGATTCACAGTGACAGATATACGTTACTTCCAATTAGAGGTACTTTTTCACACACTCTATGTATTGGCACAAAAATGTTCATGAACTTTTGCATTGCAGTAGAGCAGCTCGTGAAGAGAGCCCGGTCCTGATCTCAGTGAACTGTCTGTCTCACTTAGCGACTGTCGGGGGACACTCTGCTGTGTCTCATATCTGTCACTAAATCGGTTTCACACTGTCTTTTTAGCCAGTTTATGTCTGATATTTTGTATCTGTGATGTCAACAGAGCGTATTCGACTGGGCTGACCAGAAGAAACCTGGCCTTCAATTTTAGCTTTTGTTTCTGAAGGTGAAGATGTATTCAGGAAACCTTTGAAAAGACAAACAGGGAACTTCTGTAGTAAACAGTCATTTATCAGACACGTGTGTCCTAAAATGGTTCCCAGGATACTTATTACTGGGACAGTAGCCCTGGAACATCCTGGGATTGTTTACTTCACAAAGGTACAATGGTGATAGCTAAAAGACTACTTTTTTGGGTTTTGAACCATTTAGTTATTGGCCTCAATCTTTAAACACTATGCAGTATGATGGTGGACTCAACCAGGACCTTAAAGAGATTACCAGAACAGAATTTATTTTGCTTTTTAACTTTTGATCTATTTAATAAATCCATGCTAATAAATAAAATGATTTATTTATATAAAGTATTGCTTTGAAACAGTATACAGTATATAACTTATTTAATCTCCAACATACTACTCTTTGTATATACAGTCTGCAATTATTGAGCTGTATATTTTGCATGTTTGTTTTGTTTGTTTGTTTTTTTGTACACATTTTAAAATGTTTTGTTCAATTTCTTTACATTTCGTTAGACTTTGGTCTAGTCTAGAATAAAATTATATGTCTTTTCTCTGACAGTAAAATACATTAAAATTAATTATTATTGAATGACAAAATACTGACTGAATTTAAAGCTCTCATTATACTCCAAATGTGTATGACTTTATTCTACTGAACACAAAAAGAAGATAATTTGAAGAGCTTTGTTAAACCAAGCCATTTTGGTTTTTATTTCTAAAAATACCTTGTTTCATAGAAGGTCATACAGGTTTGAAACAACATGAGAGTGAGTAAATGATGGCAGAATTAGCATTTTTAGGGTAAACAGTGCTTTTAAGACAGGTAAATCACATTTTAATCAAATCACTGCATGAAATGAAAAGTCCACCTGAAACAATGAGTTGACAAGAGTTGTGTTTTAGTTATATTAAGCAATCAAATTGGTGGCAATGGTCTCAGGTCATATCTGCAATGTAGCAATGATTAGGATGGGAATGTTAGAGAGTGGTGTGTATAGAGGGACCATCTGTGTCCTTACACTGGGGTTTAGATCACACACCAATCCTCTGATCACCACTTCTCTGGGGTCTTATCCTCCTGATTTCCCCCAAATGCTTGTGTTTGTTGTGCTTGTCAGGGAAGATCTAGTATTTTGTTTGCATCCGGCCAGGTGCTGTCCAACCAATTTCTGTTTTCTTGTAAACCTTTTGTTTTGGTAAGACACCGTAACGTTCAATTAGTCATATGACTGGGTCAGACTCACACTGCAGGGCATAAGTTCCCCAAATACATCCCCCTCTCTTTTTGCTAAAAAATGTTTCCACAGATTGAATCGCTTGTTCGTTTATCCTGCATCTTTGCGGCTGGGTTTGTCTGTCTATTATTGGTCTTGTACTGGTTTGTTTGGGCAGACGATTGCTAGTTAGAGTGTGTATGTCAAAGTAAATTACTTAAGAGTGTATGTGCGCAACACAAGCATGTGAATAACAAATAGTGACCTTTCTGTGACCTGAAATAGCTGAATCGCTCTCATGTACGTACAAACTGTATGTTGTGCAGTGTTTAGCTCTTTTAACTGCTAATGTTGTTCAGAATGCCATACTGATTATTTTGTCAACATCAAAGATTTCTCTAGAGTCTCTCTGATGCTGAGATACAGATGTTTCATCTCAAAATCATGAAACAGCACAACATGCATCTCTCTCTCTGTCTCTCACTCTGTTTCTCTCCCCTTATCCCCTAAACAAATATCATTTGGTGACATTCTCTTCTCTCCTCGGGTTCAAGTAAGCATTAAGCCGTTTTCATTTGTAATTAATTTTTGTGAGGCGCTGAATGCTGTGGGATTACAACTCCCCACTGCTGCTCTTTGTTAAATACTCTGATTATTCAATACAACTGCTGCACAGAGAGAGAGAAAGAGCGTTTATGCAGGTATACACACTTGAGTTGGAGTTCAGATTACACCCAGACTTAATCCCCTTTAAAGGGGTAATATGATGCTACTAAAAAGTACATTATTTCGTGTTTGGTTTAATGAATTGTGTTTATGCGGTTTAAGGTAAAAAAAAAAAAAAAAAAAAAAAAACACTATTTTCCACATACTGTACATTATTGATTCTCCTCTGTGCCCCGCCTTCTGAAACATGTAGATTTTTTTTGTCCATACAATCTTCTTATATGTTCCACAGAAGAAAGGCATGCATGTTTAGAATGGCTTAAGTGATGGATTAGTAAATAATGGCATAATTCATAATTTTTATTTTTACAAAAATGAAGATCCATTGTTCACAGTCTTATGGCTTGCTTTGTTCTACATAAGAAGCATTTTAAAGATTATGTCAGCTGTTTTCATCCGTACATTGAAATTCAGTAGGGTCCAGAACCTTCAAACCCCCAAAAATGACACAAGGCTTGCATAAAATTGAAAGTTGAATGCTGACTCATGAGTTTTCTGAAGCAAAATTATCAATTTGAATGATACCAAAGTTATGAAAATGAAAATTGTAGAGTCACACTGAAGGCATCAAGGGTTATTTGACCAAGAAGGAGAGTGTTGGGGTGCTGCGCCAGATGACCTGGCCTCCACAGTCACTTGACCTGAACCCAATCGAGATGGTTTAGGGGTGAGCTGGACCGCAGACTGAAGGCAAAAGGGTCAACAAGTGCTAAGCTTCTCTCAGGGAACTCCTTCAAGACTGTTGGAAGACCATTTCAGGTGACCACCTCTTGAAGCTCATCAAGAGAAGCTCATGCCAAGAGTGTGCAAAGCAGTAATCAAAGCAAAAGGTGGCTACTTTGAAGAACCTAGAATATGACATATTTTCACTTTTTTGTTATGCATATAATTCCATATATAATTCCACATGTGTTAATTCGTAGTTTTGATGCCTTCAGTCTGAAAAAAAAAATAATAATATATATATATATATATATATATATATATATAAATATATATATATATATATATATATATATATATATATATATATATATATATATATATATATATTATAAAAGTGACACAGTGCTGAATTTTCTTCAGCCGTTACATCAGTTTTCAGTGTCACTATATCACGACCAAGTATCATGAAGTTTGAGGTTTATGTCACCATATTCAATGTCAGTGTATGTTTTCATTAAAAAAAATAAAAAAATAAAAATAATAATAATATAATTATATTATTATTATTATTTTTTTTTTTTTTTTTAATGAAAACATACACTGACATTGAATATGGTGACATAAACCTCAAACTTCATGATACTTGGTCGTGATATGCAACAATCAATGACATTTAATTAATGTTGAGCTTAGTTGAAACATTCAGCAGTTGAAGTATGTTGTGTTCTGCAGATAAAAGCAAGTCATAGAAGTTTGGAACGACTTTTTGGGTACATTATTCCTCCAGAAGTTGTTGAGGTGATTCCTACTTTGGCAACCTGGTCTTGTCTTTGACCAAAACCCGAAAACCAAGATCCAGACTCAATACCTCAAGATCTCTGATACACAAATGCATGCAAATACACCCACACAAAGGCACATAACACAAAGAGATGCACACGCAACATACACAATGTCTTTGGAGAAGAAACTGGAACCTCTGAATAATGCTGTTTAACCGTGAATCATTGCTTATTCTCTTTATCCGGTTCAGTGTTCACACCCGCTGATCCCAGAACAACACATGGACCTGCTTTGATATGCATGACTCTTGCTTGGGTTCAGGGGTTACACTACTACTTCAGCTTGGCAATTAGAAGGTCACAGCTTCTCCGGAACCTCCTCTCCTCCTCCTTTTTATCTTTGTAATATTTGTATCTTTATAAATGCCTTCCCACTGTCATAAATGTCAGACAAAGACCATTGAAACCCATAAAAACATGCTTTTCCTGTGGCACCAGTGGGTGGCTGTTGGCTGCCCGGTGGATGAGGCATGTCTCTGCTGATATGCTTAATTACTGCTTAACCCATGTAAGCATAAGGTATAATGTGCAGGTCATCGCTCTCTGAGTCCTTCAGTCAGACAAAGAGGGACATTAGAGCATCATGGGATCTGAATTACCTCCCTCTTTATCAGTCAGGGCTCCCCTCATCATTTAAGTGCCATTGCATCAAATACGCTCACACAGTCTCTGGTAGTCTGACATTGTTTGCCATTTGCACAGAACCAAACCCATATTCTGTCGCCCAGGGTTCCCTGTTATTCATGTGGCAGCCCATAATCACATCCCTGTGCACCGTAAGGCATCAATTAAGGCATTATTTATTACCAGTAGTTCTGGTCTAATTCACCCGCTCAGAATTAGCCCTGATTTCCCTTGACCTTGTCCACATGTGCCATCTCCCCTTTTTCCACCTAAATGTAGATAAACGAGTGTGCACAGAGTCCAAACAAGAGAGGGCCAGTAGGACAGCCCGATCATTAAGCTAAATTTAGTCATCAAACTGTAGTGTTATGGCAGCTTATGTTGCTGCAATAATTCACAGTGGACCAGTTTATTTGTCTATGCATTTTCCATAGAAAAACTACATCCTCTGGACTTTAAATAGAGCTTCTCTGTTAAGTGATCTTAGGTTATACTTTGGGCATTGGACATTTCTTATACGTATCAGTCGTGAAAACAGTTGTGCTACTCAATATTTTTCTGCAGCCTTTAAAAGAACAGCATTTTATTGTGGTAGTTACTGAAACTTTATGTAAATATGAGTCTACTTGGTTTGCATATAAACTGTATATAATATCACATACAGTGCCATTCAAAAGTTTGGGATTTATAAGATTTGTAAAGTTTCTTATGCGCATCAAGGCTACAATTATTTGATTAAAAAAAAAAAAAAAAAAAAGCTATATGTAGCACAGCAGTTTCAATACTGTTAATAAATCAGTATATTAGAATGATTTCTGAAGGATCATGTGACACTGAAAACTGATGTAACGGCTGAAGAAAATTCAGCATTGCGTCACAGAAATAAGTGATATTTTAAAGTATATTAAAATAGGAAACCAATGTTAGAAATTGCAATAAAATTTCACAATATTGCAGTTTTTTCTGTATTATTGATCATATAAATACAGAAAAAAAACAAAAATCTTACTGATCCCAAACTTTTGAATGGCAATGTACATCACATGATTCTCCAGAAGTCATTCTAATATGCTGATTAGGATATTACTGATAATTATGCATGTTTGTATGTGTAGCACAAAGTCCCATCAAAGGAGTATCAGAAGCGTGACCTTGTTTCTCCCACTGAGAAGAGTCACATTCATTTCCATGCATTCAGCTATTCACCAGGTGCCATTTCCAGCCTTAGTAATGCTGGAATGCAGTCAGACAGATGGTATAATCATTCCTAATACTTCTATAGATTACATGGCACACCGTACGGCATGCAGAGAAGGAAATTACGTGTCACAGATTGCATTGTGTGGAGCCCCTAAAGTCCCGATTGGTGCGAGACAGGCTCCATTGCAACTAATCGGACGCCTGTCTGCATTCGAGCTCGTTAGGTTGATCAAGTGCCCTCATCCGCTGTCACGTTTCAGCGAGTCTCCTGCCAAACTTCAGGCGAAGAGTGAGGGAAAGAAAGCAGGAAAGCGAAGAGATGAAAAGAAAGTGAGCTTCTCGGCGGCCCCCAGTGAAAATGCAAATTGAGCAAATGATCTCTAAAGTCAGAAACTGGTATTTCAGCCCTGTTCTATTTGAAGAGAGGAATGAGAGTGTCTCTCTCTGATGGCACAGTCTGGACGTGAGCGAGTTTTTATGAGCCGAACTGAGGAGAAACTAACTGCGTACTGATGAAAGGAACATGGCATTCAGATTTTTACCGCAGTGTGTGTTTGCTTCACAGGCGCTTGAGGGAAGCTGAAAGGATGGACAGATTTGAATGTTTTTGGAATATCAATTGAAAGTTTTTAGAATTATTGGCCAGAGATAAATGATTCAAATGGTGGTCTTATTAAATTTACTGTTGCGTTTAAAGTCTGGCTTACAGAATGCATGCCGTAGCATATTAAAAGGAGTACTTCACCCAAACATAAAACTTACCATTTTTATGTAATCAATATGCCATCTATAAATATAAAGATATATTTATCAATATCTAGCTGAACTTTAGCTTACATTTTTGTTCACATACTTAAGTTATTATTTTTTTTTTTTTATACTTGGGGAAAAAAAACAATACAAGTTTTTTTTTTTACATCCATAACCTTATTGAAAAGACCTGTATTAGATAGAACATGACTGTCACAGCTGCTCACGGATTTGTCTCTGTAGTACCACATCATGCTTCTATTGTTTCTCTCGCTTCTTGTAAAAAGTTTAGAAAAATCTTGGCATCTGCTGCTTCTCGGTGGATGGTAAAAAAAAAAAAAACCAGAACCTATCAGAAGTCATGTAGTCGTACAGTGTCTCCACTGTAGCTTGTGTTTTAACACTCATTAAGACACACAGACATCATCCTCACACTAATGAGAGACAAGCAGCCTCTCCATATCAACAGGGTCAGTTTGAGCGAGGAAGGAAGAAGAGGATAAAGAAATTAAGCAGTATGGAGCCAAACAGAGTCGTGTAGAGAAAAAGAAAGATTATTTTAAGAATGGGAAACAGCAAATGGGACGAGCAGGAAATGAAGGCAAAAGAGGAAGAGCCAAAGAGACTAATGAAAGTGGCCTGAAGCATAGGGCAGAGAGAGGCACACAGAGACAAACGAGTGCACATTCTCTCAAAGCAGTAATGAGAGCGCAGAGAAATCACTACCACACACACCCGAGCATGGCTCAACACTCACTCCTATACTGTACATTACAGCTAACATTCATCTCAAACCTCTCATTTGCTCTGGATGACACAATGGACTGTATTCTGTCCTATCCATGCTCAAAAACATATACCTTCACACACTGCTTAGATAAGTTATGAGATTGTTTACTATATAGTACATTTTAAAAAAGGTCAACCCACATGGTACACATGGTAGCATTTACACAGCATTAATCCTTACAGTACAACAGTTTTCAACAGTAGAAATATAAGAAATCGATTGATTGTAAGAAATATTTATTGTGCACCAAATCATATTAGATTGATTTCTTAAGGATCATGTGACATTGAAGACTGGAGTTATGGCAGCAGAAAATGTAACTTTGCCATTACAGGAGTTCATTAATTTTACAATATTACTATTTTTACTATACTTTTGATCAAATAAATGCTGCCTGGGTGAAAATACTTTAAGAGACTATAAGAGTGTGCTTTTTCCCAGAATTAGACTTTTGTTTTCCATCAAAACAGTAAACATTAAAATGTTCCAAAATATCCCTTGGACCCGCATTGAAGAACACACAATACTGTGTCTAGAGACCTGAATATCATACCTATGAGTAGACTTTATTTGTCTTGGGCCAAAGGCAGCTCTTTGCAATTTCAAAGAAACATCCTGGCAAGCACTTAACAACACCCTAGCATCATGGACGAGAAGGCATTACTCTTAAGATAATGCAAAAATCTAGTTTTCTTTTGCTATCATGGTCTTATATCTTGGTAAAGATGATTCAGTGTGTTGAATGTCTGCGTCTCTGCCTAAATTTGCAGCTTAGAAACTAGTATGAGGAGATAGAAAAACAGCTGCAGTTGTATATTTTCAGTGGGAAATTTGTTTGAGAACTGTCATGTCTGTGGGCTCCTTTATTGCGGTATTTTTGCTTAGCTGTTATCGCTGGCTCTTTTCTTCCTTCCGTTTCTCTCTCTCTCGTTCTCCATCCCTTCTTGTTTGTAGAGATTGTCCTTGTTTCAAGCACTCATACATCACTCTCTCCCTTGCTCCAGTGCTGAAGTGAATATGTGTGCTTTGCACCTTGGTGAGGCTCTGTTTGTAATGCTGGAGCAAATTTTGTATTTATTTTTGTATTTTTTGCTGGGTGGCTGTAATATGTTCTGTCATGAGAGATTCGAGACCAGTGCAGTAATCATTGCTAATATGATGATAAAACCGCTCAGTCCAGGACCAGCCAGGAAAACGCGTGGTTTCTCAGCCGTGCTGCTCCATACAGCATTCATACAGGTCAAGGCAGTGTCAAATGAATATGGAAAGAAAATACAATTATTGAAGTGTTTTTTTTTCTCTCTCTGCATCTCTGTATACCACACATACCACTCTTATTCCTGGGTTTGTAGTGTAAATGAGGGGTCCAAAGCTAGAGTCTAAAAAAAGCCAGTTTCCACATCAGAGTTTTAATACATAAATAAATAAAAATCTGAAAAGATAATTGAAATTTATTTCTCATAATTGTGATTTCATCTTACATTTGCCACTACATCTATCACTTGCATTTGTGACTTTATATCTCACAATTGCAACAGTTAATTATTATTTATGATAACACTTTAGTAATGGGATTGCTTGTTAACATGCCTATTATTATACATACATAGTACTAATAAAGCACTTATTCTGCACCCAAACTTAACAACTACCTTACTAACTGCTAATCACTATTATCTATTAAGGAGCAAACTAGGAGTTTATTGAGGCAAAAGTCATAGTTTATAGTTTAATAGTGAGAACTGTACCTTAAAATAAAGTTATTTATATATATATATATATATATATATATATATATATATTATTTTGTGATGTACAAAATCACAGATGTGAGAAATAATATTGGTCAATTCTCACAATTACTCATTTTATTTTTGGAAAGGGTTCCAGTGAGGCTGTATTTGATCAATTTGCACTTTAAAGTTTTAACATTTTTCAAACAAAGAAAACAATTAATAATAACTGTGAATACGATTCTGCTTTATTTGTAGGCATCTAGTTTAAAGGTGCCTGCCATTAGTCTTGTTTTTTATTATTATTATTATTTTTTTTTATATATATAATTTATGTTCAGTCAAATCGTTATGCTGATCATTTATAATTTAAAATGTCTAAAATCAAAGCATTGTTGCTTGTGGTTTCAGACTTTTGAACTCCTCACAGTCTGGATGGTGGTAAGAGTGAGTAAGAGAAGGGCGGTCAGAGGTTGCATCAGTCTGATCAGGTAGATGTGCCAAGGTAGTGAAGCAGTGCAGAGCATTAAGTCAGTCTGACGGCTTCCCACAAGCCCTTGCGCCTCATCACAGATCAGAGATTTAGTGCTGGAAAGTCTAGAAGAACAGCAGCAGCAATAAAAAGGGTGAGAGGTGACGATACTGAGGTGAGCGAGCGTCTACGTGTTTGCCTCTTTAAATTTTATGGTGTTGTCATGCTGTCGGCTGCATCGCTCTCCGTCTTCCTCTCTCATTTCTTTGATGACTTTAGTGCCGGCACGACTCGTCCTCAAAGAGCTGCTAACTTTTATAAACGTTTTCATGAGAACCTGACTTTTTTTTTCTTCCTATCTCCCTCCCTCCCATCTCTGCTGCAGAAAACATGAAGGCACCTCTGCAAAGGTCACGGTCGCGGCAGAATATCAATTTCAACTCGACACGATCACCCACTGCCAAGGAGCCTCATTACGAGAGTGAACCCCATCCGTCTGCAGCCCACAGGCCGACCCACCGGCCCGAGAGAGAGAAGGAAAAAGAGCGAACTCCGACGCTTTGCTCATCCAATGGTGACACGGACGTGGAGGCCTTGCTCGCCCGCCTGCGTGCCCTGTGATGACATCACCGCCTCTCGGGTTTGACCTCTGTAGTCACTTCGGTGACACAGATACAAAAAAGAAACACAAAGCTCGCAGTCACCTTTTGCTAATAAATGCCGGCGGGTTGCACACATACGCGCACAGGAAAAGTCTTAACAATTAACCTTTCCCATCCATCTCCTCTGCCCTTTTACCTCCAGCAACAGACTTGTTGTCCACAGAAGTGCGAGTCATTGTGCTGGTCGGGTCCAGGATGAAAACTCGTCGCTGTTTTGTATTAAGCAGCTAATTACCGGACGGCTTAGAGTGACCTTTGGGCCAAGCGCTAGTCTTTTTTTATGTCATAAACAGACCAATTATTACTCTTTAAAGGCTTCATGCAGCTCTTTAAGGCACTCATACATGCGTATTTTCACAAACATAGATGTTTGAATGATGGCCGTTCAAATTTGTCACATATATTTATCCTTTTCTACAAAAAAAAAAAAAAAAAAGATAGCATCTTTAAAAACATAGCTATATCTTAAATGTTTCTTATAAACATAAATCACTTTTTTTTGTGTGTGAATCTTTTAGACTTTTATTTATATACATGTATATTTAATCAAATTAATCCTACAAAAGTTTTAATGTGCAGGGAATTCTCTACACTTATGAAGAATTACTCTTCATAAGATAAAAAAAGAATGTATTTGTTGGGTTTCATCCCCCTAAAGAGAGACGGCACTATGCAAGAGCAGCGGTTCTGTATTAGGAGAGCCACTGACAGCAGATCCCTGAGTGCCAGGAGTATTTGTACTGCTTAGCAAACCTCACTGATATAATGCACACTACTTCTCTGCACATTTGTTCTTGGATCTGCTGCTTTTCCAAATAATGTTTCCTTTTATTTTTTTAGACATTTGATTTCTTTGGTTTCTTTTTGTGTTTGTCTGTCTCGTTGTGTGCACGTGTTTTTCATTGTATAATTGGCGATATATAATTCCTCCTCATGATGTTTTCTGTTCTGCTATTCCTGATGTGATTTTCCTCTTTACTGCTCTCAATCAGGCATGACATCGGAATGCGATTACCTGTGAAATCACATCTCTTTCTCTCTCTCTCTCTGGACTTACTCTCATCACCTTTTTTGATTCTTTGAAACAACATTCCTGTTATTGGATAGACATTATTGCAGTGACATCATTTGGGGAAATGTTACAAATAAAATAAGGAAAAGAAAAACGATGCAGAGAACTCAGTCTTTTGTTCGGCTTCAAAACAGACGAATGTCAATTCTTTTCTTTTTTTAATTTCGCTCCACAAACTCTCTCAGTCAGTTTCCCTCATTAAAAGGGTGCATATGTTCTCGTGCCTCCTCTCATTCATTCAGAAATCTTATTTTATGCACGATTACCTGAGAGTCAGGGTGAGGTTACTGAGGGAGGCTGGCACCTCCTGGAGAGATGAAAGCCTCTGCTAACCACAATCACACCGTTTATTGTTTTGAAATAATAATGAATGCTGTTTCCAAAGGTGTCTGTTCCAGTTTCATTAATCTTGAAATGGGGGAAGTGGATTTGCCCCTTCACTGCAGTAGGATACTGGTGTTATTTGGGAATGCTGGTCGCTAAAGGAATGAGAGGAGGTAACTTGCTAATCACATTCTTAGCCAGCATCATGTGAATGACTGACATTGGTAGCCGTGCACATGGAATTCAAGTGCTTGTCATGTGATGTACAGGGAACCTATTAAATCAGAGAAAAAAAAATGAGTCTGATTAAATAAAATAATAATTTTAGTTGGATACTAATTTTAAACAGAACTATTTTGACATGAACATTGCAATTTAAAGTAAATATACTCATAATATCAATATATATATATATATATATAGTAAACATTGAGAAAATATCCCTTGTATATGTGCAGCACACTTTGCAGGTAAAAACAGACCCCAGGTTACCAGAGGATAAAAATCACAACAACAGGCTGCATCAGTGTGGTCGAATAGCTCTCTGTGCCCAAATGAAATCATATCAGTTAGCATCCATGTCCTAAGCCGCAAAGTCACACGTCCACTTTAGAAAGAACATCGATTCCTCTCCTCCACGCTTTTTATTTGCGTTTAGTCGTCCGAGACGCCAGGCTCTCTGCAGGCGGTGTGTGTAGTGCTGCCCTTAGCGGGATCACAGCTCCGATCAGCACCATGGACAGCTCTAGCAAAAGCAATGCTAATGAAGCACGGCCTTCCTCGTTCCCCTCTGTATTAGCATCAGACAGGAGCTCACTCTCACCATCTCCCCTCCAAATGATCCACTGCCGCTGCGAGCATAACCCCAAGAGAGGATGTTCTGCGCTTCTGTGTCCCATGTTCTTTGCTCTCTGCTTCTTTATTTTTTATGAACTGCCTCTTTCTCTCGCTCATCTGCTCTCGCCCTACTCCAAAAAGACAGAAACACAAGAAATCACCCAAATCCCGTTGCCTTTTTCCCTGCTTAATAGGACAAACCAGAGTGGCAGAGGATATGAAATTCTGCTCTATGTAGTTCTGCCCGAGTAGCAGACAAAACTAGTCTGTGAAGCAAACAAGATCATTCCTTTCCTATTTAATGCCTGCTGTCAGCCAGCTTTCCACAGGACGATGGGGAGATCAGAAGGGGTAAAGGGTCAGCCAAAACAGTGGTTCTTTTCAAGACATGCTGCATCGTGAACCAGAGTCAGGTGAAAGAGGTTATGGCTTATGTAAATACATGTGTGTTGTTTCATACTTCTTTTGTTAATTATACTTAAAATGACTTGAAATGGGTTTTTTTTATTGTTATTACAGTATTCACTTTTTTCCACTGAGTTTGTGTGATTTTTCCAATGACGGTTTCTATTATTCTGTCCGTTATCTCAGCTGTTGGATGTGAATCTACTTGACAGACGGTCCTCAATAACAATGTGAAGGTCTGGCTGTTCTCTAACAGTAGCAACCAAGACGAACACAGACTGTCCAACTAGAGAAAGAGAAACGGACATCTGTTGGTTTTTGAACATGCATTGATGCATCTCAAGCTGCCACCGCAAAGCCTTTCCTCTAGGCAATTACAAAAACAAGATCAGGAGATGGGGAGGGTGTGCATTTTTCTTTATTGAACAGTTGTGCGGTTGTGTGTATAATTTAAAGGGAAACAAAGCATATTGTGTGGCAGCTTGTAGTCTGCTCGGGTTTAATTGGAGATGGGGAGAGTAAGGCAGCTGTGAGTTAAGACCGTTAAACTTGGATGATCCTCACCCGACACCTCTTCTAGAATACAGAGGCCTCTCTATCCATCCCTTCATCCTGTGAGAAGGCAAAAGTACTTTTATCAGTCCAACTGAAAAAAGTTCTGTTTACAAAATGACTTTTTGACACAGTGAGTGCTTCTGAGGATGAAATAACTACTGGATGAGGCACAGTTTCCAAGGTTAGTGACATCAAACCAAAGATATTCTGAGTTTTGTTCATATATGCATGCTTGAAATGAGAAATTATGCTACATTTATTGATGAGCTGCAGAAAATCTGTTCTTTCTTTCCTCAATAGGTGATAAAGTGTGTGTTTGTGTGCTTTAATTACACCGGGGTGGAGTGTGGGTCACCTCTTTATCCACTACACTAACAGGAACTTCAGGTCGGGAAAACTGGAAATTACTCCTGACAAAACGAAGTAGCTCACCTCTCTCAATTCTCCAGATTAAGAGAGACTGCCTTCCAAAGTGGACTCTCCCTCCTCCTCGCTTTCTTTCTCTCTCTTACACACACATACTCATTCCCTCTTCTCATCCTAATCGTGAAGCGCCCATCAAGTACATGTCCCTGGAAACAAAATTCAGTTCTAATAATACTTTAGTCCTTCTTGGTTTGGAAGAGGTCTTTTGTCGGGTATTGTAACAAGTCTGCAGGGAGTTTTGCTCTTGTGGGAGCCAAAAGCAGACAGAAGGCTTGGCACTTTTTGCTATATCTCTATATCCACACTCTGCCAGACATCCTGAGTTTAAGTGTGCTGCACTGATCTTCTTCCTCTCACAGCGAGTCTCCTTTTTCTCTGTTTGCGTCTGTTGTCCCAAATCCTTTCTCACAAATCATTTCCACCGTAGGATTGATCAGCACTTTGACCTTCACTCTTCCTTGGCTCACTTGTCTCTGTCACATAGTGCCTTGCAGATTTTTTTTTCACCAAAAATGGAAAGAGCTTGCACCTTCTCTTGTTCCTTCTCACTTTTTTTTCTCCTTGCTTTACTCTAGAGAGTTTTTCACCTTGAAAGGGCACCTTTGTCCATTCCTAGCGCTCTTACTGTAAGGGGCAACCGAATCCATCGGAGGCTTCAGCCGAGCAGAGCAGCTGAGTCACCTGCTTCAACGTGATTGCATTGGATTCGGGATAATCCAGTACCTTCTCTTTTCTCAACTGTTCCTGGTCTATTTCTATCTCAAGGACAGGCCCTTTGAGAAAAGATGGCCTCAATCGTTGATAGAGGCCATGGTGTTCTTTAAGAAAAATCTCTTTTTTGGGGGGTGTTTAAGCAATGTACGAAGTTTAAAGAAGTCTTAGGTAAGGAAACAAACTCCAAGCTCCTTTTTAACCTGAATGTCAAATATTGGTCCATGCAAATGTGTAAATTCCTAGCCTTGGCTCTGGTAAACTCTTTCCAGTTGTTGCTCTGCTTGAAAACAAGAGTAAATTATACCTAACATAGTGTCCTTAAAGGCCGAGGCTTCTTCAAATTTGGTTAAAAGCAGCTCAGTGAGAGTAAGTCCTAGAAAGTGTTGCAGCATCGTCTGCGAACTGTTAAGACCTCCTCAGAAACTGCAGCATATAAATAGACTCGACTGTGGCCACTGTGTGAGTCAGTGGCTGTCAGCAAAGCTCAAATTCGAGGGCAGATGTTGGGGGAGGAGGGTGGATGTCCTTTTCGATGCTGTTCCAGACAGAAAGATAATAATTTTCCCCCAGGGTACGGACTGGGAGAAGGGGTTTCTGTCCGGTTGCGGGCGCCGGCAGGGAATTTCAGTCTGTTTTTGGCCTGGAAGCCCTGACTCTGCAAGGTCACATCACCATGAGGGAGTGTGTGATGATGTGCAGGAAGGACAATGCCCGGAGCGCGTGTGATGGAACCAGGCCAGAGTTCCACCATGTGCTGCCAACATGACAGACAAGGCACAACATCACCTGCCAACGAGGTTCTGGAGCAACTGACAGTTAGCAGCATTACATGCTAACACTCTTAGCCTTTTTTTTTTTTTTTGTATTCATGTGCTTTATTGGGCATATTTATATGATGCAGAGAAACAGGAATGGGTAAAGACAGATACAGTAGTACAGTATGAGCCAATATGTGACACCCACTGTACCATAGCTATGGCAAGATTTTGGTATTTGATAATATTATATTATTTTTTATATAATAAATAAGTATTGGTATATTTTTAATATATACATTAGAATATATATTTTATATAACTGTATATGATTTAATGTTTACAGATGCTGCATATTTTATACAAAACACTGCGTTTAATAATATATGAAATATTTAATTTATAAAATACATATTTTTAAAAACGCTACAATTTAAAAAGTTAGGGGTCAGTATGCAGCCATTGCTCCAGTCTTCAGTGTGACATGATCCTTCAGAAATCCTCATATTTCACATTTATTATTATTAGCAATGTTGATAACCGTTTTTGCTGCTTAATTTTTATATAATTTATAAGGAATTATTTGATGATTATAAAGTTCAAAAGAACAGTTAATCTTTTGTAACATGATACATGTCTTTACTGACGCGTTTGTTCAATTGGATACATCCTTTTAAAGAATGCTAAACATTAATTTATTCATCTTCTTCCCATTTTTAAGCTTTATGCTTGTTGGATTGTTAGTGCAAATCTGCTGGGATATATGTTCCTCCTGGAACTATATGATATGTACTTGTAGAAAGGAAATATGGAGATACAGTAAAAGTTTATTTTTTATTTTCTTCTTCTGAAGATGAAAAGAAATTTGTGCGTGCATACATTTAAAGTACTTCATAATCACTTATGTCATTTTATTTGCTTAATGGAAGAGGCACAAAGACCGAATCTGGGATAACAGACCTGGTCCATTCGTGTTTTATGTACCTCAGCAAAAAGCACCCTATGATGATGGTTTAAAAAGCTGAGACTGAGAAAGAATAACTCAAAGATTATGTTTGGAGCAGAGTGCAAGTACAAAGTAGCAGCCTTTGATCTCCATGGCGGCAGTGACAGCGACTGGGCGGGCGGAACCATGCGGAGGGTCTTCCGGGATTCATTATCCTGTTTGTGAGTCTTTTAATGATGGGGGAGGTCCCTGCCCTCACCAAGAGTCACAACAGAGAGCAGTTTATGCACATGTTTGAACAGATGAGCTGTGAGCATTCTCTAATTGCTGTTTAAGATCCATTAAAACTATTTCCTTCATTCAGATTTTCATGGCAATTACATTTGACTATAAAGGTAATATGCAATCAGTGCTCATAAAGTAAAAAAAAAAAAAATGCTTGATGAACTCCAGAGACAACAACAACTGACTGTTCAGCGTAAGCGTGTTGTCATTGTATTTTTCATTTAGTGCTGCAAAGCGACAGTTCCACATTATTATATTGTATTTTAATTAGACTGTCCAGAGATCACATTCCAGGCTAAAAAAAATTAATGTGGCAGATCATCTACCGATGATAAATACTTCACATCACTGAAGTGATTAAACAGTCCATGTTGGCAAATGCCTTGTGTAATACCAGAGCTATAGAATTAGGATCATGTCAGTTGACTTGTTCCTTTTAAATGTTACACAAAGGGAAAATTTAATTATCTCTTATGCCGGGGGCTTTTTTTTTCTTTCTTTCTTTTTTTTTTTCTTTCAATAATCCAATATTCAGTAATACATTTTTTTTTCTTCATTATAGGCAATCTTTTTTCACTTGTCTTTTTTTGTTTTTAAAAGAAATATTTCAGTAATTTAAAAGCACAAGGATTTACTAGCTTGTTTTTGCATATGTAAGAAACATCTTGTAATTAGTGTTTATGTCAAGGCTTGCTTGGGTTGTTTTTTTTTTTTTCAATTTGAAGTTTAATGTGTTTGGATATGTAAATTTAGTGCTGTCAGTCATGACCAGAAAAAAAAAAAAAAAAGATATTGCACAGATTTGGTTCCCCCCATGATCTCACTTGGATCAAATCACACTTTCTGACAAGCAATGAATGTAAAGGACAGGGGGGGAAATCACACTGTCAACATCTGTCTTCAGCCGATCAGAATATTCCAGCTGATGATTTCGCACCATGTTACCCAAGCCTGGACATGTCTTGGAACATGATGTTAAATATAGGTATGTATCTCACTTTCAGTCACACCATCTCACTCTCCCATTCCTCATTTCCTTCAGCTCTCTCTCTCTTCCTGTCCTCTGAGACAGTTGTGATGTAATATGAAGTAGAAATGGTGTCGACTCTTCAACCTTGTGTTAAGTCTTCAGACTGAGAATGGAAGAGGTTGTAACAAAAGTTGTACTACCTCACTCTCTTCTACTGCTCTCTATCTCTCTCGGCACTTTGTAGGAGTGTGGTGCAAATCTACTCATCGTGTTAAACAGGCCTGTTTGTATGAGGCTGCCCAGAACACTTTTCTCTGAGTCCCGACTGACGTCATGTCTTAAACCAAAACGACTTCAGTTTGACCAAGTTCCTCCTCACGCACCTCCTGAGGTTTGCTCATATTGTCATGTTCTATGTCATTTTAGAATGAAAACTATGTATTGCTTCCTGTTTAAAACAAAAAAAGTTAACGGAGTCATTCTGTACTCCAAACATTAAAGGAGATATTCTGTCAAATCTTTATATAGCTTTTTGTCCTTTGAAAAATTAGTTTCTACTGACCAAAATAGACCAAAATAAATAGTCTATATCAGATGTTCTTAAACTGATGTCTGGGGACCTCAAAAGACTGCAGAGACATGATTGGTTAGTTACGATCTAATAGTATATTAATAGTGTATAGAAAAGAATACAGTGCCAACTCAGTAGTAGTGTTCATTTAGTTTGCATTTTGTTTTTTAAGTCATTTTCTCATGGCTTAAAAAAGATGGTGATAAGATACTAAGGTCAATAAACAATAACTGTGACTACAGTATATCTGCATCCAATATCACTGACGGTAAAAGAAGAGTCTAAAATTCATACCAAAATATAAAATAGATTTTGGTATGAATTTTAGACTCCTCTTCTTTTTTTATTTATTTTTTTATTTATTTGTAAATATGTTTGCGGACTCTTGATATCTGGCAACCACACACATGGAAGCTTGCATAGTAGAGACACTATGGAAGCTTTCATGTGTGGTTGCCAGATAACAAGAGTTCAAATCCCCAATCAAAGCTCCTCTGGTAAAAGGATTCATATTCTGCAATGTTTTGATTATTTTTTACAATCTGGCAATCATGCACTCACACACACACACACACACACACACACACACACACACACACACACACACACACACACACGTAATCTTCATTGCAGAAGCACCAACAATGATCTGAAATCAACAGCATACAAGATAGCTGGAGTTTAGCGATCTTCATGTGAGATCTTCAGCTTAAATGAAAGTGTCAATCTTTGTTCTGCCATGAGATTTCGACTATATTGTTTGTGATTGTGGTTGCTGAATAAATGCAGTTGCTTTAATAGAGAAACATTATTGCAATTTGGAATTATTAAAATTACTATCAGGAGTCACTGTTATAATATTGTTTTTTTTTTTTACAAGTTTTCATAATGTGGACAGAGAGAGTGTGTAAGTTTTTGATGTATATAATAGAAAGCCTATATCAGTACAATGGGTGAGGTAAAATAAACCATGTGAGTCGACATTCTATTGATTTTTGCTCATTAGTAAACATGAAATATATGCAATGCAAAAATACAAATTTCAAATGACAACAGTCATTACAAAAATAAATACAGGCCTAAAATTAATTTTAAAAGACTAAAACTAAATAAAAACTGGCTGACTAAATGAACACTACTTAGAAACTTAATTAAATCCTATTGTAATATCTTCTAATATTTTTAATTCGACTGTATTTTTATTGTTTAATTGTACTGTTTTACAGTCAATGGGTCTTTACATATGAACAGCATGATATTTGCCATTTATTTGAGATATTAACATTTTGAGCTATTCCTCACAAAATAATTTAGTGCAAGGGTCCTATTTCCTACTTTTATTGTGTGTTTTGTTCCAGCTTGTGACTGATGGACACTATGGAGTGTCATTGTAAGGAAAAGAGCTGTAAATTCTTTCAAATGTATCCTTTTGTGTTCTGTGTAATAACAAATATGTACAGTAACAGAATGTAGCAGAATTTTTATATTTTAGTCTAAACATAGACTATGCATATCTCTTTAATCAGGAGTGGTTAGGTCTCAAAGATTAATTTCCAATGACATTGTGTAACAGAGCATCGAGGTGCTTTTGTTAACACTGTGAACAAAAAAGAAAAAAAAAATCTCACTGCTATTGCCATCGCACTAACCTGAAGTGTTTTGAATATCTTGGTGCTTGTTTTCTTGCACTGTATTATTTTTAATAAACGGCCACAAACTGACATATAAAACGCAGAGAAGAGCAGCTTCTCATTAGCTGAATGTGGAGAAGACACGCTGGGTTTTTTTGTTTTGTTGTTGTTGTTGTGCTTTTTTTTTCAGCAAATAAGCATAAAGAAACAGAACAGCAGATCAGAGAATGAAAAAAAAGAATCTGTTGCTGTTATTCACCGGTGTGGCAACTGCAAAATCTGACTAAAAGTCACTTTGACAAACTGAAAATCAAATCACTGCACCAACTACTCCACTTGCCCCAAACCTTATAGATACTCTTAATATTTAACAGCCATAATTTGCCAAGAGCTCTGGATTAGTAAAAAATGTACAGAGAGAGGAGCAGCGGCATAAAATCAAAACACACATTGCTCTTTCTTCTTTTTTTTTTTTTTTTTTTTTTTTTACGTGTGCAGAGAAACAGTTGCTATGGAAGGAGCTTAATGAGGGAGAATTAAGATGGAGAGGAAGGAGCAGGCCACGGGGCTAGTTTTAGAAAAACAAGTCGAAGAGATGTCTGATCTAATTTATAAACCCAGAGTGTCATTTCAACCCCCCCCCCCCCCCCTCTCTCAGCTGCTATGTAAAACAAGAGATGAATAAACAAATCAGCCTCATTAATATGTATAACCATACATGTTTACGGCAGTACCGGGATGTCAACAATGCTTTGTAACGGGAGAATATTTGCAGCTGTCGTTGTTAAATGCACTGTCAGCAGTACAGCATATTTCATGCATTTGAAATATAACGTGCCACAACAATGTTATTATGAGGATTTTGTTCAGCATTCTATCATGCAAAACATGTCGCATTTACTACAGCACATAATCTCTCTGTTCGAGGCTATAATATTCACATTTTCTCAGGTTAAGTAGAAGTTACCATACAGCCTGGAATTCACATTTAGTTTTTTTTTTTTTTAACAGGTTGTGTACTTCTGACACACTTGCATGAATGTTCACGCTCCAGTAGAGGATAGCTGGTGAGGAATTAATGGTACAATGAGCTTCTAATTACCCCTGGATCACAATGCTAAGGTGAGGTAGAAAAACAAGAGAAAGAAATGTGTATGCTAATTATATCCCAAGTAATGCAAAGCGGTTGCATTGACATTGAATCAAAGACTGGTTTGCTGTTCAGGCTTTAATGGGCAGCTAATTGCTCCTCTCTCGTTAGTCATAGACGACGATTCATGTTCAATGAGCCTGTGATTCAGTCTTTGTACAAGCAACTTCGATGTGCTACCTGTGTCCTGTGGCACATACGGTGTCCCACCCACACAACATTTCCCCATGTGTTGTTTCTACAATTTAACATTACTGACTTCATTATTACGAAACTAAAAACTGAGAGTAACTTTGTTTTTTCTTTTGTGGAATAATATTGCAATTTAAAATGTTCTGTGTTCTAAACAGTTGCTGTTTAATGTTTTTGTGGAAATGTGATACACAGCCATTCAAAGGTTTTTTACAACAAAGATGCATTAAATTGTTCCTAATCGACTGTATAGACATTTTTAATGCTGCAAAAGTTTTATTTTATTCTTTTCTTTGAACATACTATTCCTGGAAGGAAATGCATCAGTTTCCACAAAAACATTTACCAGCATCTTTTTTTAACATTAATAATAATTGTAATAATACTGTAATTTCTAACCGTATTTGAGAGTATCATAACACTTTTTAAGTGTTGTTTTATCCTGTTTAAGGATATATTCTCACTATTAACTAGTTGTGTTTTAGCATGCATATTGCTGGCATTTTGGTTTATTACTAAGCACATATTAATGCTTTATTCTACACAATTGTATTTTAGATCCTAAACTTAACTTCCTGACAGGGAAAACTCTTAGTTAATAGTGAATATGTGTTTCAGAGTATCTAACTAAAAGTGCAATACATTTTGCAGTAGTCTGACAGGTGCAGCTGTTTTAAAATAGTGCAGCTGTGTGTAATTTTTCATCAAGACTGTACTGCAAAAATCAAAAACACGTTCATTTCTCTCTCTCTCTCTCTCTCTGCCCTATCTACTGTATCATGAGTTTGATTCATTTCTGTAAATTGGTTAGTTCAGAAGGTGTGTTATGGCAAGTCATTTCAAATGGACTGGTTCAAAAATAGATTTTTTTGCGATGAATATGAATGATCAGTCAGTAGTGTACACAAACATGCCTGGGCACCATTAAACAAGTTATTTTTTTAGCTACATATTAAAATGGTTAAATAATGTTTTCAAGTTGTTAATATAGTTCTATTAGTTCTCTTCATTGTTAAAGTTTGATAAGCTGTACAGTGACATCAAAACTGAGGTATGTACTGAACCATCATGTTTTTGTACCATGAAACCCCTTTTATATATATATATATATATATATATATATATATATATATATATATATATATATATATATATATATAGATCAAAGAAAAAATCACATTGCTTTTGTTAAGACCGCTAAAGAGCCATTCATCTGAAATAGAAGACATGATAAGGGCTGGTTACTTTCATTTCCATGAGATTCCCATTTTCAGAGAATCCTTTGTCTCAGAGAAGTTAATAAAAAGCCACTAATTTTCTGCGACGATGATGATGGTGACACGGAGAGGATGAATGCTGTCAGGAAATGTGGAACAAGTGATTGGTGCGAATAGAAAAGGAAGTCAAAACAAACTTAATATAGTAGGCACTAATGGGGGGTGGAATTCAGCACAGGCTAATGAACGATTCATTTCAACAGCACTAGGAAAAAGAACAAAGCTGCTCCAGTTTGGGAGGAAGTGCCTTCCATGAGTCGTTGACAATTTTACGTCGTTTTGTATTACAAGTGTTCTTTTATTTTGAGCAGTGCAGCAATGGTGACTAATTGTCATTCTGTCACTCATAAGTTTCTTTTTGTCCCTATAAAATTGGTTTTACGATTCTTTTACAACTTCACAGTTGTAATGAACACGAGTGTGCAGCAACAGGGAACTTCATACTTAGATGCAACGTGAAATTGAATTCCGTTAGCGTCTCTTCATTAAAACAGAGCGTCTCACGCTTGTGTTTTTGGAGGGAGCACCAGTGGCGGTTACTTGGTGCTCTTGGTTAGATATAAATGTTTAAAAATGTTTTAAGAATTTCTTTGTAAAATGTTTGTGTGTGAGTTGTAGGTTGAAGGTTAGGGTAAGGGGATAGAGTTTGCACAGAATAAAAACTGTTACACATATGAAGAGTAAACCATTCAAGTGAGTGTGCATTTTTATTGTATAGAAAAAAAACTAGTTTTGACATTTCATAATAATTATTGTTTGTTTCACGAGAAAACCTTATAGTTTTGAGCCAAATATTTGTATTTGAAGTGAAAAAAACAGTGAAGTAGCTAAATGTTGAAGTGCTTATATATAGTGGTGGGTATAGATAAATTTTTTAAATCTAGATTAATCTAGATTAAAATGGCTCATTTGAATTCTGCCAAAGGCATTCAGAATATGTGTGCTACCCAAATAAAATAATGACAAAAGTAAATCTTTGAGAACGGGTTTCTCAAGCCAGGTGGTGCATTAGGCTCATCTCCTGTTTCCAAAATGCATCACAAAGTGCTTGAGAAAGCTGTAAACTAATTCCACATTCCACAAGGTGCAAACAATCTTACGCCTGTTTCACACATAATCCGTCTGCAGTGCGTATGCATTTCGTATTTTTTTAACGGATTCCAGCGTTCATGCGGTTCCGGTCCGTCAGTATGTTCCAGGAGCAATGCAGCGATCGTTCACGTACCGAGTAGCGGACTGAAAACACGTCCTGTGTGAAAGCACAATGAGTATGAGTCCGTGCTGCTTCAGCACCACATACGAAAAGCACACAGATTTCATACGCGCTGTAGACAGAGTATGTGTGAAACAGTCATGCGTCTTGTTGAGGTTTCCATTGGGAAGCTTCTTTAAAAAAATACAATAAATTCCCTGAAGCAAACCAGGCAGCTTCAGTTGCATGTTAGCACGTCACGTTTGATGTGGTAATTTCACAGAAGGCATACACACAGGTCCGAAGACTTGTTCTTGCCCCCTACAGTGCAATTCGGCTAGGCATACATCCGTGCTAAAATATCAAGGTGAATGTAATCAAAGCTCGCCTAGTATAGACCCAGCTCTTAACCCAACTTTGAGAATAGATTAACAGCGATATTTTTTTTTTAATCGCCCGATAATAGTGTCCCGTGCCGATAATGGCCCACCACTAAGATATATTAAAAAATTAAATTACATTTATGCATTTAGCAGACGCTTTTATCCAAAGCGACTTACAGTGCATTCAGGCTATCAATTTTTACATATCATGTGTTCCCGGGGAATCAAACCCCCAACCTTGCGCTTGCTTGCTAGCGCAGTGCTCTACCAGTTGAGCTAACAGAACACACACATATATATATATATAGTAAAGAGTAATCAATAAGTAGTCAGATTGTATTTCCTGAAATGTGTGATCTAATAGATTGTTATTGACACTTAAAATTATGTATTTTGGAATGTTAGATTTTTTTTTTTTTATGATTTCATTTTTCTTAATCATGTTTTCATCAAACCCACATATTGATTTTTTAAATAAATGATAGATTTTATTGTGTACATATATTATTGTTATATGTACATAACTGTAGACATTTGTTTAGTCTTCGTAACCATGCATGTTTTGCATGGAATACTCATGCAACTAAATATTTGCTTCATATATTGTTTTATATGTTTTTACTTATAATAATTTTGGTATTTTATGTACTGTATTGTTATGTTATAATGTTTTATATTTCATGCTATAAAATGAGTCCAGAAATTCATAATATTTTTTTTATTTTATTTTGCTCCAAATGGAAATGGAAGTTCATTGCTGTTTTATACTTCAAATTTTCCCGTAGCAGGTCGTCCTTATATTCCATGAATACAGATATTTTGCATAATGCACGTAGTATACGTACTGAAAAAGAGTACAAGCAGAATGCTGCTCAAAATCACATCTTTCCTCTTCATTATAATCATCGTTCAGATGGCCATCTTAATGATATACTTGTTTTTTTTTACTTCTGATCCCATTCAAGTTCACTGCGTGAGTCCATACGGAGCCCATGCATGTGAATGTGCTCTCTCAGGAAGGAAGGAGTTGTTTACGTCTCTCTCAATCTACATGAGCAAGGCTGACCGCCCTTATCTGCCCACTAACAGATCTTGTTGAGCGACATTACTGTACATATGGTCAGTCTGTCCTGAGGCTAGGTATGCTTTATGTGTGTGTGGAGGCAGACAAGCATATCTAGAGCTGTCATCTCACTGCGGAAGTCAAGCTGGAGACTCATGCATACACACACTTAAACATGAATTCACATAAAACACACAAAGCTCACGTAAGATGATTTCCACTGACAGAGACAGATGCATCCCTGCTGGCCTTGAAATTTGTCTTGAGTAAAGGTTCAGAGATGCCGAGCAGTCTGCACGCTTCTCCGTCTCACAAAAGGCTGCAGGAACGCCCAAACGCTGGCATCCTCCGCTTCAGTGAGCAAACACATAGTTACCATTGAGATTAAAGTCTGGAAGGGAAGTTGATTTTGTTTACTATGGCTGACTGTCTTAATTGGTTGAAACAAGAGAAGAGCAAACATTGGTACTACAGAGATTTGAGCAACTGGGTCATTTGGTTAATGGTAGACTATGGCAATGAACTGCAGGGAGTGTAAGAGCGTTGATTATTATCCTGCTATGAATTTATCATATCACTTTTATAAGGTGGCATTAATATTTATATGGTATGCATGTAAGCTGAATGTCCTTGCCATTATTTATGACTTGCAATATGGATTTTATTTTTATTCAGTATGGTTTTGCTTAAAGGGGAATGAACAGTTCTTTATGTAAAATAATCTATTACCATTTGACAGAAATATATTATTCATATCTGTTGAAAATGACTATATGTGGCACCATCCAGTGAAATTATGATTCAACAGCTACAAGATTCACTCTTAATGTCTGTTTTATGCTGTAGTCTGACATCACTGTATACAGTCATGGCAAAATATATGCAGAATTATATATTTTTGAAATATACTTAGCAACTGTTTTCAACATTGATCATTTAAGAAATATCCTTGAGCAGCAAATCAGCATATTAGAATGATTTCTAAAGGATCGTGTGACACTGAAGACTTTGAATCTGAAGACTTTTGCGGCGGTTTGAAAATAAATGTGAAAGTATCTTTGAAATGCATCAGAATATATTTTAAATGCACGTGTGCGAAGAGAGATTCAGATAAACCAAATGTTCTGTACAGAGGACAAAAGTGAACAGCTTGGTCCCGTGAGTATCTGTTGTTTCAGAGAAGTCTGTCTCCAAACACCCTTAGGAACCAGTTGAACTTGTCCCAACTCCTTTCCTGGACTTTACATAACTTTCTGTCTGTTCCTCAGACAAAAATAGAGCAAACACTGTCACTCAGATGGAGTAGTGATGGTATGCTCAGGTCTTGTGGGGATAAAGCGAATCATGATTTGTATTTATTTATTTGTTTATTTTTGCTTGCAGTTTGCTTGCAGAAGGCTTCTATCTTGGAGAAATCACTAAACCTACAGATAGGAAAGAGTGGAAAGAATCGCATCCCTCCTGAACCGACACTACCAGATAACATAAGGTGCAGTAGCGGTAAAAGTATCAGAAATATGTACACTGTGTGTGTGTGTGTGTGTGTGCATACCTGCTTTATCTTAACTGAAATCAATGCTGTAGCCAGGATCCATCCTCTGGCCGCAGATATAGTGGTTGTTTTTGATGGTGGGGTGGACGGCTCTAGGGTACAATGTGTATGTATTTGTGTGTTTCTATCTCAGAAGAGCAGAGGAGAGAGTAGATAGCACAGATGTGTCAGTTGGTCTGGACATACACAGCAGGTCAACAGCACCTCAGATTTTCTGATCTACACCACAAGAGGAGCTTGGGTCTCGATTAATTTCATGTTTAATGTACCTGTTCTCACCTGGTTTTTAAACTCCTCACGACTTAGATTTTACTATGGCAACACTATTAGTAAATTATATATATATATATATATATATATATATATATATATATATATATAACTTTTACCATGTGCAGATTTATTCATAATTTTTGAATAGACGAGAATATCTTGCAACTTGACATGTTGACAACATTTGACTAATTTCAGTAGATCCAATGAAATGGCAAATAAATGTACACCAAATTACCATAGATTTGATTGGATGCATGGCCTTCGAAGTCAGCAATTGCAAATAAAAGTAAAACCTTCCCATTTAACAATATTATTTATATGAATAAATATACATTTCTCAAATGTATAATTATCCTTGAGCAACAAATCAGCATATTAGAATGATTTCTAAAGGATCATGTGACACTGAAGACTTTGACTCTGAAGAAGACTTTGACTCTGAAGGCTTTTATGATTTAATATTTAATAATAATAGTTAAATTATATATAAAATAATATTTAGATTAATAATACATAAATACATATTATATGAATTATAGAAAATAATATAAAATGTAATAGAATACATGAAATCTTATTTTATTTTCCTTCCTGTGATTTTATTGATTTATGTATTTATTATTATTATTATTATTATTATTATTTATTTAAAAAAAGTAGTAAATAAAACAAAGATTTTTGGAGTAGGTTTTACAGAAAATACTATTTAAGTTTTTCTGCTTCAAAACTTAAATGTGTAATTCAAATCTGTAACTCGCTGTTTCTTTGTAATAGTTTGTAAAATGTACAATCAACTTCTAAGCGAAAATAGTTTCTACACTTTTTTTTCAGCTCAGGGTTGGTTCCATTTGAGTGTTATTATTTCAAATTTTCTTTCTATGCAGAAAGCGAAGATCAATTTGCCATTTGGGCCATTTTGATCAGTTCACCAAAATAGTTGTTTATAAGGCTGGTATAACAAACACTTCTGAGGAAGAATTAGCCACTGGATTTGCTGTAGATGTGGATTTGTTTGCCCCATAACGCTGAAAGATTTTGAGCATTGTATACCCTGGTTGGTGAAGTCAAATGGTTATACTGTATGTTGTCATCTTTCTTCACAGAGAAAAAAGGGATATATAAAGTAGTGTGCTCAGTAGTCATTTTGAGGGGTGGCCATCCGGGGGGTGGGGGGGGGTGTTTTTTTCTTCTGTCATTTACTCCGCATCTCTTTTTCTTTCCTTTCTTCTTTATTTCTTTGTTCTCCACTGTGTATGTGCTTTGAGCTGCCAACCATTGTGTTTCTTTCGCTCTCTCTCTCTTACATGTTGTCAGGGTGTTTATCAGTGTTTGTACAGACCTATGGCCTCTTGCTTCTCAAACCCAGGAGCAACACACACAGTGCCACAGTCTTTGACTGCTGTGAAACTCTGATGGCTCAGGAATACTAATCCCACTCGCATGTCAACCGGACTGGCCAGAGGAGCAGTTAATGGGGCGGGCAGGATGAGGAAGAAGATGCTGCCGAAGGCTGTGTATCAGTGAGTGTGAGTGGCAGAGTCCTCCCAGCCATAGAGATAAAGATTAGCAAAGGCCAAGCTGAACACAGAGGTAAGTGTCTGCCGCAGTAGCCTCAATCACATTGTGAAAGGCCCTTCACTCAAAAGCACTTTGTCCTCCACAGGTCCATTTACTGCACGTGGCACTGCACATTATCCCGCTACAGCTGCCATTCAATCAATGTAATTCTTCACTACTCTTTATTAATATTCATGCATTCAGGTCCTTCGTTAAATGTTAGGCCTTGATTTGCAATGATTGTTAAAATTAACATGTTAATGCATGCAATTCATTTGAAATGTTTATTCTGTTTCATTCTTACAATTTCAACCACATGACCTCCAAAACTAAGATTTTATTTATGCATGTGATATTCTTATGATAACAGAACTACAGCCATTTCACCATTTGTATCACTTAGCTCGCAGCATTTCTCACAGTGAGCATCATGGCGGATGGCAAAATCCATTATAATTTTCTAAATAATATACTGCTTTTGTGTCATAGAATGTAGTTTTAAGAGTTCTAAAGGGACGTCTTCAAATCGGTAATGGAGACTTGGGCTCAGCTGAAAACTTAGATTTGAATCCATGTCAGGGTTGCCAGGTTTTAAAACTAACCCTGCAAAATTGCTTCTCAAATCTATCCTAAACTGTTTCAAAGGGGATCCTCTGTTAAAAATCACATTCTGGGGGGTAAAATATAATTTTTTGGGGGTCATTTCAAACTGTGGCAACAGTGTTAAAAGGGTCATATGACGTTGTAAAAAAACAACAACAACAATGTGTATTTGGTGTAATGCAATGTGTTTATGTGGTTTAAGGTAAAAAAAAAATAATAATACATCCATATAATGTACATTAGTGTTTGCTCCTATATACCCTGCCTTTCTGAAATGAAATTGTGATTGCCTGAATGCCTCAAGCCTGTGACGGAAATGTTACGCCCTACAACATACTGTTGTTCCATGTGTTCCAGCGATACAAGACAAAATCAATAAATCCCATTACAAATGAGCCATTTCTTGCATCCAGTGGGCACATAATTACTGATTATAATGACTTACACTGACTTTTTACGTGTTGCGTTGCGTATCGTGCTGCGTAAACATAAAACCATGTCTGCATTTGTGATTGGAGAAATGACAAACAGCAAGCGCTACTCTACGCTGCTCAAAACTCATGTTTGAATCATCAGGGACATCATTTAGGACGGGTCTAAAGTAAGACACCTGTACAGTCTGTGCTGAAACACTGCTGTCAATTAAAACATCATGGGAGGTTACTGTCTGTGTGAGGTCACAAAGATAGGCATCTGAATGAGGCTTGATTTGAGAAAGGGGAAATGATTTAACGAAATGATAAAAAAAAAAAAAAAAAAACACTGGGTGGATTTTTATCATAATAGAGTGGTTGTGTACACACACTGCCAACACACATTCCAGTTCAAACAACTTGGTAAAGTGCATGTAGCATCCAATGACCCCTTGAAAAATAAATAACTTCTAACAATAATTTATTAACTTATACTATTAATTTGTATAGATTATTTTCCCCTTGAGAGTTAACTGAATGTTTTGATTGTGATTACACATTTTAATCAGTTGACAGCCCTCAAATTTGCACAGTGTCATAACAAATGCATCATAGGCCTCTGAAGCAGGTTGAGAATTTGGCAAACATGCTGCATTCTTTGTGTGCGGCGTGCAGACACATAAAAATCGGTGTGTTTTCTATGCGGCAGCTGATTTTGCTGAGATTTGGATGTGTGCTGGCCATCTGTTTACTGGTAATTAAGCATTTAACTTTTGGCAGGAAAAGCATGGATATCATCACTGTGTTGTCTTTTCCGGGGTTGAATAAGTAGATTTGTTTGGAGGTAATGATACTTTCCAATTTGCTGTGTGCATGTGTGCTGGTGAGTTGCTTCAGTTGACTCTGTTGAACTGTGTTTTTTTTTTTGTTTTTTTTTTTGTATGTGTTCATTCCTGTATAATAATTTTCTGGCCAAGTGGAACCATTCCCCATTGGGAGTGCTTCCAGAGAAGGTAGTATCCAGCCCCTTAATCTGCCATATTATTGAATTAAAGGCTTACCAGCACAGTGTAACCATGTCAATTATTCCTCTTTTTTTTTTTGTTGCAATGGTGTTCTCATTCCTATTTTCAATTAAGGTACATTGGTTGCTTAAAATGTATATTGAAGGAAGCTGATATAATTGTGGAGGCGCTCAGGGGACAAAAGCTAAAGAAAGACAGAAAAGAGGTGGCAGCCAGACACACGTGTGAATGGAGTGATTGCACAGTTCACGGTCTCTTCCCTTTATTTTTCTCAGTGGTTCCTCTGGTGGAGAGCAGAATGATTCTGAGTCTGGAGATGGAAGTCTGAGTGGAGAGGTTTGATGTTGGTCTTCTGCCTGCGTTTGGCAGTAACTGTTCATTTAGGCCAGCATGCAACACTATCTTGTAGGTTTTTCTGAGTTATACTGCAATGTCAAATAACTGTGATAAGTGTGTGAAATGTGTTTTCTACCTTTTCCTGCAATCCTCCTTGTAGCAGCGTCAGTGCTTTGATTATTTCCCATGCAAAGACCTTTATGTACATCTTATGATGCTAAAACAGCCATCACATCAAAGGCGTGTGTATCAAGATTGACATGCATGCACTGTAACGGCATCTGACAGCTATTTACACCTCTTAAGCATCACTGACACGAGATGAGGTTTTCATCCGTCAGTGTTCTGGAGAAAATCAGTGTAAACATCCAGAGGTGCCTGATGAGAGAATGAGAAAGTGTATATTTGTTCTTGGCTTTTTTTTTTTTTTTTTAACATTCCAGCTTGTATACATTATCCATATCTCATGCATCATAATGTATAATTTTCTTCAGTCCTCATTAGCTTGGAACTCATGACTGCGGGCCTTGATACATTCACAGCTCTCTGCATTTGTTATTTCAACATTTGCTTAGACTCAACACTGAAAATGCATGATCATGAATATTTGTGGTCACTGGCTGCTCAAAGTGTCTCTTGGGGAAGATTATGGTGCCTAATTTGCTTTTGTTTCCAGGACTGTTGTTTTGTTTCTCAGCACATATTTTGCATGAATAAAAGCTGCACATTTAAAGATTTGCTCATGCCACAACATGCACTACTGTTTGAAAGTATGGGGTCAGTAAGATCTTGGTTTAAAAAAGGAAGTCTCTTAATGCTCACCAAGGCTACATTTATTGGATCAAAAATACAGTAAAAAGCATAATCAAAGAAAAAAAAGCCTTTATTTTTAAAAGAATGTACTTCAATAAATTGAATGCATTATTGATTAATAAAAGTGTTATGTTCCCTACCAACTGACTGACCTTTTAGACAATAATGTTGATGTACTGTAATAATAACCCAGGAGCAACCCAACACAGCAATAGTGAAAACCTACATCCATGGTTAGCATCATAGTGTTTAATTTTCTACGTTGTGAGGAAAAACCCTCATTCCACAGGCATTTTATTCAGCTGATAATAACAACTAAGCAATTCAGAGAGATGGAGAAGTCGGTTATTTCACACCTTGTGCTGCAGCTTTACAGACACTGAGATTTCTTTTGTAATGCTAGTTAGCGCTTGTAAGCAGCAGAGGCCCTGAGAAAACCAGAGGTCATCAATGCAATTTTACCGCCTGGAGATCTTCACCTTGATAACCACAATTCGATTACATTTTTAAAGCCAGAAGAACGAAAAATGTGCAGTAGTATTTATTTTCAAAGACATCCACTACCATTTTTAGTCAGCCTAGAAAAAACTACAAAGTATAGCTCAAGTACTTCCATTTTGGTATACACTTTATAACGCTGAATGTAGTAAATAATGTTACTATGTTTTGTATCTCTTAGCAATAACCAAATATGCAAGATTTTCTTAACTTTTCTGGACTTATTTGCAAGGATTAAATGTGCTTTAATGAATTGTGATTAAAGGAAGTTCTCCAAGTCAAAGTTTTTTTTTTTATGCTCACCCTTTGGTTTTTCTAATCACACTTCGTTAAATGTTGCCTAGAACTTAATATCAGCCCTCTCCCTGCCAACAGCCGCTGCTGCCCCAGCAAATTTACAGCAGACATTGTACTCTGAATCAACTCTCTGCTTTTCTTTTTTTTCTTCCCTTCTTTCTATTGAAGTCCTCATTAAAGACAAGAAAAATCTGACAAAGCGCTGTTAATAGAAAGTCATGGTTTTTGGGGGGAGAGTGAGAGAGAGAGAACGGGTGGTTTGAGTTGATTCATGTCTCACTGGGAGACTGAAGTCTTTTGCTGGGCTGTTCTTTCTGAGGCAGTGACTGATTTAGATTGCTTCTGTTCTCCTCAGGGCTTCCACTTTAGGCGGAGCGAGACCTCAATGGCATGATCAGGGCATGGAGAGTGGAAGTGTGATGAGGGAGGAGGAGTAAGAGAGAGAAAGATAGCTGGACATAAGTGTCAGACTATCATGAATGCGATGGGTCATATTTCTTACTTTCATGTTCTTTCTGTTGTGTTTTCTTATAGTTTGTTCCCTATTTCTTATGATTATTTTTCTTTATCCCGTCTGCCTTCTCCTTTCTTCCTGTCTTTCCTTGTACTATCCATGGGCAATAAGTGCTTGTTGCTTTTTAAGGATATCTATATGGCAAGCGTGTGTTTTTGGATTTTTCAGTGGCTAATATTGCACTAGATCTCTAGAAGATGCTTAAAAATTATTATCTATTAAGGATTTTTAAGCATTTTATACACCCCCCCCCCCCCCACACACACACACACATATACAGCATGGTGCTTCTCAAAAAGTTAGAATATCATTAAAAAGTTATCTCTTTTTTGTAACTTATATCAAAAAGTGAAACATTCATATGTTCTAGATTCATTACATCATGCAATACATAAGTACAACATTTCAAAGTTTTTTTTTATTTTTTATTAGAGCTTAAAGGTCATGAAAGTCAAAAATAGAGTATCTTAAAATATTCAATTAAATTACTATCCCTACAGCATAAATTCTTGGCATCACTTGTTATTTAAAATCACAATAATAGGGGAAGACTTCTGATTTAACAGTGGTACAGAATACAATCACTAACACCCTCCACAAAGAGTTTAAGTCACAGAAGGTCATTACTGAAAGGGGTGGCTGTTCACAGAGTGCTGTATCAAAGGATGTTAAATGCAAAGTTGACTGGAACGAAGAAATTGGGTAGGAAAAGGTGCACAAGCAACAGGGATGACTGCAAACTTGAGAATACTGTCAAGCAAAGCTGATTCAAACACTTGGGAGAGCTTCACAAGGAGTGGATTGAAGCTGGAGTCAGTGCATCAAGAGTCACCATGCTCAGACATCTTCAGGAAAAAAGCTACCAAGCCACTTCTGAAACAGAAACAACGTCAGAAGCATGTTACCTGGGCTTATAGGAGAAAAAGAACTGGACTGTTGCTCATTGGTCAAGTATTAATTCAGATAAAATTAATTGTTGCATTTCATTTTGCAAATCAGGGTCTGGAGGAAGACTGGAGAGGCACAGAATCTAAGTTGCTTGAAGTCCAGTGTGAAATTTCCGAAGATAGTGATGATTTGGGGTGCCGTGACGTCTGCTGATATTGTTCAATTGTGTTTTATCACACCCAAAGTCAATGCAGTTGTCTACCTGGAGATTTTATATCACTTTAGTTAAAAAAAGTTTTTCTGATTTCATTTTTTATTTTTATTTTCTCAAAGGAAAGACTAGAAAGAAAACAGACTTAATTTGAAATAGAAAACCTTTGTAAAATGCTGAATGTTTTAACTATTGCTTCTGGTATATTTGATCAAAGACTAGAATACCCAAGACATGTCACTTGTATAGTTTTGAATGGGGAAAATTGCAATGCTCAATATGGCCGCTCAATCGCAGGTAGCCCCGCCTTCTGAATGAAAGAGCCAATTGCTAATCGGTAAAGTCAACATGTCACTGCAGCTGCTGTTAGAAGCGTACCGGTTGTTATAGAAACAGTCAGCGTTCTGAGACATGCTTTTAGGACTGCGCATGTGCACTGGCTGATCTAACCTGAGAAATAAGCTTTTTATAACGCAATTTGAGTAAAAGTAACAACATTTATGACGCTGTTGTTGTCAGATTTCTTTAGGGATTTCAAATATGAAATTTAATTGTAAACTTAGTGAACAGTTTTGGAGATTTTGGTGTTTCCCAGTTCAAAGAGATTGGAGCTGCACTGGCATGCCCGAGCAGCGTTACATAGATGGCCGTTGAGTGACATGACTTTTCTTAACAAAAAACACTGAAATCAGTTTCCACAAAAATATTATCATTTATTTAACAAATTAGCACTTCATATATACATATTCTTTATGGTTTTCAAAATGCCTCAAATCTCAAGCAAATCACATACAAAGTGTATCCTTTCATAATTGTGTGTTTATTATCTTTGTCCTTTGTGTGTCAACGTGTTTATCTGCATTTGTTATGGTCATATACATATGAGGAAGAAAACAGGAAATGCAGCACAGTGTGATAGGGCGGGATAAGATGTACAATATGATGGCTTCTGTCTGAGTCACAGTGCAAACACACAGACAGCTTAGGGAGCTGCTAAGCTTCATCAGAATGCGTAAATCTGTGGAAAATGAATAGAAATTATGATTCTGTCTGAAGAAATATGAAGTAAACAAGAGTAAATATATCTGTATAGCTCCATGTGCATGCATCTTTGGACTATATTACCTTATTGACACTGTTCATTGAATCTATGTGAACACAAATAAAGCGCTGCTGACATGACTTAATATGAATGTGTGGTGAATTTTCTATTCAAAACTTGACATAAAACGGAGTTATTATTTTGCACTCCTGATATACATTACTAAATTACTGTCACTGCAACAATGTTGCATCAAAACAATGGTCAAATATCGAAGCTAGAGTCTTTAATCCTTCTAGTGATTGCACAGTTTGTTTAGAGTGTTACGTTTAACGAGCAGTGAAATTAAAACACTGGGGCTGTTGACGATCAAAGGAGTTTTAAACTAGTATGCCACTAACTATCATACACAACCAATCTGAAAAGTCATCCAGGCTGCTGCTTGTTAAATACAATTTCATTGCTCTTTTTTTTTTTTTACTACAATGGTATTACCCCCCACCCCCCCAGTGTCACTCATTCTTCCCCTCTGAATGATCTCTGACCTGTCCTTGACTGGAATTGAATCCCTGCTCTGGTAGGTGATGATTTTTCCACCAACCACAATTTTCTGAAGCATCTGACACTATATCCCCTAAACAAATAAAAACCTACATTAAAGCCTCATTTCTCTGCCATGCACACACTCACCCTGACCCTCAGCTCCACTCGGCCGTCATTCACCCGTTTCCTCTGAGCTCTGCTATAGCCTTCAGCTACGAGGACTAGAGATCACTCCGTCATAGAGCAGGAAGACCTGAAAGTACACTCTTGTGACACACAGAAAAAATAATATGGGATACTGAAGAACTGAAGAATCGTCAAATAGGCCTTAAAACCTGACACTAGACTCTCCACAGAAAAGACAGTCATATAAACATATGCAAATTGATATTGTAAAGCTATTTATATTGAGTGTTGTTTTCCGTGATTTGCTAAGCATGTCTGTGCAGATATATGTTCAATATTTCACCTCAAACAATGGGACTCATTCAACTCCCGTCATGACCACATTACATTTTCACATGCAAAGCAGTAATGACCAGAAGGTTTTTATTTTATTTGATTTTATTGCTTAAAGGAGAATTTTAAATATAAATGCTTTTTATAGAAGAAAAATAAGAAGTCTCTTATGCTCATCAAAACTGCATTTATTTGTAACTATTTATAAATATAATTTACTGTATTTTTTTTCAGCAAATGACTGAATCCTTGCTGTATAAGTAATAATTTCTTAAAATAATAATAATAATAATCTGACCCCAAATTTGTAGTTTTAATAATACAAATTCTATTTTACTGTTTTTGAAACCTTAAAATACCTTGGTCTGAGACTGAAAATGCATTACTTTAAAAAGTACATTAACTGTGTAAAAGAAAAACTGAAGAACAAAATTATTATTTGTGGTAACAACAGCATGTTACTGAGTTCAACTTATTAACCTTGAACAGTATGTTATTGGTACTGGAAATACCAAGGTCTTGACATTGACTCCCAGGAAACATGCTTATAGGCAAATGTACAGTTTAACTAGAATAAACTTAGTCAATTTGGGTAACAAAACTCCCTAATGCAGAAATATAATGCAAGTTTTAGAAGAGTCATGTAGTATTGGTCACTGAAAACAATCTTTTGCCTTAAGGAAAGGATCTTCAGACTCTAATGCACTCCATTCAAAACATTCATAACAGGCCAATGGACCGTTGATTTCGCTGAGTGCCAGTGTTATTGCTTTACAGTGACACCTGGAGCTGCCGCATGCCTGCCGCTTTATCTCCACCTCACCAGCACGCCGTCCTGGCATGTTCCATTAGGTTGCCATGGTGATTAATGAGGTACCGCAGGGGCCGGTGTTGCTTCTATAACCGATGTGGTGCTGTCCGCAGGACCCAGTGCTGTAATTCTGCCTTCTCTATAGCAGCTGGCAGAGCTTCTCCCCACCCTCTCTTCCCAAACCACCTTGAGCCATGCCAAATACCACCGCTGATCCTTCAGAGGACTGATGGACAGTGAGTGAAAACAATTACACAGATCTGCACCCTGCGGGAGTGTGGGTAATATCCAGGCAGTGGTGAGCAAAGAGGTGAAAGTGATTGGTTGAGTTTGAGTTTGATATGATGAAGTCATCATGGCTTTCTGTCGGGGTCAGCACTCTTTTGTAGAGTGATGACACCCACGCAAAAACAAAAAAACATATCAAACATAAAAAGTTTATAGCTACACTGAATGAAATTTCTTGTGCAACTTTTTGTTCTGTCTTTGTAAATTTTAGTGCTAAATTATAGAAAATAATAAATATACTATTGTCCAAATGTTTGTGATTAAGATGTCTCATTCTTTTTTATGTGATCAAAAAGCGTATGTTTTAAAAATAAGAAATGCTTAAAGAAAAACTTACTGACCCTGGATAAATAATTTATTGAGTATTATTTTATTTAATGCAGTTCTTTTTCTTGTTATTATTTCTAAATTCAGTGCTTTATACATTATTTGTAAGGTATTTGTGAGTTATGTTTTTCTTGTGATTGTTGTTTTGCAACCTTTTTTTCAGTTGTAGGTACTGCAATTCACCTTTCTCTCCCATATGGTTAGGTGCAAAGACTTATATTTCATCAACAATTTCAAAGGTTGATCTGCATTTTAAAATATTTAATCTGAATTAAAACAGGGGATAAAAGTACTCGGCAGCAAGTGATCATTCAACAGTAAATGCCACCACAGAAAATGACTTTGTATGACTCCACAACATTTCATATTAACATTAACATCTGGAAGAAACTGTGATTAAAAAGGTGGAAAATCAAGTATGGAGTTCTTTGGCAAACGTTAAAAAGGTCCAGGATTAAGCTGCTGTTAATTATTTATGAACAAGAATTGCATGATTATGGCTCTGACTGGCGCACTCGCAGAGTAGCTTCAATTTAACACACAATCAGTGGATTTGAAATATTTCTGTTTCTCCCAGCTAAGTGTTAAGGCATTAGTCATTTAATATTTGCTGCATAAATTATTCAGATATGCCAATTCTTGTGAGAAAATAAGTAAAGTGTGTTAAAATAAGTTTAAGGGTTGAAGTTCTCTAGAGACATGGTGTTTAGATGGTTTGCTGAATCATGGAAAGTGTGACCTGCTGCAGGGTAGGATGCGTCCTTGTTTCGACAAGCTTCCTTCCGTTAAAATCTTTAAAAAAAGAATGTACTTTATGAACTTCTTACATTTGTCATTATGTGCTATTTTGCAGAAAGTGCTCTTTATAAAACAGAACTAAAATGAGGTAATGTAAAGCGTTTGCTCAGCAATAGTACATTGATTTTCCATTTTATATTTTAACTTCCAATTTTTCAAGCAAGGCTTTTTTAACCCGGCAAGTATACATTTATAAAATTGGCTTTTCCTGTTATTGTGATTACCTCTTGTGACTAATACACTATTATTTCCTAAAACTGCCTAAACTCAACGGTTTTGCATGCAATCCTGCAGCTAAAATGTTGCGCAGAGTCTTTGTGCGTAAGCATGACATTAGTCTGAGTTGAATTGAACTAACCTTACCTTATGAAATCCCCTTCATTACAAGCACGGGGTCACTTACCAAAGTTTAGAGAGGCCATAATGTTCTGTTCTTGTGTTTGCCGCTGATTCTCAACGTTTTGATTGAGTGATTAAAAGCTTTCCTGTGGTTCACTTTCCTGCTGACCTCTTGTTGTGGTGCTCTTGCTCAGAAATCATTCAAGTTTTCTCTCTCTGCCTTTAACTGTCAAGAGAAGCCCACTTGCCCACTTGCGTCAAGCCTCTTGGATGAATGGCTGCACACATTAGCATAGCGCACATAACAAGCACTCTGACCCAAGATACACCCAGTAGGGGCTTTTAATGGTTAAGGCTTCACCCTGAACACTTTAACAGTTTTATAAGTCACTCTGAAGTGGTGATAAGGGCCGAGCATTACATAAATTGTTAAAAGCACTATGGGGAAAGCATGGATATTTGTGTATGCGTATGTGTGTGTGTGTGAGTGTGAAATGGGTGGACCAGGTGGTGTAAATGATCCCAAAAATATATATAAAATTTACAGAGGTGAAATTGCATTTTATGGCAAACAGCGTCGCCACGCAGGATCTCATTACACTGTCACAGATGTGTAACACAGGGGCAGCTTTTGTGAGTTTCTGATGCATTGTGGTGTAAACAAAGACATCTGTTCGGTGTTTAGATTTGTGTGCTGGAAAAAGCCTGGAAGAGCAGGTTGGTAATACAGGAACAACAGTATAGTCATTAATCCATGACACTTGGTGAATGTGTCACTGGATGTGCTTCTGTTGTGTTATGTGCTGGTTATGTAAACTGTTATATTTTAGGGCACTATAAATGAATTTAATGAGAATTAGGACCGTGTCTTAACCAGGTTTCCATGTCCCCACAATCAAGGCCAAACAAAACAAATCTGTTTAAGGCAGCTGTAATTATTATAGATGTGTATGTGCTGTTTTACATAAAAGCATAGTTCACCCAAAAATGAAAATTTTAATGTTGAATTCTGATGACTGGTTGGCAACTAATGTAATTCTAAATTTCTACAAATCTGTTCCTGTGAAGAAACTAATTTGTCTACATCTTGGATAGCCTAAGGGCGAGTACATATTAGTTTTTGGGTGAACTATGCCTGTAATATTCAAAGAAACACATTGCGAGTAAGATGTTATTAGTATCAAGTAACTTGAATTTAAGCTACAAAGTTGCCAGTTTCTTACATTGTCTTTTTTCTCAGGTAAGATCAGGTCACATTAGCGAAACTTTCTGGACAAAAAAAAAAATGTCCATGGTCTTTTGCCAATAGCATAATGATGTACAAAGCACTTCTAAACCGAGAAGCTTTTGGATTGCATGGCAAATTCACATTGCCCAATGTGAAATGGATGTCTGGAAATTCCTGATTTAATGGGTTCTATTTGAAATGACTGGACCTAAAAAATAAATTAAAAAAAGCTTAAAAATGATAAACGTGATCACACATCAAATCTAAACAAAGCCACAGCAAAAGGTTCCATAACATTTAAAAAAAAAATTGGCAAACATTGAGAGTGAAATCAGTCATTTTAATAAAAATCCACTAACTCATTTATCGCTTGTGTCATGCTCATAAATGACAGTAAAATGCATTTGCATGTGTGCATGAATGCAACTCATGGACATTAAAGCATGTAAAAGATCACATACTGTAGCTCTACTTGTTACTAATTTGCCCTGCAGTGAACCCAGAGGTGGCAGATAACATGCCTCTTCCTCTGCTCACGTCTTTTAAATGATTTGTAATATAATGTGACTATGAAGCAGTGTGGTGATGGTCTGTGGATATGAATAACAAACGTCTGACATTGTAAAACATGCATTTTCAGTGACCTTCCGTGCATATTAATATGTACCTGCAGCCTACACTGCAGTGCTTAACCATGTGAATAATAATTAAGACCGTTTTGTAAGCTGAAATAAGGAGACAATTAATTTTGTATTTTTTGTTTAGACAGAACAATATGTTTTCATACATTTTTTTGTGACAGGTGTAATGTTGCACAGATCCTTCTCATCAAGTCATCTGATTTGATGTATTTACACCTCTCATTCTTTCTTTCTCTGTGTGTGGATTTACCAAGGGCATGTGAGAGGTCAGAGTAAGACACCATAAAAAAGGAGATGAATAATAGAACTGATGGCTGCCGGTCAGGAGGGCAGGCTGGGATATTTTCTCGCCTGTCTCCCATGCCGACATGTGACCAGAGTGGTGCCAAAGTTATATACTGGATGATTTATTCATTCTGTGAATAATTGAGTCACTTTTTTCTCATTCTCATTTCTCTCGTCTTTCTTTTGTGAGGTGCCAGAGGTTATGTTAATAACCTTTAAGTGTGGATCCTCTCACTCCAGAGAGGTCGCCCCTGCAGGCATCAGATGTGAGGAAACAGTCGAACAACAGCGATTCAGCCTGTTAGGAACCTGCCGAGTGCGTTGCAGCAGATTGTGCTCAGATAAACAGTTCTCAAGGCGAAACATCCAGTAGCTAAACCAGATAAATACTGTGCTGATAACCACTCACATTTAAAGCATTTAAAAAAAAAAAGAAAATTCTGACATTGTTTTTGGTGTAAAACACGTCTTTACGCAACACAATTGAATGTATGCAAAATAGATTTGATGGATGCAATATTTCAAGCTTATGCAGAAAAAGCATTTTATCTTATTTGGAGCTTGACTTGGAGCTTCATTCAACTTTAATGAAAAAAGAGCCTCTGGGATAAGCTAAATGATTTTGTTACCAAAATGATCAAGAATTATGTTGTATTAGGTTATTTTTAAATTGAACAAGCAGGAAAAAAGAAGGGTTTTTTTCTTCTTCTGTTCCTTCAAGGACAAGTTTGATATTGTTGGATCACATGCTTTTGAAAGTTTCTTATGCTCAACAAGGCTGCATTTATTGAATTAAAAATACATTCAAATTAATGTTATTACAATTTAAAATAATAAATATTTTTAAATGTACATTCATTTATTCCTGTGCAGGCAAAGCTACATTTCCCACCTCCATCACCAAGTTTCAGAGCATGCTCCTCGAAAACCTCCTGAGGAGAGAGTTCCTGCTTACACCTCCCAGTATGGAGGCTGTTCTCTCAGTGTCCATCCCAGCATTGTTTTCAGTTTGGTTGCCTCACTCTATTCCTCAACATGGCAGGCAGGCAGGCAGGCACGCTCTCTAGGGCAAGTAAGCTCACATTACATCTTGCCTCCCCTGGTTTCATGTTCTGTTAATCCACAGGTAAAGGCTCGATGCACCGCCGGGGTCCTCGGCAGAACGGCTGACCAGAGGAACAGAGCCCTAGCAATTAAACAGAGGGATTCACACTTCTCTGGTTCTGAGTTCACTTCCAATCTGGGTTTTGGACACAAGTCAAAGATAACAGCTGTACACATTGAGGGATCAGTGAACCCAGCTGACTCGCTGGCAGCAGGAACACCGGCAGGAACCAGCTCATAATCAGAAACGTTTTGGGTCATCTTGAGGAGACCTGCGCAGACATCGGACCAACAGACAGAGTGTGTGTGTATATATTCATACTCTGAATGTCCAATGTTAGTGCATTATATTCATAATTAATTTAATATAATAAATCCGTGGTCATACAAACTGCACATTAACTGCATATAGTCTTAAGGTCAGAACTTCTCTTCTAGTGTTTGCACACATTCAGCTGTCCACTAAAGAAACTCAATACCTTGACATTTCAGGCCTTAGGCAGAACGGCACCAAGACAACAGTGTATATTTTTTACTTTTGCTTTACATTCTGTCCCTTTCTTTCATTTCCTCTCTCTTTGGCCTGTTCTCTGCATGGCCTCAGGTAGAATAGATGCTCTAGTGACCTGTTTGAACAGTTCACCACAGCACTGTCTGTGCAGTAACTCAAAGTCGCCAAACCCCTGAAGCTAAAAGAACAACATAACAGGAACAAGAGCAGGGGGATAGATGAAATAAGAGGCTGGGGGTCTTTGTAAATTCAGAAGAGAGTGTCATAGATGATGATGCTTTTTACTATAACATCTTCAGGCCAGAGTCTTTACAATAATGACTTTACAATAAGCATGTATATGTAGTGAATAAAATTAGTCAGAAACTTTAAATATAATTTATTGAATTGCATAATTGTTTTGATTGCTTGCACGCAGTTAACAATCAACTTTGATTAGTGAGAGCCAACTTAACTTTTGTGGGTGGTTGCAGGGCATTGCTATGTAGTTGTTAAAGTCTTGAAAGTGATTTTTAGCTTGTTATGTGGTTGTGATAATTTACTGAGATGTAGATGAGTTTGTCTCTCAATCGGAACAGACTTTACATTACCTTATAACATTTGCTCAACCAATGGATGCTCTGCAGTGAATGGGTGCCGTCAGAATGAGAGTCCAAACAGTAGAGAAAAATCACAATACTACATTCAAAAGTAATTCACGCAACTCCATCAATCTCACATCAATCTTGTGAAGTGCAAAGCGATGTTTGTAAGAAACACATCATAAAGGCAATTTAACTTTAAACTGTTACTTTGTACCAAAATACAAGTCCATAATTCATAATAACACTTCCATTAAACAAAGCCCTTCACCTGTTGTCATCTTACTTTAAAACCCACCAAAATATATTTAAGAACTATTTTTAACTGTTTTCACTTGCAAACAGTGCATGATCTGTATATTTCACTCTTGGTTTTTCAATGGAGGAAGGAATGTTATGGATAGACGACTCATATTTTAGTTGAAAATAATGTTTCGAAATTAAAACATTTGATGGATTTGTTTCTTACAAACATGCAGCTTTTTGCTTCACAAGACATTAATTGATGGACCGGAGTCGTGTGGATTATTGGATGTTTTTATCAGCTGTTTGGACTCTTATTCTGACGGCACCCATTCACTACAGAGGATCCATTGGTGAGCAAGTGATGCAATGCTACATTCATCCAAAGCTGTTCTGATGAAGAAATAAACTATACATCTTGGATGGTCTGAGAGGGAGAACATTTTCAGTGAATTTTTGGGTGAGCCTCTATTTGAATCACCTAAATCAAAAGAGTTTCTATAGAATTCTGAACGCTAGAAATGACTTACCGCTCTTGCTTAAATGTAAGCTTTAAAAGTGTTTTCTTCCTCTATTTTATTATCCAACTGGTGAAATTGCATACTTTGAGGGATTTTGATTGCTCAGACACAATTACCAATCAGCGCTGATCAGCGAGAGAAACCTTAAATGTAAGAAGTTCCAAATGACATTACATAATTTCTTGTAATGATGCATAAGAAGATAAAACGTGATCCATTTCATCTAATGGAATTACATGTTGCATTTAATCTAATATTTTTAGCAGGAAGAAGAAATACAGTCATGCTAATTTGCGAGCTCATGCTTAATTAGTTTTTTTTTCTTCTGTGTGTGGATGCATCAGCAGTGACCTCGTCCTCCTCTTCTTCTTCAAAGCGGGTCTTTTTAAATTATGCAGGCAGACTGGTGTGGGCTAACCTGCCCTGAGGAGTAGCAATATTTCATACAAGAGGAAGCGTGTCAACAGCAGCAGGTTACAAGAAAGCTGAGGCGCTCTTCTGATGGGGAAATAATAAATAGAAAGAGCAGATGTTAATGAAAGAGGGCGACATTTGCTCCTTTGCCCATTCCGTGTGGATACTTGATTTATAGGACTTTATTGGTTTTAATATAGGAACCTTAAAGAGTTTCATCATTCATTCAGACATATATGCTCTGGATATATATGTGTTCCCTCTGTCACAATTACATACGACAGTTCACTTATTTGCTTTTTTCTACATCTTGTGTGCATTAATTATTACGGTATACATTAAACACAACTCATTATACATCCTTAGTGGTTTTTGCTATGGCAAGCATTAATCTTCTTATTGTTAATACGTGGGTTAAGGTTATAAAAAAAAAAAAAAAAAAAAGTCTGAGACTGTAAAAATCCAAGGGCTGACATTGAAATAGGAATCTTATCTAAAGATCAATATATTGTAGGGATTGGAGGCTTGGCTCTTTTGGGAACGTAAGCATCCACCCTAACAACATCTTTACACTGTTACACGAATAACAAAATATTATAGAACCCATTATAATCAGTGATGCTGTCTACACTGGATACGGTGCGGCGCAAACAAATCCCTGACATAGAACTGCTGCTGCGTTCTATTTATGAGGTATTTACATCAATTTCAAATGATTTTCAATGGTCGCTTTGTCACATCCAATGTAGACAATGTAATAGCCATATAACAAGATTATTATAGTTTTGAATACTTTTTTTTAATTATTCACTCTCGTAGATTCTTTATTATAATTTTTTTAATGATATACTATTTTTTTTAGTCTTGTTGTCATTACATAGTATATTACTTTATTTCACAGTTATGTTAAACCAAAAAGCAATGTTCTGGCCACCACCCACAGCACTCTTGTTTTGTGACGAGAAAGCAAGCAATGTTGAGAGCAAGCGCCTTTTATATTTTCTTTTTTTCTTTTTGTAGTTAAATATATATACTGTGTTCCGCACAAACTCTTAACCTCTGTAATAACATCTAATGTCACTTCGTGTCCTGTCATGTAACCCTGGCAACCTGTATTACTCCATTCTACACTCCATTTGAATCTCACGCACAGGACTCAATCTTTCTCTCTGTCCATCTGTCTCTTTGAAACCCTTATTTCTTCCTGCTATCTGAAACCCAGTGAAGTTTTCATATTTTGTGCCTCCTCTTTTGAATTTGTGTGTTGAGGACAGATGTTTCTGAGCACTGAACAGACTGATGTTGACAAAAGTGTCAACTGGAACATCTGGCCACTTGTGAAGACACCTGTGTCTGTGCTTGAGAGAAACTTATTGAGTCCATATTCTCTTTTTTGAATCAGACACAATCAATCTCTATCTATTCATTAATGACTGGCTGGACAGTGAAGAACAAGCGCGGCACATATGTGGCTACACACTTAATGAAACACTCGGCGACAGCACTAGCGCACAGCTATCTCTCAAGAGAATCTCACTGTAACAAACCAAGTCTCTTCCTGAACTAAATGTCTATTGATTGAGCAACATAATGTTTCCAAACACCTTATCTACTCTAAAGATATTTCTTGGGGAAATGTGATCAGTTACGGTTTGTTTACCTTTCCAGTGAATTTTCTTTGTCATTTCAATATCAATGGTCAACAAAGCAAGTGAAAGGTTGGTTAAATACAGCATTTATTTCTGCATTAGTCTCCTCAGAATGTAGGTACCCATCCTGGCCTGAAGCTACCTCCCGTTTCGTACCTGCTGCTGGCCTTGTAGAGACAGGCAGTGTTCAAATAATCCATCAGGGATTAAATAGGATCACCAGTAGGTACGGTAATCACATCCTACACGGCTAAATACTAATCAATACCTCCGACCTCTTCTCTGCTTGATCAGTGTGGAGCAAAGGCCTAGCGGAAAGCTCTTCTCTAATTCAGCCCTTTATTGTATTTGATGTGAGACAATGGATTCGGTGTGGCAGATGGAGGACAGTACACCTTTTCAAGTGGTGCCAGGGAAGGAGTGGAAAGGGAATAGGAGTATAAAAGGAAGTGGCAAGTTCTGGAGGAGATTACCAGGCAGACACTAATGGAGAAGAAGTTGCTTTTGGTGTAAGATGGATTTGAAATGCATTTTTCATGCTGGCATTGCACGCGTTCCTACCGTGAATTACTGTCCTCCTTGCATCCGAAGTGAATTGCTCTCAGTGGTGTTTCAAAGGTCAGATAAGTGTGAAAGCGTATGCAGACTCAGGGGAGATTACTGTGAAAGTTTTTGTTGTGCTGTTGTAAGTTACATTTCCTAGTAGCTCTTTAAATATACAGTGGCTCTGATGAAGGGCAGTGGCCTTGTTAAGTACATGCTAACTAGAACTTGTTTGTACTCACAAATATTCATTATTCCAGCACAATAGAATAACTTGATCGAATCTGCTGCATTAGCATATAGATTCACCGCTTCACTGCTTGAGTTCGTTGTAATGAATAAGAGCTTTATGCTCAAATGTATGTCACTGTGAATAGGATTTGTGCTAATGCTTATAGTAACATTGCTTTTACTTTTTATTAATTTATATTTCATTTGGTTTCTGTTCTCTCTATTTTTTTCTTCTGGCTGTTTTATTCATAACTCCAGTAGAAACAAGGCATAAAAGGATTTCAGGAAAGAGGAGAATGGGAGTTTTTGTAAAGCAATATTAAATATGTGTTCTGAGTTCGTCACACCACAGCAAAATGTGTCATTAACCTCAAATGTGTCATTAGCCAAATTTGAATGATAAAAAAACTGGAAGTAAATAAAATAAGGTATCAAAATATTGAAAAATAAGGAGTATTCTCTGCTCTCAGCAGGTCTGTCTGCTGTCGGTGCAGAAACCATGTCTAATCGTGGGAAAGTTGCCGTTTCTCTTAACCATCAAATACTGCTACAACCTAAATGGGTGCTACGGTGGCCCAGTAGTGCAAAACACAATGATGTTAGTGCAACACAATGGAAACAATCGACAACAATGAACTTAGCAAAACACAATGAAATTAGCACAACACAATGGAAACAAGCCGCAACACAACAATATTAGCACATACAATAAAATCTGTTCTATGCGTTTGCCGATTTCGTTCTTTTGTGGCAATTTTGTTGTTTTATGACGATTTTGTTGTGTTATGCTCTACTGGGCTACCATACAGTGCTCCCTCTATCAGTTTAATTTGAATAAGGAGACCAAGCTGTTTTGTAAATTATCGCAAACAGGTAATGATGCATTTGCTAGACAAAGGCAGAGCTAGCTAGCAAACTGTAGGCTGAAGTAACTAATGGTAACTAGCAAATTGAGCAGGCAAACTAGTACTGATGCTAATAAACACTAGTTATTATATTAGGTGTGTTCGACTTGAAGTAGTGCTGCACAGACGGATCAGTGTATATCATCAAAGTACAGTGAGTTATTTTGAAAGCATAAGGAGCCGTCTGCTCTCACAGTTCTTTGATGTACTAGAACGATCGGTCTGCGCACCGCAGCTTCAAGTTACACACCTGTTAGTGTTCGGTGGGGGTGTCAGGGGGCATGTTCGGTGGCTCTGTTGCATCACTGAGTCATGATTTTAGCCTTACCCAAAAAATACTGAACACTCGGGGAGAATGGGGAAAAACTATTTAATAGTTTTTATTATTTTTATTCTGTTTTATTGGTCTGACTCCACAATTCAGTACTACATAGTTCACAGTCTTTGTGACATGTTTCAGCAAAAAATTTATAAGATGATAATGTGTCTAGTAGTAAGTCTCTGAATTGCCTTTAAATACTTTAATAATGGGAGCTAGACTTTTCTGTATTTAAATAGATATTTTACTGATATAAATTTTCCATTTCTTTTATTTATACATAATAATATTCCTAATATTCTTTTGTTGAATATTCCTAATATTCTTTTATTAAAGTTCTTTTTATTCATGGCGGTAGTAAAAAAAAATGCTATGTGCGGTATATAAAAAAGTACAAAATGATGGCAGGAAAGAGGAGAACAAGATCATTAAATGACGTCAGCCAGGGTAATTTAATTTAATTTATTGTGTGATATTTAATGTTTTATTTACTTAGGCATGAAATGGTGGCAGGAAAGAGAAGTCGGGAGAAGTTTACACATCGCCCACACAGCACCGTGGTTCAGCTTGTTGGAACCTGCACACTTTCAGTTAGCCTGCAGCGGCATATACTGTATCTAGTAGACTAAAACTGCTTCCATAGTTCAGGTAACTCATGTCTACATTACCCAGACCAACACTAGTTCCCTTGAGCCCAGGTTCAGACCATGACCTAACCTCAGGGTTCAGACCCATACCAAGACCTACAGTATCGATCCAACAACCAGACTGTCCATTTTAATAAACTGCAAGAAAATGCTTTTGGATCCAGTGAAGTCTTGCGAATTATCTGTAAGATTCTGTGTAAACCTGTGGCTGAGGTAATTGTCACCTTATGTTGGGAATAGATTTCCATTTTGTCTGAGACCATAAAACAAGATCCAGGTCTTCCAGAACCAAAGTCAAACTGATCATCTACCTGTAACAAAACAAAGCACCTAGGGTAGGTCAAGATGTCCAGAGAGGCCTTTCTCAAAAACATCCAACAGCGAGACAGATGCAATATGAGCGCATTATAAGTTTGCCAGTTTACCCCAGGGTGTCTGTCTCTCTGTGCTGAGTGTTTTTGGATGTCCTCTGCATTTCGTATATTTTTGGCTGGAAGTCCAAAAGACGTTGCTGAAAGGGGTTCATTTGGCCGTAACCGTTATCCCCCATCAAAAATCAATAGGTTATTTTGAGGCCATCTCAGATCTGAAATGAACTGGGAAGTTGCATTCGGTGAACAGCGCTCCTCAAAGTGAATTGTCTCAGATCGATAGCGTCATGAATTATGCAAGTACATTTCATACACTACAACCCAACTCCTTCCTCAAAGATTTCACCAAAACTGGGTTTTCTTTTCTTCAGGCTGCCACACCTAAAGGCTGGTGTATAAATAACTTGATCTCCAAAGAATGATCTCAAAGGATGCATCAGTCCTCTTTGCAAAGTGACCTATGACCTTGTTTTGAGCTAGATTGGACAATAGGAGTTTATTGACGGGGAAGGATGTTGACAGCTTTCGCTTCCTGTTGTCTGCTTGCTGTTCTATTGTCTGTCCTCCTTGACCATGCGGAGTCTTCCATTGAGGAAATGGTAATTTCAGATATCCTTTGCAGTGCGTCATATTTTTGCCTTGATCTTTCCGTCTTGCGGTTATGATGACGTTATTCAACTTTATTTAGATTACTTAATTTTTATAGATATTCTGTATAATTCATGAAGCTTAAACAGAATGTTGGGATCTCACTTTAAAAAGCTCTTCATTTTCAAATGGTTGTGTTATGTTGACAGGTCTGGGAATCATGCATGTAGACATTGCATTGGGATGAATTAATTAATTTTTTTGTAATCATTCAAAAAACAAAATAGGACCAGCAAGACTTTTTTTTTTTTTTTTTTTTTTATAATCTCTAATGCTCATCAATATTTGATCAAGAACACAGTAAAATACAGTAATATTTTTAGTATTTTTAATCAATGGTTTTCTATTTGAATATATTTTCATATTATATTTGTCCTGTAGTAAGCTGAATTTTCAGCAGCCACACTTGAATCACATGATTCTTCAGAAATCATTCCAATATGATGATTAAGTGCTCAATAAACATTATTATTAAATACATTTAAAACAGTTGTGCTATTTGATATTTCAGTGGAAACCGTTTTTGTTTCCAGAATTCTTTGATTAATAGAGAGTTCAAAAGAACTCTCTCTCTCTCTCTCTCTCTCTCTCTCTCTCTCTCTCTCTCTCTATATATATATATATATATATATATATATATATATATATACACACACACAATTTTTTTGTTACATTGTAAAACATAAAAGTATTACATAATATGTGCGCGTGTGTTACTTCTAGAGTCGACCTTTCTATCTGGTTTCCTACAACTCATGTTTCTCATTGTTTGCATCACACTACAGAATGGATAAAAGGAATGTAAACAGCACGCCACGAAAGAATAGTAGACCTTTTAGTGAAAGATGCATCAAATCATTTATCACCTTTAGTAAGAATATACAAACATTCTTGAGTAAAATCATCCATGTTGCAGTATCGCTGTATAACTCTATTTTCATGTTTGTCTGCTTATACACCAGATGTTGTTGTGATTAATGAGGTGTTCCTTGTTGCATGTACCTTTGACTATAGTATGGAGGAAGCTTTTATGACAAAGTTGTTAAATACCAACCACTCCTAAATACTATTTCAGAGATCAGAGTTATCGTGGCTGACTACTTGTTTTCATATTTAGCAGTTTAGGACATACATAGGCTGGTTTTAAAAAGGCTTCAACAACTTGGGATGCCCCGAAAAAAGGGCTAAAAGGCTAACAAATGACTGTGCTTTGACTGCTTTCATAGGCAGCTGCCAAATATGGCGGATATGTTATTACAACCCATAACAAATGAGTGAAATGCTTAATATTGTATTGCCACTGGTCCATGATTTTGTATATGTATTTATCTTCATTTGTAATATTTATGTCTATGACTCTGCTTTTAACATCTGCTATAGACAGTCTTTCTTCTGCTTAAATCCACTTCAAATTTAATATTGTGCTGCCAGGTCCTATTGACCAACGCCGGGTATGGTTATCAATGCCGGTCAGCCTGAAAGAAGACTTTTGATAGAGCACACAGAACTTTTTAAGATGCAAGACTCGCAAGCCACCTTTTTAACATGCAAGGCACACCTGTATTTTTAAACATGCACGGCACATGCACCTCTTTTAAAGATTCAAGGCACATGAGTGTCTTTTGAAATATTTTCTGGAATCACAGATGGGCTGGTCAGCTGTGTCTCCTTCACTCATCTGCAGTTGCTCCATGACTTCATCAGACCATGCAAAGGCTGTTCAGTTCACTGCCTCGCTTCATTTTAGGGCACACACTCAACAGCGAGCAATGCTACGCAGCACTGCGACTGAAATAATGTCTCAAGCATCTGATTGCTCCATCCCCCTGCTTCCATCACCAGCTTTCAAGCTTACTCAGATTGATTGAACTTCCAAATGTGTCACTGTGAAATAGGTTAGCAAGAAGAATCACAGAAGTCCTAATTAAGATAGGATGCAAATATATTCATAATTGTGTGGCTTTATCTAGTCTGCTCTTGACGTTACTTTAAACAGCAAATGTGGAAAATGACATGGAGCTTCAGAGAGGGAGGAGAAGAATAAAGGAAAGCAGGATAGAGGAGTTCTGCTGTGCATTAATTAGGTGCCTGCTAGATGACAATACAATCTAGAAGATTTTCTACACATACTCTGTTTAAGGATTTTTATTGAAATTATGTTTACATTATTAGCGTCACATCCTCTTCCAGATTATCTTTACTGAAATTGTTTCTGAATAAATAACATTATTTGTATGCCTCGAGCTTTTGTGGCCTATGTAGAGTTTCAAATCAGCCACTTATGACGCTCCATGCCTAAGAATGTTACAGTCTCTGATGTGACTGAAGAAGCTAAAGGAGAGATTTTTCCTCATTCCTCACCTGCTTCATCTGTTTTTCCTGCCTTTTTGTTCTCTTTATCATAATTAAGTTTGTGTCCAGTGGAAAGCGTTGTCTGTAATCATGGTCTTTCCATTCCTTTTTGGTTGTATCCTTCCACACCCATTGTTTAAGAGACTTCTCTAAGTGTTTAAATGTATCTTCTACAGTCTTGTTTCTCATCTCCTGTGCTGGTTTAAATTCCGAACACACGCGCACAAACACAAGCGTTCAGAGATTCTCGGTTTCCTGATAAAGGCGATAAATGCTAAACATTGTTGCCCTAGAAACCGTCTGCCCCCCACCTCCTTCATCTGTCATCCCCTTCTCCTCTCCACCTCTACACATCACTGTGTATTAATAAACTAACACACTTATCTAATCAACAGGAGTGTATGTATGTGTGTGCATCTGGAGAGCGAGCAAATGTGTGTGTGTGTGTGTGAACGCCTGTCCACTACAGATAATCCTGTAAATGAGTCCAGTGCTAGTGTCACACTGTGCGGAGCTCTGTTGGTAGGCAGCTTGGACAGCGGTGTGGATAGAGAGAGAGAAAGAGAAGGAACAAGAGCGGGGGGCTGTGTTGTGAACACAGCTGCGGCGAGGAACAGAGATGTTCATGTTAATCCATTTTCAAGGCAGATGTCAAACAGAGTCTGACTGAGCTAAGCTCTCCCTCTCCCAAAATGTACAGATGGACTCACACACAGCAATTGATCCACTGGATTCTGTTTGTTTTTAAAAGGGATGTTTTCCTGAGGTGCTTTGGTGAGCTGCATGAGAAATACATATTAATGCCCCAGTCCAGCCTCCAGCTCTCCATCGTCCTTCATAGAGCGCCACCCTGCAGATCTGTATCAGTATTGCACCAGAAATTAAACTGACAAAAAAAAAAAAAAAATCAAATAAATATGATTCTTTCGATTTTGCTAGTTATTTTAATTTATTTTATTTTGTAACAATATTTGACAATATCGTTTTAAATTTATTGATCAAATAAATGTATCCTTCAAATAATGCTCTTTAAAAAGCATTTAAAAAAAAAACCTCCCAATCCCAAATGTTTGAATGTTAGTGTATAATTACAAATAATTAGCACTGAATTAATTCATGTGCAAAATCAAAAAATGAATTATCAAAATCAAGTTGAACTAAAGGTTGATATTAGTTCATCCATCACTTGAAATCTGAGATCAAATTGGTTGCATTGCGTTATGGGAACAGTATTCAGTTCAGTATTGTATGCACACACACACACACACAAAAGTGTTGTATTATGTGACGTGTGGAAAATACACATATTGTTCTACATACTGTGGAAAAAGTGTGAGCAATGTAGTATGCTGAGTCTGAACAAGTAACATTTTGGCTTCACTTGGGTGCTATACAGTACGTACCAAAACTTTTATATTTGACAAAAATGGAACATACCTAATTCAGGTCATTGATTCAGCAAAAAATATATTCCTCTAACTGTAACGGTTAAGTCAGTGACAGTTTTCACATGTGTTTTAACCTGACAAGACCACGAGAACTAGGTGAAAGAGTGTGATCCCACACACACTGCTCCAGGCAGCTTTCCAGTGAGAAATGTGTGTGACATGGTATCAAACGCGAGTTCAGTGTGCAGGTGTGTTAGGGGCACAGGTGTGTGAGTGTGTGTGTCAGAGTTTAAAGACACAGCTGCTCCTGCAGAGGAATCAGCCTTTGGTGTGTTTGTGTTCCACAGAGCATAACCAGGCGTCGTTAATGAATTAATGACACACAGACACACACAGGGGGGTTTTGATTAGATAATAATATCGTGACTTGTGGCTTTATTGGAGGGAGTCGGGAGACAGGCGGTGAGACAGACACTCTGGGGAAGCACAGTTTGTTCAAGATCAGGCTGGGCACACTGTTGGAACTTTATGAAAAAATTATGATTGTAAATGTAATATGTTTACAGTTATGCACCTAAGTATATGGGGCAACCATATGCTTAAATCTTATATTTACGGTAGAAAATTAAATAAATATATATATATCTTCATGGAACGTGATCTTTACTTAATAACCTAATGATTTGTGGCATAAAAGAAAAATTTGACCCCGACAAGGTTTTTTTTTTATTTTATTTTTATTTGTTATTCCTTAAAATATACCCAAGCGTATATTTATAATATACCTTAAGACTGGTTTTGTCACACACACACACACACACACACACGCACGCACGCACGCACGCACGCACGCACGCACGCACGCACACACACACACACACACACACACACACACACACACACACACACACACAAATAAATAAATATATATATATATATATATATATATATATATATTGTCACACATGAGATATGAAGTATGTATAGAGCTGACAAAATAATGTTTTTGTAAAATTGCTTTTACTTATCAAACGTCTAACAGAAAAGAAAGACTTACTGAAAGGTCTGTGGGGAAAAGATAATGCAAGTTGAAGAAATAGATGCTTTATTTAGAAGTGTAAAGCCAATTGTAAAACACTTGAGTAGGTTTTGAGAAATTTGAGCGAGCACTTGTTCAACAATGTGGTAGTTGATATGATTGAAGGCCACTTTAATAGAAAAGTGATACAAATGCACTACCAGTAAAAGCTCTTTGTGAGTCAGTAGTAAGTAAATTTCAAGTTTAGTAATTAGTTTAGATAAGATGTTTTATGAATTTCAGTCTATACTCATAATCAGTTCTATAAGACTCTGTGTAACCTTAATACGCATTCTCTCTCACACTCTATTCGGACAGAACCTGTGGGGAGACCAAGTAAATTTGTTTTTTTTTTCAGATGAACTTTGTTATTTTATTCCACTCTGAATCAAACATTACTGTGTTTTTCTCACTCAACCTCTGTACAGATTGAAGGAGCTAATTACGTACTCTGTTTTGACTAGACAGGCGTCCTCTGAGAAGTCTAATCCTAGTATTCCCTCACAACTTTTTACTTATATATTTTGACCTTCATTGAAAACCAGAACTGTTGCTAAATTTCTTGTTGCTTGCCAGAAATTAAGAAATTCCCATTTATAAAGTTTTAAAAAGAGAGATTTCTCTATTTAGGTTTGAACCTAAATTCAATTTCATTCCTAATAATATATTACAAAAATCGAATAAATGCAGTCTAAAAGGCACAAGAGACTTCTTTAATCAACCCCAAACTTAAATTTCTCTATTTCAATAGGTGTTTTACATCCAAACAACACACATCCCCACTTAAGTAATCACAGAGATATTGTTAAATACAACTGAACTGAACCAAAGAAACCTTCTGATTAGTGCTTTACATTGTTATTTACATGTCCTGATGATATACACGCTCACCAATCATTCTCACATCTGTTACATTAACTTCCACCAATTCTCTGCGGGAGCACAAACTCCTGTGTGTATGTGTGTGTGTGAAAAACATCCCCAAGGTCGGTGAGTGTCTGCCTGAAATGGGAGCAGGAACCTCTCGGTGGCCTCCATACAGTAAACATGGCTCCGGTGGGACACTGTCCAACTGATGTCTGTAACCCCCAAGAGAGCTTACTTCACACATCTCATCTGTAATCATGTAAAGCAAGGTTTAGTAGGGGTCAGACTGAATGGCCCCTTACGGTACCCAACAACATCAGCAAATCCCACTGCTGAGAAGAGAAATGTGGGTAAACCGGAGTGTTAGGCAGAGTTCTGCACTTCCATTTAATCAGCAATGCTTCTGAACTACTATCTAACACTCCAGTTAGCGCTTGTTTGATTTTAATTAGGTCACAGAAATTGAGCATGGGTTAAAAATTCAGATGATGTGCAATGATATTTGATTCCCTTTGATTGCTTTTTCCTCCAGGTCTTTCTTGCAGAGAAAAGGGAGCTAATCAGCTTATTTAACACAGATCCTCACTCCATATTGACACAGTGAATGGAAAATGGAAAAAGAGGAACCATGGGTCCTGCAGATTAGGGTAAGATTAAGTTTAGCAGGAAAGATCAACTTTAGACCTGGACCAAATGAGACCACTAATATGCACTCAGTTTACAAACTTGATTACAGTGTTGAGTACTCGAGACTCGGACTCGGTCTTGGACTCGGTCTCGAGACCGTATTTTAATGGTCTCGGTCTTGTCATGGACTCGTGTGCATTTTGACTCGGTATTGACTCGGACTCGAACATATTAGGAATCGGACTTATGCCCGAGTCCACTCGAGTCCCAATCAAAATATTTCATGATTATTACTGTATGTTAATGTTTATTTAAATTGATGTATGATTGACATCCAATGACTGGTGATTTTCTTTTGACGTGAGACGTTAGGCCAGCGACACAATGGATGTGTGGCGCAAGCGTCTCAGCTGTGTGGCGTGTCTGTTTTTAATTCGGCTCCCATGTTAACAGGTTAGATCTTGCAGACTGCCTGCGTGAGACGCCCGGAAAACCCGTGCATTCTAGAAATAGAACCGACGCCTATTTTTCACGCGACACACGTGCATGTTGGAAGCGTTTCCAGGCAAAATATACTAGGAAAATGTGTTTATATGTCATTTTGTACACAAATACATATTAATTCATGATATTTTGATATTTGAAAGTCTATAGGTTGGCATAAATTCAGATATAAATGTAATTTAAAAAATAAATAAATAATGATCGATTTTCAAACATTGCACCTGTCAAACATACTCTATTTTGCCGTCAATACTGTTGACGGTTTCCTATCAGTAGGTGTGTAAAAAAAAAAGTTGATATTGTTGTCATGAAGACAAGAGCCTGGTTTTTCGGCAGCCTCCCTTTATGTCACCTACAGCAGCGTGCCAGCGCCGAGTCGTCAGGCACGCTTCTGGTGTGTAAAGACACAGAAAACGCGAAGCAGCCACCACGCTTCTGGCACGCAGCAGAGACTCCACGCAGCCAGTGTGTCACCGGCCTTAAGTTACCCTCCTGCCATCCGCCTGTAGTGATCCCGCTTTCCAGAAAGCCACATTGCTACATTATTTCTCTCAACTGTGTTATTTTTACAAAGTAGGACAAAATGGTCACAGAAAAAAACAAATATTGTTTAATTAAATTATATAATGAATACAGACACAGACTGACTGTCTCAACACTAATTAAAACGCACCATCCAGGGAAATTAGCATTAGATTATCCATTGCTGTTACAGAAAGTGATGAAATGGTAACTTTTGTCAGTCCCCACTTCCTCTGCACCAATAGAGAGAGTTTTAAGTCTGGGTGGATTGATCATGAGACCACATTGTGCTTGGTTGGGTAGCAGGATGGTCTCCTCACTTATTAAAAAAAAAAAAAGTAATTATGCCCATCTGTAATCTTCACAACATCTAAAGTGCACATAATCCAAGACATTGTAAGGATATTAGCAGTCATTAGTTAAGCTTCAAGGTTAAAAGTTATGTAAAAGCTGTTACAGTTGAACATTTACAGGTATAGTGGTACAGTAATGTTACTTGTACTAGAAGTGTTATGTAGAATTACAATATAGGGTCGTACAGTAATGTTATGTGTACTAGAAAGGTTATATGGATGTGTATAGTGGTACAACGATGTTATGTGAAAATGAGCACTTAATATTGACAAGTAACACTTCATAATACTAATAAAATTACCTTTACACCACATACTATGTGGCACTTTTAACCATTATTGTTTCCACCAAACATTTGACATACTCTTGAAGATTTCTTTAGGTCTTGTCTCAGACCCAATCTCTCTGGTCTCGGTCTTGACTCGGACTCGACCCTTTCTGAACTCGGTCTTGACTCGGACTCGACCCTTTCTGAACTCGGTCTTGACTAGGACTCGACCCTCTCTGGACTCGATCTGGACTCGGACTCGAATGAGCTGGTCTCGACTACAACACTGCTTGATTAGGCCTGAACTAAACCTGATCAATTTGTTCATTGTTTACTCACACTTATGTTGTGCTAAATCTGTTTGACTGATTTTATTTCAAGTTTTCAGTGTTCTTTTTCATGCAAATACAATGAACAAGGTTTAAATATTGAGTATAAAACAATGATTCGGATGACTTGTGCGTTTTATAAAAAGTTATATGAAGCCATACGATAACTTTTTTTGTGCAAAAACAGACCTAAAATTAAGTTTTTATTAATTAAAATGATTTACATCTGTCATTCCGGTGAGTTCAATTCAAGTTTATTTGTATAGCACTTTTCACGGTCGTTGCAAAGCAGGTTTACAGAAAATTGAGATATATTTAGTAGTAGCTTATCAGTGGTGACTGTCAACTTGATGTATACATATGGCAGAAATGTATTGTAAAAATAAATTAAAGACATAAACAGATGACGAACACTATTTACAACAATGATTATATGATGCAATCACACTTGTAATGATATTTGGTAGTTCTGTACTGTATGTTGTTTCAGGGTTAGCATCATCTGAGGTCCTCTGAGGGGTTGACAGGGGGGGATCTCTTCTCAGGTGTTCTGGATCCAGACCGGAGCTTGTGTAAATCCTAGTAACCAAGGGATGTCAATCCCATGGCAGAAACAGAGAAACAAAGAGGCATAATTAGCGTAGCTTCTTTTCCAACCAGGCAAAAACCTGAGCTAAAAAATAATAATGTGCCTTTGTTCAGATATACAGCAACTGCAATACACGATTATGAAATGCATTATTTGAACGCTTGGCCAAAGAGATGTGTCTTAAATCTATATTTCAAAATTCATGATAGTCCCCTTTGTGAATGAACCATAATTTGGATCTTTTAAATGAATTGGTTGGTCTGGTTCACAAAACTGGTCTGAAAGATGTATTCGTAAGTCAAAGAGATTTATCAGAGAGAGTGGTTCTAGCCAAGGCAGGAATTAAGGCTAACAAGATAAGCTATAATATGACTTAATGCTTGGTGCTTTAACATCATTTTTAGGGCTTGAATGCTTTAACTTCTTTTAATTGTTAGAAAAATAAATACCAGCACTCTTCAAAATATCTTATTTTGTGTTCAAACAGAGTTAACTTTTTTGTTTATACAGTTGTAGGAACTGTCTTGAATGAAAACAGTAGTACCCCCCCCCCCCCCACCGAAATGTGTGTTAATTTAGTGCCAGAATGAAACATTTGCTAGCAGAGGGATTTTTGCTGATTAAGATGTGTACAGTCCTTTGGACTATTGGTTTTAGAAAGTAAGAAAGTGATCATAAATATAATGCAAGGATATAGATCTCCTTTACAGGCCAAGGTTCATTAACTGCAGGGTCAGGACAGCCTCATTTAACATTCGTAATTTATTAAACGTGCTTTGGGAATGGGCCTGCTTGCTTGTGTATGTCTATCAATGGATATTTTAGTGTGATAACTTGGTGGAAGGCATCAAGTTTAGTCATAGTTGGGTTAAATTATTTGTTTGTTGCTCTGGTTATGAGAAAAACATAGTGTTTGAGTTGGTATGCGTGTAAGTCTTCAGTTTCAGCATCTGGTTGGGTTTGTTACTCCCTGAAGTGGGTTATTATACTGTGTTTTATAGTGTTTTATAACTGATATGACACTGTGTTTGATGTACACTAATGTTAGCATTAGCTAAGCTGCCCTAAATGGATCATACTGTTACTGTCTTATTGTCTTTTGTTTTTTTACTGCAAGTATGTAGTACTAACTCAACTGTGTGTATGTGTTTGTGTGTGTGTGTGTGTGGTATAGTTATATGTAGAGCAGAACATAGTTTTTGTTAGAGAAGTATGCAAGCAAGGGCCCAGGTACGATCTCCCTTAGTGTACGATCTCTGAGCCTGCGGTCACATATTTGAGGTTATATTCCTTTCAGTCCAGGAGTTGAACTGGAGTCACACGTTTATTTAATTAAAAAGAATTTGGTCAAGCCTGACAGTGCAGTTAAATGGTTATATCTAAGCAATCTTTCACACACACAAAAGCTTCTAGCGATTATTAACCAAATATCGCTGAACAAACAGGCATCCACCGGGGTGCATTTTAAAGATAAAAAGGGAATAAAGTGTCATTATACGGTGGTCTGAGCAAAGTGGGACATATCATCTAGAAAATAAGTGTTCAACAATACTTTTTTTAAAAATGAAAAAAGGGAAAATGTTTTGGATTCTATCCAGTGAACCCCAAAGCCTAAGAAAACAGCTGTCTGACAATTAATCATTCTTTAATGGCTTCATAATTAATCATTTTCTACAGATTCAATTCCTGCATCAATTTTGTTAGCTTTTTGTGTTATTTGCACTTTTTAAATTAATATTTTTTTTCTTAAAAAATAAATAATAATATTACTCTTATTATACAAGTAATAGTAACAATAATCTGTTCCAATATGCATTGTATATTGAAAGTGATCTTCAGCTCCACAAACACATTACACAGAAAATGTTAAGGGCATTTTGTAATACTATGCTCTAAACATTATTTGAACATTTATTTATTTACCTGCCTATATCATCTATATTTATATCTACTGTAAATATTTTTGTATATTAAATTGCACAGGTATAGAAATATGTCATACCTGGTTTGCTAAGTGATATGGAAAAAAAAAAAAACATTTTAAATAATATGAGTTTGTTACTTTTTTCATGCCTTTGTTCATACATGTTAAGAACACTTACACTAATTAGATTATATCTGAAAAATGTACACATTTTAAATTATGTAAAACTATATATATATATATATATATATATATATATATATATATATATATATATATATATATATATATATATATATACACACACACACAAACACACACACACACACAAAGGAATTACACACAAATGCATGTATAAATAATGCATTTTTTATAGTAGAATTAAAATGTTCTTCTTTATTGTTCTACTGTTATTAAGTACCATATGAATATAATAATACTATTACAGGATTACATATGAAATATGTAAAATAATACAGTCTTTTGTCTCACATGTGAATGTTAACAGTAATGCAAACATACAGTGGCTTCTGGATAATATGTGGTTTTCTCATACAGGAATGAAAATGTTTGAAAATGCGACACAGTCTATGATTTAAGAGCACAGGGAGATTGGAGACACACGACACCTGCTCCGCCTCCTCAGATGATGGCTGGCTCTGCTGATGGGTCTTGGACAGAGAGCAGTTGCGGCCGTCATTACCATATCACACACACTGACACATATACACTCACATACAGGTCTCTGGCAACAATCCAATCAGCAGAAGAGCTTGTGGGTAGAGGCAATATTGAGATGTTTTAGGGGAAGTGGAACTATAATCATGGCTCTCCATACATACAAATTCTATCTCTTACTCATTCTATTGCACATGCATGCACTCTCCTTCTCAATCCTTTAAAGTGGGCCTGAGATCACAGGAATACAAAAGTGACAGAGATTTTAAAAAGCATTTCCTGGTAATAGTCATGCTTACATGAATAGTGCATGACAAGCAAAGAGCGATGAGAAAGAAGGAAAGTAGGAAGAAAAATGAAATGAATGCTTTGTTGGATTGGGATGGGTGTTTACAGTGCATAGGTTTATAACCTTGCACTTTCAAATACTTGCAGTGAATTCTGAGAGGTTTGGAGTAACTAGGCAGCTGGACATGTATGAGGACCAAAACCTTTTGTGATTTTCTAGTGAAAGATAAATGAGATCGCTGTAAAACTAATAGTCATGATTATATTTCAGGGAATCTACTGAAATTAAAGGAAATAATCTACGGCCACAGAAATATGACATTTGGGATCATGCCAGTGGGTATGTTGAGTTCCTGTGCGGAAGACATGAATGTTTTATATTTCAAATAAGAATATGAGCATAGATTTGAAGTCTCATTATGCACATTTTCATAAAATTGTCAAGAAGGTTTACATTCAGACCATTTAAAGGTAGTAATACTTATTTTTTATTTTATTTTATGTTTTCATGCATATTGTTCTTCTCATATCTTTTCAGCATTTTATTTGTGTTATTAGAATTATTTGAAATATATTTTATACGAAAAGCTAACTGGCAAATTTTACCCCACAGCTAACATTTTAAGTGACAATCTCTTTTTTTTGTTTTTTGTTTATTGTCTAATCTTTAGCCAAATAATTGGCTTATATATTGTCAGTTCACCAATAGGACCAATTTGTTTGTTTGTTTCTTCATTCACTTTGTTATATTTAATAATAAAGTAAGGATTATCCATATGTATTTTCAAATTCTTTTAACAAAAGCTGCGTTTTATATAAAATAGTTTTACAATAGTTTGTACTAGTCGTTTAGACATTTAAGGCATTTTAAAGGTGATTTATCTCAGTTTTCAGTGTTAATATTGTTTTCATGTTGAATCAAACCTGCTTGCATTCCCAGTTGGTCATGCAGAAATGACACACTTCCCCTTCTGTGTCATCCAGTAGTGGATTGATTGACATATCCATCATAAACAGGAAACGAAGCTGCACTGAGTCATGTGACAGAAGTGATTGAGACGTTCGAGCTTTGTTGCCTTGTCTCTTCTCTCCCTCCTCCTCACTGGCACTCTCAGGCAATTCTCCCGATTGCATGTTGATTTATTAATTTATTTATTTTGCCTACCTTTGTTTCTAGCGCTCTCTATGAGATTAGATGAGTTCAGCTGGCACTGCTTTCGCCATCCGTCTAATCTGCGCGCTGTCATACTGATGAGGTCAATGCTGATACAAGGTCAATCAAGCATTTTCACAGAGCTGTTATATCTTCCCTGTAAACTCAAGGATAGACTGGGCCTTTGAAGCTGACACGAGCCGATGACATCTAAACTGTCACATTAATGGACAGATTCAGCCTAAAGTGGCAGCGCTCCTCTTTATGGAAACAGACATACAAATCAGGGCTGTGCACCCTGTTGCCTGACAGAAAATACTCAATGATGTATGTATGCAGACATTAAATCAGATGACCAATTGGGCTTGACAATTCGCAAAGTAGTTCTTGGATCAAGGAAAGTTTCTTTTAAGATAGAGGATTGAAAGACTGAAAGATGGCGGAATGGTTTAGGGCAGCCTTTGAAATGAGAGGTTAAATTACATGGACCTATTTTCTTGATGCAATATTATTCTGGGAAAAAAGAGGACAGAGGCCAAAAGTGAACTAAATTAGACTTGATACAGCCTGACATATTTTGATTTAACAGCGTTTTCAGCACGACGGGCTCATTCTTTTTCCATGACTTCTCTTTATCTCGAACGCCCTGCAATGAAGTTTATTATCCGTAATGCATTTTTTCACTAATACATTGGGATGTTTAATTCGAGCATTGCACATATTATTTTTTATTATTTTTATTTTTTTCTAAATGGAATGTACCAGCACATCTAAAAAAGTGTAATTAATGTAATTTTTGTGGCTCTTGTCTTCATAGAAGACACAGTGAAAAGAGAGAGCAACTAGCAGTCTGAGTGGAGTAATGGGATGCAGAGCTGTTCCACATACTATGGTAACCATGGGGTGATTTCTAAATGTCATTTTTGTGTTTTTGAATGATGCTTATAGAAAGAGACACTTTTTATAGGGCTGTTGTGCAACTGAATTGTTTCATGAAAGGTCTTTAAAGGGAATAGTTCACCAAAAAATTAGTATTTGTTAAGAAATTGTACTCACCCTCAGGTCATCCAAGATGTAGGCGAGTTTGTTTCTTCATCTGAACAGATTTGGAGAAATTTGGCATTGCATCACTTGCTCAGCAGCAGATCCACTGCAGTGAATTGGTGCTGTTAGAATTTGAGTTCAAAAATCCACAACAGAGTGCATTTGTAATTAATGTAATTTTACAGATTATAATCGTGAGACTCTACTCAATGCATTCTCCTGATTTAATTAGCTTTTTCTCATATGTAACACACCAATTAAAAAAGTTTTTCTAACGTTCCTGTAGCTCACGCAGTAGTATATGGCGAGAGCAACAACAGGGCCATAAGGAAATGCATAATAAAAATGTGTGCCTTTTAATGCACTGTCACTTTGGATAAAAGCGTTTGCTAAATGCACAAATGTAAATGTAAATAAATTAGCTGATGCACTGCTTCACGTAGAGTGTACTAGAACCTATATGAGAAGACAATACACTGCACCCTTCACAACATTTCACATCAAAGTCAAATGAAAATAATAGGAAAATATGTATTGCTTAAATTAATCTTTAATTTTTATTGCATTGTGCACTGTTATGCTGAAAAAATAGTTATATTTTAAAATAATCTTTAACACTAGAGTTTAACTAGCCTTCATTTATTGAAAAGAAAAAAATCATTTGAATGTTTATTTATTTATTTTAGACATTTATTCATTCATATGTGTTACATTTATATATGGGAAATAAATGTGAGCAGGCTAGTAAGCAGTTTTGTCAGGAGTTTGAGTCCTCGCCTCTCTTTTTTTTGTTGATATCAACTCCATCATTCTGTATCTTTTCTCTTCACTTCTTCACTCACATGTTGTCATTTCTGTCACTTCTTTCTGTTTCTCATCCCATGATGTGCAGATGTGCCGTGTTCTGAATACGGGGCTGGAGAGAGCAGAACTGGATCAGTCTCTCAGCTGAACGAGGCTGTGTTAATTAAAAAATCTCTATCAGAATCTCTGCTGGATTTCCTGCCTCTTTCATTCCCACATTCGATTTCTAGCATTACTGCGTCTGCTTTCATCTTTCCCGGTGTCATCTCTTTCCTCTCCTCTTCCTTTGCTCCTTTGTATTTTGTTATTCTCTTCTCTCCTTTTTTCCTCCAGCCCCTTCTCTCCTGTTTGTATATCAAGAAGCAAAAGGTCAACAAAAAGTTAAAGTGAGGGAAAAAACAAAACTCCTTAATAACTCTTTCTCTGAATCGTATTTCTCAGGGACTGATGATCTGACAGTCTCAATTACATTTCCTCCGTTCTTTTGAGAGAGTGAGTCATGGCAAAATCGGAGAAGCAGTACTTTGTTCCTCTTTCACAGGCTCTCAAAGGACTCCTAGCCGAGGCTATTTTTCAAAAACATTTAGCATTTAGCGGTAATGGCCAAATTTGCTGAATACATGTGCTTGCATTGGTCAGCTATTGGACCGAGAATAAAAGAGCACCCTCGATTTCACCTACACTGTCGATGGGAGCCGCCTCAGATCTTTACCTGAACAACAGAGGCGACAGGGACGAAAACAACATTATCTCCTGTGAAAACCCCAGTCTTAAATGAACCATTGACCATTCCGTTGTATAACTTTGTGTTCAGGTGGTCTCTCTTGAGGACACAGAGGTTAATAAATGCTCTGTTTGTCAGATGCCTCCCACCCTTCTGCTCGCCCCGAAGCCCACAGCCACTTATCGGCCTTTTTTTCCCCCACTGCTCACTCAATCTTATTCTCGTTTGGCTGTTGAGAGGCTCAGTTCAAAATTGAACAAAAATGACCACTTCGTCTGTGCTACGGCGAGTACACAACTGTCCGTGTAAGAATGTCACGGCAGAAGAGTTCTCGTAGCACGATGAGTCACGCTCACAAATCCATTCCTAGTGTCGCCTTGTTTTACGCGAGTGACTTGGCCTGTGCGCCGGGCAGAAAATGGGCCCAAAAATGCCTAGGAATTGGCAAGGGTTGGGTTGTTAAAACAATAAGAGATCTGGACTGAAGAGTGTCCACTCCACGGCCACTCTGTACCTCGGAGCGCAAAAAATTGCTGCACGTTTCCTGAGGCGTGAGAGTGAAGGCTGAACTAGCCATCATTTAGATGAAAGATCCATTCAGTCACTGTAAACGACGCTTGATTCTTTTTCCTCATCTTCATCATATCAACCAAGCCCAAATTCCTCATTTACCACGTTGATGTAGATTAGTCCCATCTGAGTGCCTAGCGTGGCGTCGACTCCACACAAGCTTTTAAAATCTTAAGTTACCGAGAGTGAATATTAGCGCCATCCTTATCTGTCAGATTAATCTGGCAGAATCAGATCTGATGTGCCATAATGGTGTATTTATACTGCAATGTTCCCTGACCTATTGATGTAAGGATCTCTCTCTGGTTGGATTTTCTTCTGCTCTAAGGGTTTTGTTGTGCCCTGTCTGTTTGAGAGTCCAGTTATTGCGCTCGGGCAAAGATATATCAGTTTAAATCCTGTAAAGAGTGTTTGTATTAGACCAGAGTTAATACAACAGTCTACTGAAATTTAGGCCAGTGGTGCTTCAATGATCCTATGACTAGATGAGGGCTGTTTTGTTTATGAAGTAATTATTCAGCTAATATGACGTTTCCATTAGCTTTTGCACACATCTATTTATGTGCCTGCTAACTCTTGCTAGCGGCTAAAGCAATTAAACGCACATCTCTGTAAATACAAGCAGAGTACATAGAGGGACTTGCAAACAGAATCCATTAGCATACAGGACAATAATTCATGCACTTATCATGTGTGATTGTTATTTTTTTAATCTGCATTTTATTTACATAATTCCAGGCTAAATTTCTCTGCACACAGTCACATATGATAAAAAATGATTGCCTCAGTTTTGGGCTATAAACTTCCTAAGGTTTCATGTGAAAACTGTAAACTGCTCATCTTTGTTTTGTTAGTTTTTTTTGTGATGAGGATCAGCCACTTTTCTGTGTTTGTTGCATGTCGTGTCTTTCTGACGCGTCACTGTTGGGGTTTGTTCAGATAACGATATCACTCCCTTGTCACAGTGAGAGAGCAGCAGACGCAAAAAGGAAAGAGAAAAAGGGTCTCTGTGAGGGGCAAAATGTTCTTTCTCGCACAACAAATTTGGCACAATAAATGCCAATCAAATTGGTATTCACCATAACCAAACGTCAAGACATGGCCATAGCCAGGCTTTGAAAATTAGTGAGATATGGGGTGGGGATAAGAATTGTGCTATAATATAATATATAATAACCCCTACAAATACTACAAAAAACTCGTTATACACACTAAACATTTTACAGTCATGTAGATGTTTGTGAAAGATGTGTTCTCTGTTGTGGAGGGATGATCTTGTTTAATCATACCTTATACCATGTTTTGTCTGAATACTGGATTCTGATTGGCTGGCAGGTATGCAGTAAAATAATTTAAAGCACAGGTAGCTCCAAGTCTATTTTAATCAATGCTGCTTATTAATGTGCTGCTTTAAATGATGCACACAAAACCACACATATCATTCGCACACACACACACACACACACACACACACACACAAACACAGATAGGTCGGTGATTGCATTCGGAGATTGCATTCGCAGATTGCTCTGCGAACACACACATAAACATGTTGTCAACACTGCCCTGTGACTTTTAATAATGAAATGGTCTAGATACTCGATTGCTATATTATATTCCTCAGCAAGGAGGTGGTAAAATCACTGTGTTTGAAGTACAGCTTGTTAAGAGAGATGTGCAGATGCAGGAATAGGCTCACACAACTCATCTCTCGGTATCTTTCTCTCTCTCTCTCAATCAGTTATTAATTTATTTAAATGTTATAATTCATTTAAATAAATGTGATCTTACCGCACTATTTCATCTCCGTGTCGGATTTAAAAATAAAAAAAATTGACACTTTCTGGTCAAATATTACACTGCAAACACCATAAATATCTTTAACTTGTCAATGCTAGCAAATGACCATGGTATAAGCGGAATAATGCATGGCTAGCTGTGTATTAAGCAATTTTAATGCACATCGCGGAGGCAACAACCTTCCACTTTGCTTTGGGTGGTCCTAGGCCTCCGTGACGTGCATTAAAATTATTTAATGAACAAACACTGGAGGCCGGAACTGTGTCGCAATGAACGTCATTTGTCAATGCCTCACTTCTCAAAGTTTATTAAGTATGTAGATGACACGAAGCTGCCGACGTTAGCTACATTAAAAACAGATGGGCACTATTTGAATGGGTTCCTATGGAAACCAAAACAGAAGAACATCCAAACGGAAGTTAGAATTCAAAATGGTGGCCCTCATTGTTTACTCAGTAAAAATGTACACTACAGGGCCATTGAATGCTTGAATCTGATTGGCTGACGAATGTTCTAAGGTTTGCAATCAGTGTTTTCACTAAAAAAAAAATTGTTTTCTTGTGTGCAGAAAGCATATTCTCTAGCCCGCTCACACCAATAACTAACTATAAAGACTTTAAAGATGAAGATATCAGTGTTCACACCAATAAAATATATCGCCTGTTTATTCTAGCTGACGCTTGTCTGCCACTTTAAATTCTTGAGATTGTTGAAGCAGGATGCATTCTAATTGGGTGTCAATGTCTTTATCATTAATCAGATAGATAAAAAATTGTTCTGAAGATGATTCCTGTGATATGGTTTCTCTATTCCTGTATGTGTATCCTGTAGCTCAATTGGTAAAGCATTGCGACATCTTGTAGATGGAGCTCTAGCCTGAGAAATGGTGTTTAGAATACACTCTGGAAGGCTTGCAGGCTCCCATTGAATGCACAAAGATGCAGAACCCACAGTTCAAACAAACAAATCAAACAAACCCACAAACACTGTTTTTTTTGATTACCTACAGGATCAGGGCGATCGAGGGAAATGCATAGAGAAGGATGATGGGCCAGTCATGGGCCAATATGTCCTTGTCTTTGAAAAAATATGGTTAATGAGAGAAGACGTCCACTTTCACCTTGCCAAAGGTCTCCAATTTTTTTAACTGTTTGTGGATGAAGCATCCACTCCTCTGAGGCGACTTTGCTTAGTGACAACATGTTGACTGCTTGGTTCAGTTTGCACGGAACATGTGCTGTGCTCAAAGAGAGCAGGTTGAACTGAGCTCATTTCAGGAGGCATTCTACCAGCACAAAAGAGGCACCTTGAGGAAAGCCCTCCCTGGTGATTTTTGTAGGACACCACAGTCATGCTGGTCTGAATGGACCTAAATGTGGTGTCCCCTCAGGTCCGGTAGGAACCCTTGGTTTTAGCCAGTACTGACGTGGACTCATACAAGCAGGCCCAACTGTAGCACTGGAGATGCTGTGGCCATCTTTTGAAACACCTAGGGGGCGAGAGGCACTGGTCTTGAAGGAAGCCGCAAACTGCTGTAAATTACGACCACTGTTCTCTTCCTGGGTGAGTCGAACACTGTTCCCAGATGATACTCATTGGCTGGGGGACAGTGCACTCTTGGAAAAACTGACCCTGAGCCTGAGGCATTCTTAGTGGCTCAGGAGGAGGGCTCTGTGAAATAGTGACTGGGCCAGAACAAGCCAGTCATTGAGGTAATTGAGAATGCGGATTCCCTTCTGCCTCAGAGGGGAAAGATCTGCATCCATGCACATTGTAAAAGTTTGTGGAGCCAGGGACAGTCCAAAGGGAAGGACAGTGTATTAATAAGCCACTCCCTCGAAGGTGAATCACATCTGGGTGTGAAAGTAGGCATCCAGAGAAAAGAACCAGTCCTCCGGGTTGAGTTGTGAGAGGATATGCTTCAGTGTAGTCATTCTGAATGGCTGTTTCATAAAGGTGCGATTCAGGTGTCTGAGATCGAGGATTGGCCACAGGCTGAAATGCGGAGGTCTTCGAGCGAATTGAAGTAGCCTCGCTTTACTATCCCCAGGACCCACTCTGACAGGTGCAAGGTCCCGTGCTAACTTAGGCCGGGGTCACTGGGGCTTCTGATACGGGTAGCATTTGGACAAATGGGAACGTAATCGAGGCTCAGACTTGGCTGGCTGGGCAGTGGTGGCAGGTGCAGGCTTCATTGACTGCTCAATCAGTGCAGACTTAGGGCGACTAGAGGCAGCTGCAGAGCTAGAGCATTTTGTGCCTCCGTGCAATGCTCACCAAAGCCTTTGACAGCTGGCCCAAACAAAATAGTGGGGGAGACTGGAGCATCAAGGAAAAAACCTTGTCAGCGCCCTTGATTTCTATAAAGGTCAGCCATAAGTGGAGCTTGAGCACCACCAGACTGGCCATGGAACACCCTATAGCCTGAACCGTAGCTTTGGTGGCAAAGCCAGTTCCGTTGTGCAGAAAAGTAAGACTTGGTTCTCACAGTAGGAACAATCCATCTTAGTGAGCACGGATTCCATGTGGGATTTCCCCAAGCAGGAAATGCATTCATGGTGGCAGTTATCGACATACTGATGGATAGGATAAAATGTCTAGACCCTGGACTTCTGTGATTATGTCAGTCAGCATATTGTGAACATTAATCTGTGCTATAGCAAGGTCCTTCGTACACTAAACATGATGATTTTAGTGTACGGAACACTGATGATTCAATTACCGGTGCCACAATTATGAGATCACATATTAAAATCTAGCTGGATGAGAAACCATGACTGATATCTGTCTGGTAAGACTGTAACAAGAATCAGTAGAATACATTTTGAACACAATATGAATTTTGTCAATGTTTAGTACCATACTTGTATACTGATCAAAGTTATCAAAGTTATTCAACATGAATTAAAAACATCAAAAGTCAGATTTTGAGTCCAAAAATTGTCATTATGAAATGTTTGAAAATATAGACAGTATTTTCCAATTTAATTCTGATGGCCATAAATGACCTAGAAATTGCTGACTCACTGGCCAGTGTACTGAAGTATTTTTTTATCAAACAATCCTCTCATCAGAACAATGCTCCACTGCTTTCTTCCAAAAAAAAGCCTGCAGTTTTCTTGTTGTCCAGCTTTGAAGTGTAATTCTGTGTGTATGAAATGGATGCTGTATCCTCTGCTAAAATGTATGTTGTGTAGTAGTGGATGCTTTAATCTGGTGGCTCCTGAGAGCCTGGTCTCCAATATCCCCAGCATCTGGGAGAGTGTATACACATACACATCCTCAAACACATCACCATTACCTTCTCTCTCTCTCTCTCTCTCTCTCTCTCTCTCTCTCTCTCTCTCTCTCTCTCTCTCTCTCTCTCATACACACACACACACTCGCACACAGGCAGAGTATGAACTGACTGTGTGTGCCTGTTGAAGATGGATGGAGTTAGAGGGAATGAGCCCAGTGTTACCTGTTACCACGGTGACTGCTGATGCTTCTCGTTCTGATTCTCTCTGCTTTCCTCTTGAAATACCATTTTCTCTGACAGCATGATTACGTATGGGTCTGTAAAGCATTTTCACTATTATTAGACATATGAATTACGTAAAAGAGAGATGTTGGGTGAAAGGGGTGCCTCTGTGCGAAAGAGAAAAAAGGAGGCCATGTTAGATGAAGGAAAAGTAATTGTATTCATGAAAGTAGAGTTTGCGATTCAGATGTTAAAGTAAGCATGAAATCAGAATTGACATTACAGTATGCATTTTACTCTTGCACATTCCTTGTTTTGTGTGCTATTGGAATCAACACAAAAATTTGTGATGGTATAGCATTGCCATTGGATAAATTGTGACAGGTTTTTCTTTTTTTTTTTTTTTTTTTTTTTTTTTACAAAATTGTATGGATTTTAGCAGACGGCTTTATCCAAAGCGACTTACAGTGTATTCAGGCTAACGTTTTTACCTATAATGTGTTCCCTGGGAATAGAACCCACAACCTTGCGCTGCCAATGCAATGCTCTACCACTTGAGCCACAGGAACACTATTTATTATTATTTACAGTAGTAATAGCATTGCGAAGCTTGAAGATGATGCATCTTTCTTGACAATATTTCAAAACTGTGTACAACATTCTCTGATATCTTTTTCTGATATAATTCTCTGATAATTTCTTCAACTTTGACTTCACCTTCATATTTTTTCTTCTTTGACTTTTCAGTTTCAACAACTTATTCATCTTCTTAGATGACAACTTCATACACACACACACACACACACACACACACACACACACACACGTTTTAAAAAAGTCATTAAGATTTGTATAATCTTTGTCAGCTATTTGATCACAAGAACTGAAGAAAGACATAAATGTTATCTATCCATCATAAAATCATTGAATCAAAACAAAAGTAACCTGAATGATAAGGAACACCAAAAAGAGACAGAGAGAGATTTGTAGAACTATAATTCTCGGAGAGCACACACTGGAGTGAAATAGAGAGAAATGAGACAAGCATTGCATTCGTGAATACCCATCTTGCAAAGATCACAGCATGCGTTTATAAACATGTGGCTTCCTCCTGCTGATGTGCGCAACACTGCCGTTCATTCAGCACGCCTCACGAAACCACGCTGTTAACACAGAACAGGAAAATACATACCATTTTCATAACAAACACCTAAATGAGATACATTTCTCAAATGAGATCAGTGACAGTATAGTTTTACAGTAATGAATTATACACTTTTTACTGTCTCCTATTAGATGGTCGTTACTGCACATTTATTATCTCCAAACATTACATTGTGGTGGATCAAAACAGTATCAACAGAATACAATTATTCTCTATAGATTCCAGCATTGGTGCAATTTGACACCACTGAGCTTTTTAAGTCCCAGTAGATTTCATCATACAGTATGTACGGTTTTCAAATCTCATGAAAATATGTGCTGGAAAAAGGCCTCTAAATACTGTCAGCTGAGGTCTTGAGATCAACACACATCAGCTATAACCGCTGATGGAAATAAAATGGTTGGAGAAAACTCAAGCATGTACATTTGACAGGCTCCTTGCTGAGAATTTGGGTTATGTAAAGGCTGGCTATTGAACGAGACCATGCAGAGACTTCATCCATCAAACTGATATGAATGCTGGACTTGTCTAATCGTAGTGTTACGCTGCAAATATCGCATACTCTGTGACGGCGTGACATCGGTTTATGTGTCAATTATCAAGCTCTGCTAAAGGCAGACTCTTTAAGATCCTCGTCCAGTAGAGTGCCTTGTCATCAGGTTCAAAGCATACTAATGTGGTAATGGAGGAAAAAAGTCAAGCAGATGTTAAATTCCAAGGCAGGAATATCCAAAATAATACTGTAGAAATTATATTCAAAAAATATTTTTTTGATGTACCTCATTGCAGGTTGATTTGGTTAATGGCATATTAAAAATAATCTTTTAAAAACGCCAATGGAATAATATATGAAAACATACTTCCGGAACCAAAGCCAATGAAAAGGTCGGCGGGCACTAATGTACTCTGTAATAAATGCACCAAAGGAGGTCTAGAATATCTGTAGAAGTGTGGAAATAATCCTGTAAAAAGTTAAGTTTAATTTCTTATATATATATATATATATATATATATATATATATATATATTTCTTATATATTTCTTATATATATATATATATATATATATATATATATATATATATATATATATATATATATTTCATTTTTACTTAAAATGAGCATTCATAGTTAAAATACAGTTTACTCCAATGAAACTTCTATGTACCACTAAGCAGACTGCCATTATTCCATGATGACATGTACAGAGATACGACTTAATTAAAAAGATTAAAAAGGAATAATAATAAATTGTCAGACATGTTGACCGCACGACTAGGTAAAACCAGCTTTATCACCATTAAGTTCAGAATGCGCAAACATAATAACTTTGTCACGGCAGAACACAAACACAATATGTTGGTATAAACCCACCTGCTCAGATGACAGCGTATAAATCAGAGTTTACACCGCAGATTGACTCTACACCTTTCCAACTCTGACTTTAATGCCTCTCTGGCTTTGTGACACTAGTTTCTAAACATCTTTGTCTCAATTCAAAATTGTCTGAAATTGTTTGTTGGTGTGACAAAACATGGTGAACAAGCCACTGGTAGATCATCAGGGAAAGAGCATAAACCGTTTAAGCAAACCATGATTTTCCTCAGGATGTAAACCAGTGTTCTGGTGGCTTATTCAGCGTAATGTATGTTGTGTGCATATATGATTGCATCCAGTATTGTTTTAATATTATACGACTAGCACTCGTTTTAGTAGTGTTATTTTTTATTAGGGTTAAATGACTATTCCCAACCCTCTGAAATTGAAAATGCCACCGTAAGAATTTCATCCTGTCCCTGGCTCTGAATATGAGCAAGCTTATAAAAATGTCCTACTGAGAATGCTAACCAATAAAAGCGTGATTTAGTCAATGGTCCGACTTAAAATACATATATCAAAGACATGACTCCATCTTGACTGAAATACTGACTACCACACCATCTGCTGTCTGAATAGTATTGCAAAGTCCCTTTGCACCAGGTGAATTTATTTTTATTTAGGTTTTTCTTTGGCTGTCAACATTTTCTAATTTATGTGACTCTTTTGATGTATAGCTTCATTCAGCGTTAAGAGATGAATGGATGTTGTGAGCTTTCATGCACAGAACTTTCAATTATTGATGCATTTTGCATAACACGCACTTTACTGTCATTGGCTAAACTTGACACTTTTTTGATTGGTGTTTTTGTATGGCTGTTCACAGGGAATGACAATACGCTAGCAGGCAGTCTGCTTGTCTTGCTGTTATGAGGCAGTGTGTAATATACCGACATTACATGCTACATTAATTTGAATGCAGGTTGGTTTTTTATCTCATTTTGCCTTGCGTAATGGCTTCTGCGGCCACCAATTTTAAAAACCTAATACTTATTAGTGCAATTTAAAGTTTCAAAGTTGAAAGGCACACAAAGACAAATGTGTGTGTGTGTGTGTGTGTGTGTGTGTGTGTGTGTTCAAATGTCAATGCAAACACTGTCGCTTATTGTCTTTTGCACATAATTACAGACTAATATTTGCCCGACTTGCCCAAAGAATCAGCAGACAGTGCCGGAATTGCAGTGTGCCTGAATAGCGACGCTTTACACTTCAGGGGAATCGCATTATGAGAGGAGCCAATGTCCTCAGGTGGGCATCAGCGGTTTAAATTCAACCATCAATCATGTGTGAAAGGCAAACCCACACAGCACACCTGAAAGACAAGATCAAAAAAACATTTCTCAGGAAAGTTAAATAAAATCCCAGGCTTAAACACAAAAGGCATATGTAATAGTTGAGCATCTGCTATCTGAGGTCAAATAAGATGTATCACTCAGAGAAAAAAAGTTAGCAATCAACGCGAGTCTCAGTGGGTGTAACTATACTCGTGTTGCTTTGATAAATCTGTGCACTCTTGTGGAACCTTTAACATGCTGTCCCCTTTTGCGTAACGCACTTTTTGTCCTTATCTCTTTGTTTGTACGAACCGTGACTTACAAATAAGGTTTACTGACAAAACGCAATGAGATGTCCCTATAAGATAACTCTTTTTAATTAATAGGGTATAATAAGTCAGTTAATTGCCAGACACACTATGGGATTGTTTCTAGATAAAATAAAAGGTCTAATGAATTAGATTTTATTACATGATGAAATCTACCCCCCACTCTTCTGTTTTTTCTGTGTCCTTGTAATTTCCACTTTCCCTCTCTTAAGGGGATAGTTCACTCAAAAAATTAAGATTCTGTCATCATGCCATTCCAATCAAATCTTTTTTGTTTGTTGAAAAAAAGCTGAAATAATATAAAATAATCAGATGGGGGGAAAACAGCTTTAAAACAACTAAAGCATAAAAAATTGAAAAATATTAAATGAAAGCTAATTAAAAAATATTATTAAAATAAATTATACAAATGTAACACTGTTCCAGTCTTATTCATATATACTGTACAAATTTGGTGTGCTATGATCGGTTAAAAGATTCATGAGAACCAATGGCATTCAACATTGTTGCCAAACCTGACATGATGCATCATGATGAGCCATATCTTAACAATTCAATGGACAACTTTTTTTAGTTACGTTTACATTTAGAATACTTGCAAAATAGTTCAGTAATCAAGTATGCACTAGTTCTGTGGTGCTTTGTGTCATTTTTGTTTGGTTGATTTTCAGTATATAAAACAGCTGTGTGTACATTGTTGCTTTTTGATCATGCAGGTTTGAAACAACATACAGTACGTAAAAGTGAATAAATAATGACAGAAGTTTCGCTTTGACTAGTCCTTTAACCTTTCGTCACCTCCTGTCTCTTGTTTTGTTACTTCTCTCTGATTTTTGTCTTTTACCTCACTTTTAAACCTATTATTTAACTTATCTAGTTCTTTCTCTTCTCTCCATTGTTTGACCATCCTCTGAAAAAAGGTCTATGTCAGAGACTGTGTGGTTCTGCTGTAATTCCACTGTTGGCTTTGTAGAGGGCCATTTTAACGAGAGCTCAGGGAACTGTGGGAACGGGGAAGTGCCTGTCACCATCTTTTTGTGTTGCTTGCCTTTGCAGTAGAGGGAGACAAAAAAAGAGAGAAAGTGTGAGTTCGTAAGGCAGTCTTACATTTAAAGTCCAGAATAGTGCTTTTTTCCCCACATTTTTGTTCGATAACTAGCAAAAAGTAGACCACACAAGTGTCTCTTTCCTGGTGTTGTTAATGAATGCATGTGTCTGTATAGACATAACTGGAGAGAAGTGAAAGCCCAGGCTGCTCCAAACATGCTGATCTTGCAGTTAAGGGAAAAGAAAAAGAGACACATCTATATGGTTCAAAATCTAAGGTAAATGATTAATTAGTGCATATGATCCAGAATATGTGAAACAGTGTTGGCCATCAAGATTTTTCAGCTGTACAAGATGTGGATCATTTAAGACACCTCAGGAGAAGATCAAAGACTGAACTTATGTAGGTCATAATGTGGTATTACCAGGCCCACATGGAATCTGTGCGTGCAATATTCTGCAGAAAATTCCACAGGATTTAAAGCTCTCCAATCTCTTGCATGCTTGTTTATTAAATATTTATGGTAATTTGTTTAACTGCAAAATAAGACTGTAGTACTCTCGGCTCCATTTAAATCCATTCTACAGAATCCCAAATCACAGATTGATTTAGCTGATTGTTAAAGCTTCCTGCTTAACATTTATGTAGAATGTGTGACATATGAATGTGAGGGAAAGAAGTAAAGTTAGGGAAGGTGGTGGGACACAGTGATAGACAAAGAAAGGGACAAGCAGACAGCATGAGGCATGGCAGAGAAGCAGCCTGGACCACAGATACCTGTAAATAATTCACACTGGCTTTGTGTTTCACTGATGTGAAGCAGATTTCCAAGAGCCTCTATATGCTACTAAGAAAGAAACACTCTGTTCATGTGCTTTGCAAGAAACTCACTTTGCTCAAATATACTGAAGCCAAAGCAATTTATTAAAGCATTGATATATTATATTTTTAAGAATTGTATTTCTTGTTGTTTTGTATAATACATAATTATTTATCTTTAATAGAGTTTATTCTATATCTTTTGCTATTACAATTATAAAAATACCTGGAAATTATTGAATTGCAGATTTTCCCCTAGTGTTAATGTTTTATATACATATACATTGCTTTTTCTTTCCATAGTTGTACTTGACTGATCTTTGAATTTTGATCTTTTTTTCTCTATTTTCTTTTTCTTTTCTTTTTTCCACAGACCACCTCAGAACCTCTTGCAGCTCTATGGAGGCCCCTTGATTCCAGAGTTGAAACCTCAGGTTTTATTTAATTTTTATTTTTTTTGAAAACTCCCCCTTCATTTCCTAATTTGCTCTATGCAAGGTTTCAAAAGTTAGTTGTAAAATTATGTTAAACCTCATATAGCTGAGCACTGTCTTTCAGAAAGAGGCTTTGATTTGATAATCTAAGATCAGATTCACAGTTTCTCCATCAACGGTGCTGACCTGGGTTTGCAGAAGAAAACTGACCCCAGACCAGGATTCATTATTCTTTTGGGGTTTGAAAGCACCCACTCTATACCGTGCTGTCATTTAACCTTCCATAAAGCATTCTGCCTCATATATATAATTACATTTATTTTTGGATGTTATTGACAGTCTAATCTATAAGTACTGCCCCGTTCAGCACAGTGTGTAGTAGGTTATGTGCTATTTGAGTGTGTGTGAGGACGCCTCACTACGCTTGAAATAATTCAAAACCGCAACTCCCTCTTAATGTCAGAGCAGTGAGTCCAAATCAATGGTGTCCATTTCTGTTCCAGACCTCATCTGCAACAGCATGAAAATCGATTGATCTGAACCTTTCTCTACAAAGGGCTGCCGTCTTCTCCTGTTACAAATCTGTCCGTTGTGTTGAAATGGCTATCAGGAGTTTTCATATTCAAAGCAGTTTCCTCGCTAACAGCAACAAAAGCATCAAATGCTCCCTCTCCTGCCAGCCCTGGTGATAACCTTCACTCTCCGATGCTGATCCTGAATAAATGTCAGTTGTTATCTGCTGTTTGTCTTTTAAAACCATGTCCGTTCCCCTCTTAACCTGCCTCTTCAGGTCATGAAGCTTTGAGTAGAGACAAATCTGCATACATATGTGACCTGCTCCATCATTTTGAGCAGTGTGCATGAAATGAAAAGGGTAACTCTTTGTTTTTGAATGATAGGCCTAATTAATAATATGTGTCTAGTCCAAACCATTTTTGAGAAATAATAATTTAAACTCAGACTGTCATAATTTGTTTTTAAGAAATGGACGTAAAGATTCCTAAAAATATTACAGATATTTTTGACACGATAAACTGAAAACATGTAGTGGAAATTGATTGACTCGGGGGTTTAATAAAAGATGATAGAGTAGGTTTTATTGTATCTTTTAGCATGTACTTTGCTGTTCCATGTTTATTTATTTATTTTTTATGCTGCGACACATTTAATGTTAAATGACAGACATTTATTGTTTGAAATCTGTCATAAAATATACATGATTTGAAGGTTGACAGATTGTTTTATCAAAATTAACATAATACAAAACAACTGAAATTTAAGTTTGTCAGACCGTCATCGTCTAAAACTGGGTGCCCATTTGCCCAACCTGGCAACCCTAGTCAAATATGTACAGTAGGTTTATAAATATGTTGGCTAAATATGGAAATTTATGAAATATTAATGAATAATCAAAAAACTAAACTCTAGTCTTATTCAGCTGGCTGTGTGTGTGTGAGAAAATAAAATATATAGATGGTGTGTGTGTGTGTAAAGGTAGCGATTATGAAAAATGGAAAGTGGCTAGTATAGCTGTCATATTAGCTCTAGTTGTGTAGACGTGGGCACACTGCTCTTATATTAAACTGTCACAACCAGAAAGAATGTCTGGCCGTCTGGGCCACAGTGAGAACAGACGTCGGGCCCAAGGACATGTGCTGACATCAAGTCCCATGAATATTCTACTCTGAAATGAAACCTATAATTGTCTGGTGGGGTGTGTGTGTGTGTGTGTCAAGCAGATGGAAGTGAAGCAAATTTATCTTCTGTTATACTGGCCTATAATGTGTAATATGATATATTTGGATTCACAAGTATAATCAAATAAGGCTCCATTTTATAGATACAATGCAATATATAACTTGACAAACATGACTTATAGTAAGTATAAGTTTGTCTGGCTGTTTATTTCAGCATGCATATTTGTGCTTATTCGATTTTGATGTACTACTTTATATAGTACAGTTTAAATATACAACGCCTGCTCACATGAAGTAGCATAAACGTCAAAGATTTGAAATAAAATGCACATTTTTATTTCCACTTTTCAGATCGTGGAAACCTTTAGATGTTTTAAGACCCTTCAGACCCTGAACTTTTGAAACTTTCCTTTTCTTTCCCCAAATGTCCCGCCCACTTTAAGAGTTTCTGGTTCTCCGATAGGACCACAGAGACAATGATGATCAGGATGTTTGCTCTCTCTCTCTCTCTCTCTCTGAACTGCATCTGCTACAGCTGTAATACATTAACCATGTCAGATTTGCTTTTATTAAATACAAATTAGATTCCTGGAGCTTTGCAGCTGCTGCATCTGTGCTAAAAGAATATTGAGCTTCTTGATACTCTGTGTGTATTGTTCATTTGGCAATCGTTTTAAACTCTTGCTGTGTAGAGGAATGTAAAAATATTTTTCTTAACAGGTGGATCTTCCAAAATGTTCTAAGCTCTATGTATTGGATTATATATACATTAGGGGTCAATATGTATGTATGTATGTATGTATGTAATTTTATTTGATTCAATAAAAATATAATAATAATAAAAACATTTATATAGCAAGGATGCATAAAACTGGTCAAAATTGCCATTAACAACATATCAAATATTACATCTCTGTTTCAGATGATCTTTTGATTTTTCTGTTTATCAATGAATATTGAAAATTATCACAATTTCCAAATATCAACCAGCATAATTCATTTTTTTTAACACAGATATAATAATAATAATAATAATAATAATAATAATAATAATAATAATAATAATAATCATAATAATAATAATAAATGTTTCTTGAGCACCAAATCAGCATACATTAATGATTTCTGAAGGAACATGGGACATTGAAGACTTGAGTAATGATGCTGAAAATTCAGCTTTTCATTTAAATTATAATAATATTTCACAGTCTTACTTTTTTACTGCATTTTCCATCAAATAAAGGTTGATGAGCATAAGAGTTCTCTTTCAAAAACATGAAGAAATCGTACAGAGCCCGAACTGTTAAATGATCGTGTTGGAAACTCTTTGATATTGGTCATCTGATCTATTATCATATATTGTACGTTTATGATTGCAGAATGGACCTTATCTGTAAGAAAGTGGTCTTTGAGTGGTCTTTGAGTGGCTTTGGTTAGTGAGAGTTCCGTTTTGTTCTGATTTGTTGTTCTTTATTTTCTATCAAGCTCCATTAATACTCTTCATATCAGAAGCTGTTCATTCTGGGGTTGCCTATTTAGTAAAGTTTTTTAGATGTCGTGCCCTTAACAGATGCTCGCTTGATCAAACAGGATTCTTGTACAGATGGTACATACAGATATTGTTAATTCCAGGCACACACCGCTCAAGTAAAAGCCTTCGGAAGAGCAGAAGGTTCTGGAATTAATAGTTGGAGAGGAAATTTACAGCGTACTGTAAAACCTTTTGCTTTGAATGATTGTGATGAAATGGAAGTAGCAATAGTTCCTTTCTTCCATATTGTTATATAAATCTTGTAACGATGTAAAAATAGAGGACTTGGTACAGTTGTTACTTGGATGAAGGCAGATCAGACTATAGAGGTGTTAATTCACCAGAAGATTTTGATTTTAATAAAACAAATTATGAGCAAAACTAATTTTACATCTGAGACATGTTTGGATGTTTTTTTCACAATGAAATCAATAACATGCATTTTAAACATAGATCTTGTGGATTTTAATTTCATAAAAAAATTAAATCCATAGGCCAAAACTGCTTAATTTGAATGTCAAAATGCCCTTTGCTGAATTCATTTATGAAAAAAAGGCATATTCCAAGAACAAATACACTCAAGTAGATTTAATTCCTCTTTCGTTATTATGGAAACTGGCATACAGTAGTGGCAGGGTTTCAGTCAAATCCTCTACACCTCTTTATGTAATTTAATTTGCATCACTCTTTTTTTCCCTTACAGTAGACAATTATAGTACACATTGCACAAAGCAGCTCAGGAGAAATTAACAGCTTGACAGAAATTAAGTGTGAAATTGCTTCAGCAACAGGTACATGATAAGGTTATAATTGTTTGCCAATGAATACCAAAGCTACCCCCCCCCCACCAGTCCCATTTTTTTTAAGTAAAAGGCAGTCTAAGAGTTTAGTACAGAAAGGACAGGCGGAAATGAGAGCCTGCAGTGGTCAGTGTGCCCACTATCATCCTTGTGGCCAACTGGTACTATGCCAGCCTAAACGCATTCAGATTGTTGTCACCTCTATGTTTGTCCTCTGACCTCTGGAGTGCAGTGAGGCTAACTGCTTTTGAAGTCAGGGTCAGGGTTCAGTCTGCTCAGCAGATGTCTCTGAGAGTTTAGGCAGGAGAGAGGGATGATTTGCATGTTTTCCACAATTCAACAGGAAATGGGTAGACATTCTTCCTGGAGATTTCAGTATGGCCTTGAGAAAGCTTGAGTCTTTTTCAAATGCACAGAAACAGTTACAGTTACAGATGCTGACTTAGAAGTTTTGGAGAGGCAATATTCAGAGTCCAGCTCAATTGGAGAGTCATGGTGGGTTCATTTAGCTTCCTGCTGATGGGAGACCCCCCTGGCCTGTCAGAGATAGAGGAAGAGCTATTTAGGATTCTAGAGGGCAGTTAAATGATGGCCTGGCTGTGCTAAGTGTGTAAATTTGTACCATTTCCATCAATTATTAAAGCTCCCCATGGACCGCTAACACCAAGTGGATTTATCATGCTTTGGAATACCCATGACACTGCTTCTCATTTCATTTAATAGCCCCCACTTCCTTAAAGAGTGAGTTCATTTTGTCAGTTTTTTCACCCTTGTGTTGTTTCATTCCTGTTTGTTAGCTCTGCAATTCAGGAATCTGAAGATAACTTAAATATCCAACAGTCCTTACTTTTTACCCCCATAGTAGGCTAGCACCCCTCTTTCTTTCTCACTTGTTAAAAGCCTTTGTTTTAGGAAACAGATCCACACTGGCTTCTTGAGATTCCACGGCGCAAGATTAATGTGCAAAGAGTTGCAGGGTCTCACTTTACTCACACTCCGAGCAGGAAATATCCTGCAGATGGACTCCACACGACTTTGACGGCTTAGTTGCTCCACCTCCCCGCTGTGCAACATGATGCTACCTGCGACTGGCTCTCCGAGGACTTTGGGGGGTTGTCGGATGTGTCAACCCCCGCTGAGCCGACAGGTGCAGGTGTGTTCCATCTTGGTGATAATGACGAGGGAGGGGATTTTGACAGCTGGACCCTCGGACATCTTCCAGACGGGCACCTGTAGAATCTAAAAGCGTTCTGGAAAGATGTGTGTGTGCTTGTCTGCACATCCATTCTCTTCTATCTGCTTTCCGTGGGGGACTTTCACCCAAAACATACTAATTAATTTCTTTGTTTTACTAATTAACGCCTTCTTGGCCCACGTTAGCATGTATGCTAATCTGTGGCTCAGAGCAACTTGATGACTCGAGACGCGATTAATGGCTGCCTGTCAGGTCTGTCCCTAGCAGGGACTTTAGCAGTGCTTTGTGTAATATTAATAAATTACGTTAGGCTGATATTTCATCTATTCTTACAGGGATTGTACCTTTGAATTATAGAAGAGCAACACGAGGGGAAGTAGCTAGCCTGTGCTGTAAAAACTAACATAATAAAGAACAAAAGGCTAGTAAGCACTCCTTCAAACTGACATTAGATCTTAATTTGGGTCGCAATATAAAGTGATGTAGGCAAATCTACAGGGCCCAAATACACAGTTTCGTGGCCCCATTAGTGATAAGTGCTCATGTTCTGGTGATAGATGCTTGTGTATTAGACTCCACTGCGACTCTCATGGGAAGTATGAATGATTCACAGTGAATAGTGGCTTTTGTATGTAAAAGTAGACCCTGAATAAAAAGACACGCTCTTGCTTTGCTGACATTGATTCCATTAAACATGCTTAATATTTTAACAGACGGATAATACCTGGAATATTTGTTATGTTCTTGTTCATGGCGTGATCATTTAATGTACTACCTGAAATCGTTCCAGTTTGTACACGCCATTGGCTTCAAATAACAAAAACAGCTGTGATGCAGCATATAAGGTGAAAAATGACTGTGAATCGCATGTATACTGAGATTAATATTGTTTTTTCTGATGTTAAGTCAATAATTCACCCATGCAGATCCTGAAAGCAGTATGTGTTCGGAGATATTACTGAAACTGCAATATGTTGTTCATTCCATATGTTTGATGGCTTGGTGAGCAATATGTTTGACAGTGTGGATAAAAAGCAAAGCATAGCATTGCTTTTCCCTGGAACAATACTGTAGAACATGTCGACTTCCTCATTTTTTGTCCTGCAGTTTTCCCTTTGAGGTGCCAGGGGGCTTTTTCTGTAATGTGATAATCAAACTGATGAAATAGAAAACCTACTTGTGTCATTTGGGGGAAACACGCACATAAATTGTTTTCTTTTCTTCTCCCCTTCCTTTCAATTTCAGACAAATCTGCTGTGGATTAGGTGATACATCGGATGAAGGCGCACTTAACCAAGCATCTGTCCCATGAAGAATGTGTGAAAGAAAGAAGGTTTGTCATTATATATTTGGATCAGTCACAGCGGTCTTGGTGGAATGAGAGTCTATCCGAAAACACTGATACACAGTCGCACTTTCACATTTCCTGAATTGTTCTTTAGTAACCTGATTCACCATTTCTGGCACGTTTCCCTGTTTTAACCTGATTGGACGGCTGTTGTGTATAACAGCTCTGTAGAGGCCAGTAGCTATTGGAATCATTCCAGTTTTTTTATTTTTTCAAAGCATGCAACAATCTTTAGAACTTCTTAGAACCCCTTATTAGTGTTGATGTAAGTGTGCAATTTTGGGAGGAAAAAGTGCACAAGTTCACTATTATTTTTCCTAGTATTGTTCCTTGATCAACATATTTACAACAGTACCATTAGAATCACTTCCAGAACAATTTATTTCAGCTGATGAATGATACAAACATTAACACCCAATCAAAATCCATCCTGCTTTCACTAGCTTGAGAATTTAAAGTGGCAGATGAGCTTGCTCTTAGAATAAACAGACAATATTGTCTGTTGGTGTGGATTCTAATATTTTTATCTTTATATTTATCATTCTTGGTGTGAACGGGCTTTACCCAACATTCTTATCATTTCTCACTGATTTGACTGTTACTTAATTGGTTTAAGACTAGAATATATATAAAAAAAACCTGCATAAGCTTCAATATCACCCGCTTTAGATGATGTATATGCATATGTATGCAGATATTCCATAATTTTCAGACAAACCAAGGACAGAATGAAAGATGTGCAGGTATTCCAGAAGCCTCTGGAGCTCTCGGACCCCAGGTTAATTCAGACTCTGTTTAGAGTCTGTTGTGTGAGTTCTGATGGGTCACCTTGGTAATTTCCGGTCAGTTGTGTCCACACACAATCTCACATTGTCCCACGGGAAGAGGCATGGATCAGCTGACAGATGATATTGGTTTTCCTCTTTAAAAGCACCTCCCTATGGAAATTGCTCATTGTGGATTTGAATTTCATCTGCAAAATATGCCTTAAAGGGCCTTTACTATTTAAAATAGGGCCGTAATAATCCAATGTGAGCATTCTAGTTATGTTTCATTGCTGTCTTAAGGTGAATATTGGGTATGACACTGACTACGTTGCAAGCAAGTTATGCAACATATCAAATCCAAAGTAATCGCAGTGCTTTGTTTGAAACCGTTTTATTTTTGTTATGCTCATTAGGACTTCTTGCTATTACTTTGACTTACATTGACTTATTGCATAAAGACTAATTTAAATAGCTCTTGCACATTACAGAATTGTCAGAGATTAAGATTGCTTACAAACTCAAGCACTGTCAGTTGTTGAAAAAAATAAATAAGATAAATAATGATCTTGGATGGCCTGAGTTTGAGTAAACAAATGTTCATTTTGGGGTGAACTTTTCCTTTAGTTACTACTTTTTTTCAATTATGCATTGCATTTTGTATACATGGACACATTCAACTTGATTATTCCGTGCATGCCAAGATACTTTATCATTTTTCACAGTTCGTTGACCACAGCATGTATAATAATGCAGTGCTAAGTATCTTTTTCTGACCCACAGTAAAACACAATCATTTAAGATTAAAATGTATAAACGCATGAATACAAACACCAATCTTCTCCTTTTCTTTCTCCTAGTATTTCATTTCAAGTCACTCAGTCTTTTCCTGGCTCACATACTTTCTCTCTTGCTCTTCTAGCAAAACTGGTCAAGTAAACGTAATGGACTTTGGCAGGGTTGTGTTGTCAGATCCCAGAGCTCCAAACAGTAGAAGGGGCAGCCAGAGGGGACATGACCAGTGGGAGAGAGGTCTGGCTGGGTTAGCTGAACTATGCTTTGGCCTCCTTCAGCTGATGGAGCGCTTTATTCCAGGTGCCACCAGTGGAGACTCGAGCCCTTCCGAAATCTCTGACAAAGATTTTTCTAGAACGTTGTAGGATCAGAAATGGCCAGGTGTGAGCAGATAGAGGAAGCAGTGTGTCGTTAACCAGCACCACTCCTCTGAATTCATCTAACACTGCTGGGCTCAGAGAACTGCTCAGAATCACAACGAGGTATTGATCTATATTTCTCTCCGATTTATTTTGCTAGGCGCTTGTGGAGGTGAGAGGTGTTTCCGCTAGCTTCAGCCAACATTGGAATTCTTTCTCTTGATGTGCAAGGAAACCTGATGATGTTTAAAAACAGATAGCTAAAAAACTAGTGAGATGAAAAGACAGCAATGTTGTCTTAGCACATAAGTAAGTATTGCTGCATTCCATTCGAAAAATAATGTATAACAAATTAAAATGTAAGTGTTCAGTTGTCAACAGGGAAGTCCACAGCTAACAGAGAACATTCTGGCAATGTTATCTGGTCTTCTCAAAGCATTAGCACCAAAACTTTATTCATTTTTTTTTTTTTTTTGTGAAACATGTAAGGTGGATGCTAATGTAATTTTTGTTTTTTAAGTACTACTTGTTTCAGAATGTCCAGAAAACATTTAAAAGTAATGCTCCCATAATGTTTGAGAAATTACTGTTCAATTAACGTTTGCATAACCAAGAATGTTTTTAAAACGTCTCGGTTACGTATGGTAACCCTCGTTCCCTGAAGGAGGGAACGGAGACGCCACGTCGAGGACCGACGAATATGGGATATCGCTTCGATAGACCAATCTACTTTGAGTGTAACTAAACGAGCCAATGCACATTGGCATGCAATTATTGCATCCAGCTGCCGCTGATCACTGCGTGAGTATAAGAGAGCAGCAGGTGCAATGCATACCAGTTTTTCGCTGAGGAGCCGAGCCGGGAACCCGGCAGCTCAGCGGCGGTACAGCAACCATGGCGACGGGACGTGGCGTCTCCGTTCCCTCCTTCAGGGAACGAGGGTTACCATACGTAACCGAGACGTTCCCTTTCAGTCGGTCACTCTCGACGCCACGTCGAGGACCGACGAATATGGGATCCCTATCAAAGCGCCATGGGTGCTGCCCCTTCCAGTGCCCTGTGCGAGCCGCCTGCGCCCCTATTAGGTGTAGGCCGGGGCTCAGAACAAGTAGCTCCACTCACCATTGTCAAAGCACTACCTCACTGGGTGAGATTGGATAACACTGGGAAAACGTACCCGGTCCGCTTGGAGCCGGGACGCTGCGGAAGCCCCATCCTTCCCGAAGGAGGTCTCGGAGGCAAATACACATATAGCATCCGTTTAGGAGTATACGGAGAAATTTTAGGTGATTAAAACCCTCTTGGGAAGGCAGAAGTCTGCCGGGGAAACACGGGCTCTAAGGCTATACCGTGGACTATACACATACGAGTACCGCTTAGGTCTCAATATGGAACCCGCCCTTCCATGGTTCTCACGGATTCATCATGAAGGTCTGGCGCCGGACGTTCCGCCGCGTCCAGCTGCTTAGGGTGATGGAGGATCCCAACAGGGTCTACAGTACGGACACTCTGGAGTAGTTTAAGCAAGCCGACACTAACCGGGGCCTCTCAGTGCCACTACCCATTTGAGGTGAGAACACAGGAGGATACCAGCTCTACACGAAGGCTATAGAACCTAGCGAACGTGTTAGGGGTCGCCCAACCCGCAGCTCTACAAATATCTGTCAGCGAGGCGCCACGAGCCAGCGCCCAGGAGGATGCAACACTTCTAGTTGAGTGAGCTCGTAACCTGAACGGGCAGGGCACACCCTGAGCCTGATAAGCCAGGGTTATGGCATCCACAATCCAGTGGGCCATCCTCTGCTTAGAGACGGCACTCCCCTTCTGCCGACCTCCATAACAGACAAAGAGCTGGTCTGAGGTCCTGAAGCTTCGTGTCCGGTCTACGTAGCACCTTAATGCTCGGACGGGACAAAGCACAGTCAGGGCTGGGTCTGCCTCCTCCAGGGGCAGCGCTTGCAGGTTCACCACTTGGTCTTTGAAGGATGTAGTGGGAACCTTGGGCACATAGCCAGGCCGGGGCCTCAGGATTACCTGGGAGTCAGCCGGCCCGAACTCTAGGCACGAATCGTCGACCGAAAATGCATGCAGGTCCCCTACCCTCTTGATGGAGGCCAGTGCAAGCAGGAGCAGAGTTTTCAATGAAAGAAACTTTAGCTCAACTGAATGCAAAGGCTCGAATGGGCCCTGCTGTAGTGATTTAAGCACTAGAGACAGGTCCCAAGAGGGTATACAGGGGGGCCGGGATGGATTTAACCTCCTGGCCCCTCTAAGGAACCTGATGATGAGGTCATGCTTACCCAAGGACTTCTCATTCACGAGGTCATGGTACGCAGCAATAGCGGCAACCTGGACTTTGAGGGTGGAGGGAGACAGCCTTCGCTCCAACCCTTGCTGCAGAAAGGATAGCACGACCGCAATCGGGCATCTTCGGGGGTCTTCTCGGCGAGAAGAACACCACTCAACGAACAGGTTCCACTTCAAGGCATAGGCGTGTCTCGTAGACGGTGCTCTTGCCGAAGTGATGGTGTTCACTACCTCTTGGGGTAGGTCACCTAGAACCTCCGCGTCCCGTCCAGGGACCAAACATGGAGTTTCCAAAGGTCTGGACGCGGGTGCCAAATGGTGCCCCGTCTCTGAGTCAGTAAATCCCTCCTCAGAGGAACCGGCCAAGGAGGGGCTGTCGAGAGGAGCACTAGTTCGGGGAACCAGGTCCGAGTAGGCCAATATGGCGCTACTAGCAAGACTTGCTCCTCGTCCTCCCGGACTTTGCACAGTGTCTGTGCGAGAAGGCTCACTGGGGGAAACGCATACTTGCGTAGGTCCCGCGGCCAGCTGTGTGCCAGTGCGTCCGAGCCGAGAGTACCCTCGGTCAGGGAGTAAAACAACTGGCAGTGAGAGGTCTCTGGAGAAGCAAACAGGTCTACCTGAGCGGCTCCGAACCGTCTCCAAATCAGCTGGACCGTCAGGGGATGGAGTCGCCATTCTCCCGGGAGCATTGCTCGAGACAGCTCGTCGGCTGTACGATTGAGCAGGCCTGGAATGTGAACGGCACGAAGTGACCTCAGAACCTTCTGACTCCAAAGGAGGAGGTGGCGAGCGAGTTGCGACATGCGACGGGAGCGCAGACCACCTTGTCGGTTGATGTACGCAACGGTCGCAGTATTGTCCGTTTGGATCAGCACATGCTTGCCTCGTAGGAGACCTTTGAGACGGTTCAAGGCAAGGTGTACTGCTAGCAACTCTAGGCAATTGATGTGCCACTGCAGCTGTGGGCCCGTCCAAACCCCTGAGACTGCATGCCCGTTGTACGTGGCCCCCCAGCCGGTGGTGGAGGCATCCGTGTAAACCACAGCATGCCTGGAGATCTACTCTAGGGGCACCCCTGCCCGGAGAAATGCAAGATCTGACCACGGGGTGAGGGTTTGGAGACAGGCCGGTGTAACTTGGACCCGGTGACTGCCACGCTTCCACGCCCACCTCGGGACTCGGCCATAAAGCCAGTGCTGGAGCGGTCTCATATGTAATAGGCCGAGCGGTGTAAGTGCTGCCGCGGCCGCCATATGCCCCAGGAGCCTATGAAAGAATTTCAGTGGGACCGCTGTCCTGCCTTTGATCGTATTCAAGCAGGCTAGCACCGACCGCGCACGTTCCTCTGTGAGGCGTGTTGTCTGTTCGACCGAATCCAACTCCATACCAAGAAAAGAGATCCTCTGCCTCGGCGAGAGTTTGCTCTTCTCCCAGTTGACCCGAAGGCCCAGCAGGCTCAGGTGCCGGAGCACCACATCCCTGTGCTCGCACAACTGATCCCGAGACTGTGCTAGTATCAGCCAATCGTCTAAGTAGTTGAGTATGCGAACACCTTGCTCTCTGAGGGGAACGAGAGCTGCCTCCGTGATCTTCGTAAAGACACGGGGAGACAGGGACAGCCCGAAGGGCAGGACCTTGTACTGATATGCCCGTCCTTCGAACGCAAACCGCAGAAAAGGTCTGTGGCGCGGAAGGATGGACACATGAAAGTACGCGTCCTTCAGGTCGATCGCTGCAAACCAATCTTGGGGACGGACGCACCCGAAAATGCGTTTCTGTGTCAACATTTTGAACGGTAGCCGATGGAGAGCCCGATTCAAAACTCGCAGATCCAAGATCGGCCGTAACCCACCGCCTTTCTTGGGTACAATGAAGTAGGGGCTGTAAAACCCGGTCCTCATATCGGCTGGAGGGACCGGCTCTATCGCGTCCTTCGCCAGTAGGACTGCGATCTCTTCCCGCAAGACAGGGGCATCGGACGCTTTCACCGCAGTGAAGCGGATACCGCGGAACTTGGGGGGACGCCGGGCGAACTGAATCGCATAGCCGAGGCTGATGGTCCGCAGAAGCCAGCGAGACGGGCTGGGTAGCGCTGACCAGGCGCTTAAAAACCGTACAAGCGGGACCAGCGGAACCACAGCCGTACCCGCAGTGGGGCAGCGAGGTGGAACACAGGGACCCAACTCGGGCGGCTTGTGAGCAGGCCGGAGTGTGGTGCAAGTGTGGGGTGCAGGGCTCACCTGGTTCCACGGGTTGGCAGAGGGTGCGTGAGTAGGGCCTTTGTTGACGCTCTCGAACCGCCCGCTGCTGCCATCTGGCGAAGGAGGAGGATGAGTGGGGTCCGGAGCTCCAAGATCCCTCCATCTCTGGGTCGCCTGTCTCAGGGCCGCTTGCTCTTCCGTTTACCGCCAGGTTTGGCGGGGGCCTGGACAGGCGGGGCTGCCCGCCCACGCCCGGCTCCACGGCGCTGCTTTGCTGGAGGCTGCTGCTGATGCTGCGCGGGAGCGGGGGCAGACGCAGGGGGCCGCCCTCGGCGACGTGCAGGCTGGGGCACTGCGGCCGGCGGACGGGAGGAGGCAGCAGGTGCCCGCCGGGGCAGGATGTGTCGTATCGCCTCAGTCTGCTTCCGGGCAGCCGAGAACTGCTGGGCGAAGCTCTCGACCGCGTCGCCGAATAGGCCGGTCTGGGACACGGGGGCATTGAGGAACCGGACCTTGTCGGTGTCCCTCATGTCTGCCAGACACAGCCAGAGATGGCGCTCCTGGACCACAAGCGTGGACATCGCACGACCCAGGGAACTCGCGGTGACCTTCGTCGCTCGGAGCGCGAGGTCAGTGGCGGTTCGGAGTTCCTTTAGAACTTCTGGGTCATGACCCCCCTCGTGCAGGTCCTTCAGTGCCTTAGCCTGGTGCACCTGCAGTAACGCCATAGCGTGTAAGGCGGAAGCAGCTTCCCCGCAAGCCGCATAGGCACTGCCGGTCAGACCAGACGAGTGCCTACAGGCCCGGGAAGGAAGCACCGGGTCTCCACGCCAGGAGGAGGCGGACTTAGGACACAATTGCATCGCTACCGCCCGCTCCACCGACGGGATTCCCGAATACCCCTTCGCTGCACCGCCATCGAGGGTGGTGAGGGAGGAGGAGCCCACTGGCCGGTTTCTGGCAGTAAAAGGTGCCTTCCACGACCTGGTGAGCTCGTCATGCACTTCCGGAAAGAAAGGCACTGGAGTGGGGCGCTGAGAACCAGCGCGCGCCACCCCGAGAAACCAATCGTCCAGCCGCGAGGGCTCGGGACGCGGTGGAGGATTCCACTCGAGCCCTACCCTCTCGGCGGCCCGGGAAAGCATAGCTGACATTTCGGGGTCCGACTCAGGCCTTGCCACCGTCCCAGAGGGCGGCAGCGCAGCCGAATCTTCGTCCGACAGCTCTCCCTCCGATGCTGAGATCGACATCCGGTCGGGGGGAGGCCCACTGGATACCACTGGTACGCTCCTTGTAGAGGGCCCAGCGCGTTCCGTGGGTTGCTCCACTGGATCGGAGGTGCAAGAGGAGTGGTGGTCCCCAGAGGGTTGGTTCCCTGCGGGGTTTGCCACCACTGTGACCCTCAAACCGCCCGAGCCACTACCGGAAGTGGACCTCGTCTGTCCGCCAGAACGAGCCCCAGATCGCGGCAGAGGCAGCGGGACTCCGCCCCCCTGAAGGTAGCGGAGCCTGGTTCGCAGCTCCGAGATGGTCATCTTCCCGCAACAGGAACATGACACATCCACGAAAGCCACCTCAGCGTGCTTGACGCCCAGACACGTGAGGCAGCGATCGTGACCATCACCCGGTGCCAGGTAACGACCGCACCCAGAAACGCACGGGTGAAACGGCATCCTTAAAAGGACGATCCGTCGTCTTTAAAAAGACGCACCCGTGAAGCTCTTTTAGAGAAAATTTGCTCTTTTAGGAATTGCTCTTTCAGTGCTGAGGCGCACAGGGGAGATGGTCGCTTGCCACACGACAGGGGATAGTGCAGCCTGAAGTGTGCAACCCACTCGATACTGGAACGACCGCCGCTGTAGCGCCGTCCCGCCAACACAGGAAGCTTCCCAGAGCGTGCTGAACTCGCAGTTCACCGTAGACACAGTTCAAGGTAAGCAGAACGATACTGTCGCTCGGCTTTGAAGCGAAAAGCTGGTATGCATTGCACCTGCTGCTCTCTTATACTCACGCAGTGATCAGCGGCAGCTGGATGCAATAATTGCATGCCAATGTGCATTGGCTCGTTTAGTTACACTCAAAGTAGATTGGTCTATCGAAGCGATATCCCATATTCGTCGGTCCTCGACGTGGCGTCGAGAGTGACCGACTGAAAGGGAACTGGCTGTTTCCATTGATCTCCATTGAATGAAATGTATCTTTAGTAGTCATTTAACTTACTTTTGCAGCACACTTGTTACACAATCCCCATAGAGTAGATCCAGAATACATCCAGAATAGAATGAGGACATGTCATGTGCCAGATTTTAACTCACATCTCCAACATGTACATTGTAGCTCAGCAGATTTGGAGAATGTGAGCTAACTACTTGGCGAATATTACCTGTTCCCAGTCTCAGAGTAGTATGTGTGCAAATCGCACAGTATGCAGTATTTACACACTTGCCCCAGATTTTGCATGGAGAGTGTCTGTGTGTTCATGTGTGCTATAGGCATGGCTGAGTGGTAAATCTGAATGTGTCGGACTGGCATGGCATGGCAGGGCATTCTGCGCTTTACTGACTGTGATTGAGAAGTACAGTATGTCAGAAGGCCCTGTATATGTCAGGCTGATCCATTCAACAGAGAGATTTACACGCCTGTCAGATGCTCTGTAGTGGGAGCCAGTCACTGTCGGAATAACCGTCAGTCCCTTTGCCAGCCTTCACTTTCAGTTTCTGATTTTCTGGATGCTTTCCTCTATCTTTTCCACTTTTATTAAAATCTTCTCACCTTTCTTGTAACATTTCTCTAGTGTTCTAGCTTTTTAGTGTTCAATTAATACACACACACACACACACACACACACACACACACACACAAAACCATATATATATATATATATATATATATATATATATATATATATATATATATATATATATATATCCTTTGATTTTATTTTGTTTAATAAATAATTAAATTATCTTTATCTTCACAAAAGTTAGTATATTCTTCTATCAATAAAATAATAATTAAATTACAAACAATAGGACAAATACAATAGAAAAATAATAAAATTAAAGCCTAAACACTGCAGAGTCTTCCCCGTTTAATTAAACGTTAATTTATTCTTATCAAAGTTGAATGAGTGAATGATTCTCTCTTTTTCGTTTGTTGTTTGATACATTTTTCCATTTCCTAAACAGCAACAGGTTTAATATGCTGCTGTTACTTTAAGAACTAATGCACCAATATAGTGATACACATCCAAACAGTTTTTTTTTTCAAAGCTCAATATGCTTTTATCTCTTATTTAGCATCAAGCACGTCCAGCATTACACAATTTTACTTTGAGATCAACAAGCCCCTCTTCAACTTGCATACTTTACCGGCAATTAAATACAGAAAATAGAGGTTTGTGTAAGGCAAGAGATTTCTATGGCAGAAACATTTTCTTAGTTGTGTTCACCGTGTTTTGATTCCATTCCCTTGTCATCGTGTCCTGATTGTACTTGATTGTGATCACAATAAAATGGCAAGAAAGGTCAAATGTTACTGCCTGAAATAATTTGCAAGCATTCAGAAAGTTAAAGCAAAACCATATGGTTGATAACGGCTGATCAGATGTTCATGCTTTCTGACCAATAGCACGTGGGAGTTATCGATCACATAACTCTGAAACACACACTTTCTCACTGCAGCGAGTGAGGGCTATACCTGCGACTCAGCGTAATCAATAAGGCACTTTTTAATTAGTTTGAACAAGCCTGCGTGACTCAGCCACTGCTCCTACACAAATACACACACACGCTTATGCACCTGATGGTGTGCACCAGAGCTCTCCGTGACACTCCAGATGAGAGTGTGATCTTTGTAAACTCCTTCTCATTGCAAAATAATTGCAGGTTGATAAAGAAAATAGACATTGATTTCTAGACACAGAATGAGGATAATTGTGGTATGCATAGAGACTTGATGTGCAGCCATATAAGGGTGTGTGTTATATATAAGCACCACGTGCAAATTGGATGAATGTTGTGTTTGTTTCTCTGTGAACGTGACGGGTTGTCCTAGGTGCTGTTGCTATAATTGCTAATTTTCCAAATGATTAAATTTGAGGAAACAACTGATTCTTTATCCTATAAAAATAGTAGCAGCTGTTCTACTTCAGTGTAGTTTAAAAAATAAAAAAGTATGTGTTTATCTCTGTGATGTATAAATAATCAGAAATGTATATATCCATAAAAACATAGTACTGTACATGTGTTTCTGAATCAGAGAGAAAAGCAGATACAGCATGCATTGGTGACTTTTAAAAAGCGTTCTCGGGACAAAATGTAAAATTTTGTGGCTCATGAATATTAATTAGATGGTACATTAACTGTAACTATTACGCTATTTTTAGTCTTTAAACTGTATTAGATGTAGCCGTGCTTTGAGTGTAAAATGGTGGTGACAAAATTGGTCGTTGCAAAAAAGTTGAAATGATGCTTACAATGGCAACAATGGAAATACATGCATTAGATGACATTGCAAAATTATATTTGGTTGATTATTGCACATTGAATACTGTTTTCACAGTGAAATGTACATTAAACACATGTTCCGTTTTAGCTGAAACAGATGAATGTCAATATGGGTATGTTTTATACTATGTTGGTTATTGTATGTATTGTGGCATTGTATGTATTGTGGCATCTCTCTGGTAAATGACTTTAATAGGTTACTGCTTTATAGAGTTGAAATTAATTTCAAGGACTCATGAAAATAATGTACCGCCTATATTAAATCCCACTTTAAACCTACAGTAAATGATTATGTTAACAAATGCAGAAGTGAAATAAAATCACATCATAATTTGTGTAAAAAGAAATAAACATTGACGTCGAAAAAAAAAAAAAAAAAAAGCATTTTGCTGCCACTAGTGGAAATCTCAAATTGTGAATTGTATGTAGGCTGTTGTTTCTCAAAAAGTTTAGGTAGTAGCTTTTCCCCCCAATGAGCCTGGGTTGAATGACGGTCTATTAAGCATCATTTCCTTTCTCAAACCTAATATCTTCCTGTTTCCCTCATTCTTCTAGTTCTTTACCTTTCATGAGAATCTCTGGAGCATTTACTATTGCTTTGAAAAGACTCTTCCTCTAACAACAGAGGTTATGGCCACTTACGGTAAGTCGATCTGTTATGGTGCCCTTGTGATGAAACTGCTTGTTTAAAGAAAAATACACGTTTTTAAGAAAAGCATTAATGCACCACAGAGCAAGCGACTTGATGGAAGTATGCTCTATTTGAGCAAGAAAAAATAAAATAAAAATGAAAGCAGGAAGTGAGACGCTGTCAACATTCTCCCATGGCGCCCCTGTCACATCAAGCCCACATTAACTGACAATGTTGCTGTTTTAGAGAAGAGCTATTTCGAACAAGAACCTCTTCTTTAAACTGGTGAACAAGTACAAACAGCACAGTTACAGACTGTTGAGAACAAGAGAAAAGACAGACAGAGAGAGAGAGAGAGAGAGAGAGAGAGAGAGAGAGAAATACATGAGATAAAGCCCTAGTTTTAGAGAGAGGAGCCATGCTTGTCTATTTTTGTTCTGTGTGGACTGGCACTTCTGTATGCTATTTAGCTGACAGAGCTAATGCTATATTGTTGTACTTAGCACAACAAAGATTGCAATTGCTGGCCAAAAATCTAAACTCTGAAAGCTGGAAAAAGTTCTGATTGAATTTTGATTGAATTGATATCAGTTTTCCCACTCTGAATGCGAGTATGACTGAGCCAAACTACGTCACAGGACAGACTATCAGTCTAAGGCTATTCACAGTGTGGCTGGATAAGGTGCTAAATATGGTAACATTCAAACATGTTTGGCTTTTAATAAGAATACCAATCAAATTTTACAGTATAATCAAACTGACTTTCTTGATTTTAGATTTTTTTTGGGCACATGATCTGCACATACACTCACAGCCCAGTTTTAACATATGCCTGTCTCTCGATTGCTAATGTGTCTGGAATTGCCAGCACTATTTATTGGATCCACTAATTAGCAATACTCACAATTGTAAATGATATGAGGAAAATCAGCACTGTTCATTTATTTTCTTTGCTTAAATTTGGTTTTAAAATTGCCTTTCTTTTGTACATTTTAGTCAATTTTTGAGTCATAAAATTTAAGTTTAGTTTCTGTGTTTCCTGGTTTGGATTATTTTTTATTTCAGTAAACACAGTTTTCATTACAAAAAAAAAACAAAAAACAATTTGTGTTATCTTCTGCAGGTCAAACTCAGAAAAGCTACAATTTCCATGCAGAAGATGTAACGGCAGATAGGAAATTAAAGCATACTGTACCTCAAGAGACCCAATTTCGCTAAAATCTCTACTTTGATCAATTGTGTTGTTACTGAATTTTGTATTTACACAATAACAATATTTGAAAGACACTGCTTTATTTGCCATCTGAGAGCACAGTGATAGTCCGAAGTTTGTTGATGAAAACTGGCACAATGCTTGAGCAGTCTTGGATGAGATGTACCTCGTAGTCTATTATAAACCTTTTAATGCTAAATGTACTTATGTGATGCAAGCCATGAACTGACGAAGAACAACTTTCTTTAGGGCTGTCCGTAGCTTGAGGTTATTTTGAAGGCTCATTCGCGGTTTTGTTTACTCCACTGATTTCACATAATTCTGGAAAATATACATCACTTTTTTTCACTTTAGGTTGATGCAATAACATATGGAAGGTATAGGCAGATCTTTGTGAATGACAGGTGTTCTGCAGTTCTGCAGTTTTGTGGGCAGATTCAGTGTGGACCTGGGCACATCTAAAACAACACACTTCAGTCAGTTAGCATGGTTTGTGTGTTCACCACACAGACAGATCAATACTTGTTTGCGTCTTTGATGCACCTGTAACAGACTTGTTAGCTGGCTCCTGGCTAATGTGCTGCTCAGCTCCTCTGGTAGATGATGGGTGAAAACACTGGTCCAGCACTGGCAGCTTTGAGTAATAATGTGTTTACAAGTCTGTGCATGTTCACCATACTCCCCCAACATCATTTGATTCATTATTTACAACTCCAATGACTCATAAGTAATTAACTCCTATTCTTAGTGCTGGTTTTTTGTTTAGCCTGGTGTTTTTTTTTAATGTATTATCACGTTGATAGGTTTGCAATGTTTTATTCAGTTAATTGTTTTTACCAACAGTTTGGATGGTAATTATGTTTTTATGCAACAAAGTTGTAATTAATCCATAAAACTGAACCCAGGAAGAGGAACTGGCACCTTTGAGAAGTGAGAGTTTATATTTACCTGCTGCTTTCATAGTACCATACTCCTAAACAGTGGTCGAGAAAAAAAAAAAATCATTTCAATAATATAATTATTGTAATTTTACACAATGATTTCAAAATTTGTCTAAAAAGGTTTTATATTTAATATAAAATTTGCTACTATTTTAAAGCTTTTTTTTTCTTTCTGGGGTCTGAAATGGAGGAATTTGGGTCAATACTGCAAATTAAACAATATTTAGCTGAATGTGTTTTTGTGCTGGCAACTTGGCTAGTTTAGGACAGTCGTGTATAAATAAAGATGACAATAAAACTGACCGTAAGTGGCAGCAAATCCTTGTTTTAATAAATGTTTAACTGAATCATTCAAAATAAAACAATTTGTTAAAAATGGCTGATTCTATTAGAATCGAAACAATTGAATGGATCGTTGAATCACTCGCTCACTTGATTCGTTCAAAAAAAGATTAATTTAAGGAATGAAACACAGCATTGCTCTACACTGGTGTATAAAACTATTACCATATTTCTGTTTTGATATTCTGAAAAGTACATTGCTTGTGCAATGAATATAAAAACATAAAAAGTCTGGAAAATGATTTTTTTTTCTTTCAATGCTTGAATTATAAAGGCATTCTAACTGTATTCTAATGGACTTCATAGCGCAGTGAATTCTTCTGGACTCTCAAGATGTTTTTGTTTTTTTGCCAACAAAAGTCAATGACATAGCCTATACATCAACTCTCTTATCATCTCTCAGTTCCTCTCAGTCACACATACTGCACAATAACATTTTGTCCGGGAAATGTCTTTAAAATTCTAAGCAAGGAAAAATCATACCTTCTGTTTTCTTTTTTTAAAGAACATTAAAAGTTGTGCTTTAGCCATTTTGAATGAAAGGGAAATGAAAGGAAATCTAAAGACTCTGCTGTTTTTTATTTTACATGGAATTTGACAGAATATAGGCTATGGCTCCTAATTAAAAAAAAAAAAAAAAAAAAAAAAAAAAAGAAAAGAAAAAGAAAATTGATGTAAAAATAGTCTGTATGATTTCATTAGCTTTGTGTTTAAACCAACCAAAATATCTTTGTAAAGTTTGCTGATAATTTTCAGCTCTGGCTGTTAACCCCTGTGCCAAGATTGAATCAGTGCATTGTACTTAGGAACTGGATGGATCAGTCTGATTTGTGAACAAATAATTCAGACTGGTTTAAAAAAAATATAACTTTTTGATTCAGAAATGAATTATTTTTTTGTGAACATGCCAAGGAAAGTTGATTTTAACAATGTCTTAATTTTGGAGAAGATAGCCTTTTAAAATGTAGCACCAAAGTCACAATTTTAATCTTGTATTTAAAGTATTTTGCATCTTTTGTCCATTGTAATTGGATAGTCAAAATAAGTCTTCTTTTGTATTCCATGAAAGAAAAAAAAAATGGGATTGAACAACATGCTGGTGAATAAATGTTGACAGAATTGTCATTTTTGGTTGAACTATCCCTTTAAGTTCTTATGTAGGGTAATAATATGCTTTCACGTCTAAAGTAAAACACAAAAATGCATTTCTAGCCCAATTTGGCTTGTCTTTGTTCCAAAAGCAGCAGAACACCATCATGACATCTTACACTATCTATTTCAGTCATCATAAACCCGAACAGTAATTGCATATTCAAATCTTGTTAAGAGCTTTATCTGATTTCATGTTTTTTTTTTTTTTTTTTCTGTTGTTTTGTTTCAAACCCCTCCTGTACTAAGATGAAGCCCTAAGATACAAGGGATTATCTTTGCTATCAGATGAAGAACTACGGCAACACACGCACACACACATTTCAGATAACACTGTAAGCCCAAAAACACTCACACACACTCACACACAATATTGTAAATGCAAGCGATCAAAAATGAACATCCTAATCTCCTCGGCATTCTTGGCAATCTGTCACTCTCCTGTAAACACAGACGTCTCATCACTTTGTTTTTGGGTTTATGTTTCCAGGGCAGTTGCGAACAGACCCTTGATCTGATCTCAATCTGCTGGCGGAGACCTTTGCTTCTCGTGTGAGGGTGGATGAAGGTGGCCCATCAGAGACGATCTCCCGTGACCCTGTTTTGAAATCAGGCTAAATCAACAAACCCGTTTCGGCGGCGTAATCTCCCTACTAGCCTTAGTGCTTTGTAAAATTGGAGCATAACAAGCTTTTCCACTAATACCCTGTGAGAACGTCTTCTCTTTCTTGGAAACGGCGCCAAAGTTCTAATAAGATATCACTGATGTTATTCATTCTGTTTGGGTTGTTCAGATTCATTTTGCTCTTTCTTTGGACTCATTCCAGGTAAATAAATGCAGACAAGAAAGCAAATAAGCATTTAATTTATCTCTACCTCCTAAAGACATACAATTCCTCTCACATACTCATCTGTCTCTCTCACTTTCTCTCTCATACATATCTGAAAACACTCACCGCCATTTCTTTTTTTACCAGCTGGAATGATGCTGGTGCATGGATGTGGCAGTTTTCATGTTTGACGTTGTTGCTGTTATTGCTGGGTGTTTTTTTATTACTTAATTTTTTTTTCTCTTGCCACTTGGGTGTCTTCTGGGACACAGCCACATATGCTCCCAAATAGATTTTAATTACGATCGCACTGTGTGCTTTGTCTGGGCACTGTGATTAATAAGGAAGGAATCAGGGCCTAATTGTTCATGCGGGCGGATGAGCATGCCAGAGACGGAGAAGAGGGGTAGAGGGAGGTTGTTGTCCGCAGTGACCGATGTCCCACGGGGCTCCACTTGGCATCATGTTCCCGTGGAAATTGGATTTGTTAGTTGACGGCGGCTGTCCGCTATAGAAACGTGTGGCTGCTTCTCTCCCTAGATCTGGCAAATCAAGTTTTCATCAGCAGGAAAGGATGTAGTCGCACCATCCTCTCATAAATCCTTCCATGTATTTACTGAGAAGTGCAGAGGGGTGGAGGATCTGTGTTTCTGGGATGGTTGGTGTTCATGTGGAGTAATTATTGGAGTGTTTCTGCTGTGTGGGAAACTGGGAAGCTGGAATGTTGGTTTAGAAGCTTCTACATGGTTTCTACATGATCTTAACTCTTAATTCTTCCATTCAGGTAGGCCTACACCAATTAAGGACTGTAATTCAACAACAATAAACTGAAGTCACTGACACTGCAATTAATAACAATGTTTGAGCTAGCACCATTTCACTAAAAAGACTAATTTTGATATTGTAAAAAAGCAATTCCTGATTTTGAGGGAAATGCACTCTAATAATCTTTCGTTTAATTCTCAACTTATTTATTGCATTTTTGCGTTTAGGATGCAAGGCAAGGGAATGAAGAAAAAAGCTGAATTTTTTAAAAGCTGATGTTCTTTTTAACTTGAGTGCCGCAGTTTTAGAACGCTATGTCATGTGTGGGATGCTGTGAAAGATGTAAGACGTGACCACAACAGTCAAACACATCCATCTAACACGTTTCAATAGGAAAACAATAGAAAACTAGCACAGTGGAATACGAAAAAGCTTTCTGTTTAAATGGCCCCTTGTTCATTAACTACCTGCAATCGAGTTTAACCAGACACTTAAAGGTGAAATTTTGAATTTTGTGTGGTTGATGAATAAAGTAGAGGTTTTTGCACTGAAATATTGTGTACAGAAAGCGGCTTAACTGTTTTCAAAACTGAATTTTGACTCTTTGTGTATTGTATTTCTCTTGGTAACTGCCTTTTTGTGCTTTAATATTTGTCTTAAAGGTAGAGTCAACATGAATTTTAAAAGCTTGTATTTGTAGTTTTTCAAAGAAATGTATTTCCTTTTTGGCTGAAATCACCAGTCCCTTTTACATTTTTTTTTTTTTTTTTTTTTGCTTACTGAAGATGTGTTGTGATTTTTCTGCCTTTTGAAAAGCCTGCAGAGAAAAACAATTCAGGAGCTTATGTCTATTAATTCTTCTAACGACTTGAAAGAACAGTCCAATAATTTTGCTACCAGTGCATTCATGTACATCAGATGCTTCTCTGAATGGCCATTTAATACTCCTACTACCCACTGGCTAAATAAAGAGTAACATTCATTACACGTATGGACTGATTCCAGAAACTCTTTCTAGGAAAGAAGTTAAGAATTTCTGAAAATAAATTCCAAGAAGTTTGTGAGGGTGCAGTTCTTGAAAAACACTTGAAATGTCATATTTTTGTACACTTACAATGATTACTGCAATAATCATACTAAGCTTGCATACTATTTTCTTTGTGAGCAGCTAGACGTGTGATCGATCGGGTATTTTGAATAGTTATTTTCATAGAGCCTGTCTCAAGATAGTGAGATCGGTTTCATTCATTTATTTGCTGTCTTTCTCTGCTCTTTCTACAATGAACGTGTCCTTGTGTATGGGTCACAATGGATCACATATCTGCTGAATGCTGAAAAAGACTGTTAATGAATTTCGAATTCAGCAAAAAGTTGTCACACATAATCAGGACCAATCATTGTTAACATTATTAGTCATTGGCGTCACTTCAAAAAATAAAAATAAATAAAGCTCATGCACATGCCTAGAAGTAGTACAGTATGTCAGTAAGTTCAAAAATAAGAAGAAAATAACCGAATAATTTTATTCTAAGAATGTTTTGTAAATCTGGCGCCATAACTTGAAAAATAAATAAATAAAATTTATTGAGAGAGAGAGAAAAAAAAAAAAAACAACAACTCTAAAATCTATAACAGATGGCTTGCTACTCAAGCTCTGTTTTGGGCCTGACTCTCAGGACACACACTGTGAAACAGAGCAAGATGATAATTAGATGAGGGAGATAAATAAAGCTCATCTTTTGTGAGATTTCAATGTTGCTCGTCGCTGCTGACCCAGAATTCTGTGCTCTCCCGCCATGCCCCTCGAAGGGAATAAAGGACAATAATGGACACACACAGCAGAGGAACTCAGATGGCAGACAGAAGCAGAGGCTAATGTGTGGTTCACGTGCTCCTCTGTTCGGTTGATGTATAAGCTCAGTGTGAAGTCATACCTTCATTACTGAAATACAGAGGTCATGGAGCTGAAGCGGAGAGTGTGATGGCTCTAAACAATGCTGTTCTGCGTATGTATGTGTGTGTGTGTATTAGTACATGAGTTTAGAAATCTTCAGTGAGACACCATCAGTGTGAGGAGCAGAAGAAGTGACGCAACTTTTGACTCATAAATGAAACGTCTGTCATCATTTACTCACCTTTGTGTTGTTTCAAACCCACATGAATTTCTTATGGAATGTTGTTCCCACCTCCCACCTAATTTAAACAGGTTATTGATGTATTATGCTTAAAATGAGAGAAAAAACTAAGTTGTGAGGTATAAAGTATATCCAATATAGTGGTTTTCCAACTTCTCAGTCCTGGGACGATAGAAATAAACAGCACAATGTATTCATGGCATCCCTTAACGAAGGAAGTATTTCAGATGAATGTGTATTTCTCATGTTTTATTCAACCTTCAAGAGCTGTTACAAGAGCTTCACTATGCATCACCACCATAAATATGACAAAACATAAGTAAAGTCGAAACCTCAGAAATGAAGAGGATATGAACATATGAGACGATCTGGCTCTATATAAAGGCTAAACATTTTAATACTGGATATAATTACAGTTAAAACCCTGTGATGAAGAGGATATAGCAGAAATGTTAAATTCAAAAACATTAAAAAGCTGAGTTTTATATCAAATGAATATGAAAACATCACATTTTATTCACTTTCTATTCAGTAATACAAATAAATTTGTAAAAGGGATTTGTAAAAGGATCAGATGGGCTGTAAGCAAACATTATAAAGCTGTACATGAAGCCTAAACATTTTTATATTGGGGTAAAACCCTGTGATGAAGAGAATTCAACAGAAATATTAATAAGGCTCACGAATACAGAATTTTTACATTTTATCATCTCTTTCCTGTCATTTCAGTAATGAAAAAAAAAAAGATTGGCATCTTTGCATAGTCCTTATGTTCTATATGTTCTGTATAAGTATTCCACACCATCAGTTCTTTGTTTTCTTTGTATTTTGCAGTTTATAGTATGATTTCAGTATGCGAAATTCAGTGAAAATGGCGTCTCGTGAGAGTCATTATGTTCTAGAAAACCTTGGCATGCCTGTGCATGTCTTTGCACATCTGTGTTAATATTTAATGAAGGCTTGACATTGGTGGAGCTGCAATATTCCAGAAACATCTCACTTTAACACAAAGCCATCTAGATGAACCTGTTAACTTGACGTTGACCATCAGCCTACATATTGATTCTGATGGTATTGTATGTACAATTTCAAGGTCTGTTAGTTAAGTGATGGTGATAGATGAATGCAGCATGACAGAAATGAAACTGTAGTGCTTTAAACAAAAAGATATTGTTTTGTATGAGGGCAAATACTAAAGTTGCTGTATTTCAAGACCCTATTAAATCAAGTGATTTCTGTGGCTCTTAGTTGTATGTTTATTAACCAGGAGGTCATGGTGGTATATCACGCTTTAAAGTTGAAAAGTTGTATACATACAAGTTGCTTTTAAGCATTTTACATTTATTCCAAAAGAATAACTCAAGGCAGTAACGATTTAAATATAATTTTTTTGTGTGTGTGAGCATATGTTTAGCTATTCTTTTAATAGTTAACTTTGAACTATTTTCAAAATTGCATCTCTCAAATGATCAAAGGAGATTTACTTTAAATTTGACCAAGCTAAAAAAAAAAAAAAACCTCCCACAGATCTTATTTTCAGGCTGTTTTAAGTTTAATTTTGATGTAAAAAAAGTGGTCATACAGTTTCTAAGCATGTGAGTTGTTTACTTGGTTTTTAAACTTAGTCTTCCTATTCATGCCATTACAAATATTGTTCATTCAGACTGATTTGCAAATGTGGAGCGCACAAGAACACAATGTGATAATATGATGAATACAGTTGGCGGCTTCTTGGTAACATCAATGCTGGTTCCACACATTTTCCTCACCGTGTGCATTGGAATGGTCTCCATGGTTCTCATAATAACTAATTAAACCATCCTTTGACCTTCCAAATACTACAGCACGCAGTGAAATTTGATCATAAGTCTGACGCCAACCCCCTATGTCCAAAAGTCCATTAATTACCACGTAGCTTTTCTCCCCAGCCCAGAGGAAGGTGACATAGTTTAGCTCTCCTGCTAGGCCCTGCTTTGAATTAAGTCTTTGGGAAGACCTTGCAGATCCCTCTCGCCATATTGCAATTAATCAAACAGCGTTAATTATCTCATTATGAACCAGAGATGGATGCCTACGCCACGTTGGAGGGTGAGTGGAAAGAGCGAGAGACACAGGGGGCACGAGTGTGTATACAAGAGGGAAAAAGAGAATGAGATCACCATGGAGAGATGCAGACATGAGAGTATGTCCTATCTGAAGCATTGCAGATAAGTGCGTTATTCTTTATTGCATTTGGCTGGGGACGTGGTGCCATGCCCAGAGTGGAAGTGATGTCATCAGCGCAGGCAGACTTATTCGCTTCTCTGGTTTCATTGCCACAAGCCGCAAGAGATCCCTCATCATCATCCTCACAGCATGCTCTCGTTCTTCTCTCATGCGCTTCTCCAGCACAGCTGGCCCGTACCACATGCTCTCTCATTCACATGGAGGATTAGACTTCTTGCAAATCTGTCTCAACTCGTCTGGACTTTCCCTCAGATCCTCCTTTAGCACATTCTGCCTGTAGAAAAGACAAATCACAAATCAAATCTCTCATAATATCTCAATCGTTTGATTGAAATGAGATTAACAGCATAGTCACCCAAAAATGTAATTCTGTCATTTACTCACCACCCTCTTGTTTCAAGCCCATATGTTGTTATTTTTATTACACAAAAAGAGAAGCAGATCTTTCCACACAATATTTTTTAAGTTTTAAGAATGATAAGGCCATATGAATGTATACTTTTCAGATAAAATAAGGGGATTACATTTTCAGCAAATTTACATTTTTGTGTAAACTATTCCTTTAAAGTTGACAACATTTGAGTCTTTGAGTCTGTACGATAAGTGGATGAACTAAATTCACTGCACAAACTAAAGTCGAAAAACTAGAACATTTGAGGAATAAGTCTGCCTTGAAACATAAAATGAGCAATATCATGTCCTCAGAGTGTCAGATCATGTGCAAAATGCAGGAGGAGACATAAATTAAAGCTTCTAATCGCAGTGTCACAGGTGAGTACTCTTGCGTTTTTTTGTTTTTTTTTCAGATATGTGCGTCCAAATAATTGTCTCCTGTATGGTACAGACAATTGCATTCAAACTAACAGGAGTCTCACTATTCGGGCACTGGGACTTTTTAATGCTGACTACCATGCTATTGGTGAGAAAAATACAAAGCCGACAATGATCAAACAGAATCCGATAGCGAACTTTGTAACCTAAAAATCGTTATGAGCACATTAGACATCCCTTTTTATAAATTATATATGGAGCACATAATTGCATTCGCAAAATCGTGGCACGATCAAAGTTTCAGAAGCTTGAGAAATGAGTGTGCGTGTAGAACTACAGGAATGTGTCCTATTATTTCAAGATACAGTTAATTCTTTCCGCATTAGAATATGAAAGATTATAGTGGCAGAGTATCTGTATAATTTCATTCTTAAACAGGGAGAAGCTAATTACTTTGACAAGGTTATTTTACCGAAGTCTTTTAAGGTGTCATTCCTCTACCGTTTACTGATCCGCCCTCTGTAATTTGTACCGAAAACCTGAAGAAAAGGTTTTAAAGAGCAGTTGGTAGAGGGGGCTTAATCCCTCTTAAACATCCTTAATGTCTTCTCAAGTGGGACTTCCTCAGGAGGAAAAGAAGAGTACTTTTCAGTTAATCTGTAAATCAGCTTTGCCGAGAAGGACTACAGCTCGTGGCTTTGGCTCCAGGAAATAACTTCTCTCACCTCTTCAGTGGTGTTCTTTTCAACTTTCCTGTGAAATCTCTTACCTTGTGCTTGCAGAAACGTACAAGCGTATGTAGGTAATGGTAATAGCTGCAGAGAAAGCCTTAAAGCCATTAGAATCTAGTTTTTTCTTGATCTGGCACGAGCAAGAGAACTTGTGCTTGTGTGAAGTAATTGTTATCCCTTTTCTGATATTGGGATGATTGTGAGTGTTATGTTTATGATTTTTCTGCAACAGTTCATTGAACAAAAAAATAAATAAATATTAAGAAGATTAGATTTTGCACACATTACTAGTTATTTTGTATTTTCTCATGCTCTGCCAATGCAAACATTTCTAAACAAAGCCAAGTCGCCACAGGCACACCAGTGGTGTTTCTAATTGAATCTATGTTTTGAACAAACTGATTGATCTGGTGACTTTGCACATTTCCCTAGTATATACAGTAGTAGGCCAAAAATGTCCCTAGAAAAAAAAGAAAAGACAAAAATAAATGATTCATTTATAAATGATTCAGTGACTCACTCGTAAAGACAATCACTTGTCGCCACCTATTGGTGTACCAATATATAATCTTTAGATTGTTTTGGTCCATAAAATTAGGTGTTCCTGGCTATCTGCATAATGCTTTCTGAAGGATAACAACTTTAGAGAAATGGTTGATGTTTATTTTTTTATCAACATTCATTATGATTACGGTCTGATCTCAGTTCTTCAACATTAAAACGGCAATTGTTTCACAACGATACTGATATTTTGATTATATTTTATAGCATATGCTTGACTTGTGGATGAGCATAGTTTCACAAATGGATATGTTTACATAGCCTATAAAAGTTTAAAGGCACAGATGCAAAAAAACATTTCATTTGATGCCAAGGGACAGAGAGAGCAAGTTATGGCTGTGTTATTGGTATGAAAAAAAACTAAACAAAAAAACACTATTAGTGGAACTCACAGGAAAAATAAGTCATAGAAATTGTATGATATGACCCCTTTAAACCTGTGCTATTAATAATGATATAGGCCCACAGCATAAAGTGAATATTTCATCATTTTGTGTGTGCAAGTTTTTGTTTTAATGAAGTGTGTCGTGTTTTGTGTGACCTTTGGCAGTAAACAGGGTGTTTGAATAACTTCAGGGGAATCGTGCAATAGCATAACCCGACCTTTCTCTCTCAAGTTATGAATAGACCATAATCTCTAAATGTGAAAAAGAGAACAGCGCTTATCTTGAGTCATCCGTTACTGTAAATGAACACTCCATTTTACACCATCTCTCTTTACTCCCCATTTAAATAAAGAACATTTGTTTAGCTAAATGCTGTATCTTTAGTATCACCTAAACTTATAGGATAATGAGAGTTTAATAGATAAGGATGTTGGGAAATTTCTGGTATTTAGCAAGCTTAATTGTGGGATAAAAACATTGTAAAATAGTATCTGGTGCTAATACAATTATAGTACTAAAAGATTGCCATAAAGTGCAATAGTATTACCATCTGATACCACTACTGTCCCATAATATAATTTTGTAACGTCAAAAAAAGAAAAAGAAGTAAAAAGTCCAAAAAGCAATTGTAATACAATTCCCAATGTCCAGATAACATAGTATTACCACAGCACTTTCTGGTATGTATTTCTTGTTAGTGCTACTACAGCATTTGTGCTTTTGGAACCTGTATAACATTCTCTGCTGAATGATGTGCAGTACTGGTTGATGTGGGTAGAAAGTGCTTGTGCTTGTGCTTGTGGTTGTCTGTTTGCTGTCAGGCAGAAAGAGAGGGTGAGAGAAAGCAAACGAATGAGTTTCATGCTTGTTACATCAGTTCTGACTGACAACTGTGGTGGCATACTCCATGATGACCCAGAGCACGTGTTCTCCATCCTCACCTGTCAAAATGCATCTTTTCTGTGAAAACCAAAACCATACCTCAAAACCAACCTGCCCTCTAATAATACAAAACAATAGAGGTTATCTCCATAACATTTTACGTTCTAAAAATTCACTAACTGGTTTCCATCATTGATAATAAAAAAATAAATAAAATAAAATAAATGTTACTTGAGCACCAAATCTGCACACTAGATTGATTTCTTAAGGATAATGTGACACTGAAGACTGGAGTAAAGTCCGAAAAACACAGTGTCTAGAAATTACATTGAAATAACACAAGTCTAAATCCTGAGAGTGTTGATTTGGTCCAGAAACAGTATAAATTCAGCTTTGCCATCACTAAAATAAACATAATTTAATAATGCAATAATTTGTTAAACAATGCAATAATGAAATAGATTAAAAAAAAAAAAAAAAAAAAAAGTTTAATTATTTATATATTTTTGCAATCATATGCATTTTGTATTTAGGGTGAGTCTCAAAAATGCATAATGCTTTGAAAATCTACTACTAGAAAATTAATCTTTTGGTATCCTAGATAAACTTATGATGTAGACAGTTTTTGATTTGTATTGCTCATGCATTGTTCATTTTCATCAGAGTATTAGATTATAATTCTGACATTTATCTTGTATTATGTAACACATTCACTCACCATTTTTTTTTTGTTGAGTGTTCATTTTTGGACCCTTGGTTACATAACTTCTCTGATTTGACAGTTCACCAGTTAAGAGATTTTAAATGAACTGTTGGCTTGGTCAATTAACACCCTGCCATGCAGACTGATCATCAGCACATTGGAGAGCTCCATAACTCACAGCAGTTATAAATTCCTTCTCGTCTCATTCCCGGCTCCTTGTTCCGTGGCCCCTGTTGAGCTCATCTCGGTGCCTTGTCCCTGGAGGACTAGAGAGAGAGACAGAAAGACAACCGAAAGGCTTTGAAACGTGCTTCTATTTATGCATTCACTTTCTAATGTGGGGAGGACAGAGTGAGAAAAGAGAGATGAAGAAGCAAAAAGAAAAGATAACTGACAAAACGCCACAACAAAGCCAAAGAGTGAAGGCATTTAAATGGCTTTGACCCTGTCAGACTGTTTCTTGCACGTCTGAAAAGTTTTCATGCACATTTTATGAGCCTGTAATGATGGTGGGATTCATGTGCGCTGTAAAAAACTTTTAAGCCCAGTGTACACTGTACAGTTCTTTCTGTCCCCTACGTTTGTTGCTTGTCAGATTGTACAATATGACCCCAGGGAAATCATGAGCAAAAGCCAAGGCAGATAGTTTAACATCAGTGCTCTTTAATACCAGCCTGTTTGATATATCTTAAGATTTTAGTCACGAATGACAGTACTGACTGCACGTTTTACGTCACATCAGTCACATCTTTCTGAAATCCACACTTGTTTACATTCAGTTTTTTTTTATTTATTTTTTTATGTGAATTTTTGTATATTGCGTGCAGATTATGGATGGGAAACCAAAAGATGAACAATACTTGTCAAAACTTTGAAATAAATAAGATCTTTTGAAATGAGTTTCTTATGCTCACCTGGACTGCATTTTAATTAATGAAAAGTAAAGTAAAAACACTAATAAATATTACTACAATTTAAAATTAATGATTTCATTTTTTAAATATATTTTAAAATAGTATTTTGATATTTTACAAATATTTACCACGGGACACTGAAAACTAGTAATGGCTAATGAAAATTCCATAACAGGAATAAATTACATGAACCTTAAACATAAGAGACTTTGTCTCAAGAACATTTGAAACAATCCTAATTATTCCAAACGTCTGACCGCTAGTTTAAATGTACATAAAAACTCTGTTGAGATTCGCACTGAAAATGTTAATGTGTATAATGTGTGTGTTGAAGGACAACCAATATTTCTAAAGCAGTGGCTTACATTCATAGAGCTTATGTTTAAAAGCTTTACTGCTGAGATGGTTTCCAGAATTTCTACCTTCTTTACAGATGCTGGCTGACATCCAGGTGGGTTCTGTGAATCCTATCCTAAGCTGAGAGAAGCCTGCATACATTTCTGTCCTGTCTGAATAATGGCTTGGCCACCTGTCCTCCCTCCTGAATTGCTGCTCGTCAGGTATACCATGCATGGTAGATGAGGTAATTGAGCATGAAGGTGGCTAACCAAAACGGTACAAGTCCTTGCCATATTCATTGTCTATTTTCACCTGTCCATACGCACCTGCTTTTTCTTGCTTGTACATTTTTCTTTCTTGCTTGTACACTCCCACCTGTTTATACTTAATTGTCCATTTTCACCTATTTATGCTCAACTTTGCCCATACGCACTTGTTTAATCTCAGCTGTTTATGCTCACTTTTCAATGTGACCCTTCGCACTGCTCCGTTCCACTTGGTTACTGTTGCTAACTCTGACAAGCTTTACAGAATGTCCCATTGGAATACTGTTTTTCCAAGAAAGGAAATAGTCAGTATGGAAGCATCTTTATTTTAGTTTATTTCGTTTTTAGTTTATATTTCAGAATTTGGATTTTCTTCTAAAAATGTGTGTGTGTGTGTGTGTGTGTGTGTATATATATATATATATATATATATATATATATATTTAGTGAGTTTATCTCACAATAGAGTGATCTGTCATTTTTTTCTAGTCTTTCTGTAATTTAATTCCAAAGTAATATGCATTTTTAGTTTATTAGTTTATAAGTTGTAAGGAAGACTGAATAATAATAATAATAATAATAATAATAATAATAATAATAATAATAATAATAATAATAAAGGAATGGAAAATTAAGTGTTTATTCACTCCGGTCCAAAAGTTGTATTTATCAAAAATTATGCAATCTATAAATTTTATATATGAAATATATTATATATTGATACAAATAATACATATTGACTATACATGCACAAACACATATTACATATATGCATTCCTGTATATGATTTTCAGTTAATTTCAATTCTAACATTTAAATTGTTATTCTGCATCCTGTTTGCTTCCTGTATTCAAAGTTACTAATTGAGTTGGAAGTTAAAAGGCATTCTCAGTTCAGTTCTGAATGGTGCAAATTCTTGTAATTCAGCTATAGTATGCATGCTCATCCTCAGCTGTTTAAACTCACTTGTTCATTTTCATCTCTGTTCATATGTATCCATTGCCAAGCGTTCACCATTCCATAACTCTATCACTGCAATTCAACTCAGGAAACATTCTGCCAAGACATAAAATCTCACTATATAACAGCACTCAAGCGTCTGTGGGGGTCCTTGCTGCTCACTAGACCTCTCAAGGCACTTCAGAAATCTCTGTATGATTGCCTCTTACAGCCATACCAGAGCTTATTTAATCAAACAAAACAGCCAGCCAAAAATAGACACCAAGGTTGAACACACAGACTTCCACAGCTTTACTGAAAACTGCACCACTCTTTTGAATAAAGCAACTTTCCTCCGAATGGCCGAGAGTAGATTACCGCAGACTTACACCATCAAGACAGCAATATTAACCCATCAAATATGCATGGAAACTACTCTGATAAGCAATGCATAAGTAGAGACTGATCCATCTATATTGGAAATCTAGTTGTCAGTTGTTCGTCTAAACCAGGATATCATAAATTTCTACTGAGTGTGTGACAAAACAGGAAATGGTCATTGGATTGTCAGTACTCAGACAAGACATTGATGTGTTGAAAAGATAACAGAGAGCGTTTAATCAGGTGGAAACTTCAGGATTTCAGTCGGGTGGGGATTCAGTGTCTTATTGTGTTCTAATACATTTTCAGTTTTTCTTTTGTTGGTAGTGTTCTGTTTTTTGCTTAAAGTGTGAGAGGTTGCAGATTCCAAATGCTCACAACTCACAATTCACTGTCAGTGTATAACAGTAACAGAACATTTTGGGTTGTATTTTATTCTGTTCTGCTAAGAAAAATAGTCCATTCTCTGTGGTTGCTGTTAGACAGGGTCTTTGCTGTTCAGTATGTAATATTGACCATTTGAAATTGGCTTTATATCTGAAGTCAGATTTACTTTCGGATTTCTGTCCACATAGAGAAGCTGACAATCTGCCAAAAGAAGTCTATATGGTGAGTGGTTCTTAAGCACACAGAAACAGTTGGAGTGCTTCGTTCGCAAGAGGCGAAAGTGTCTCAGAGGGTCCATATTAGTGCTGTGAGCCATAACGTCCTAGCGTGGCCTCTGATACCACTGAAGCTCCGTAGAGAGCTTATGTAGATCCTTTCCTGTAGCACTAAAGGATGCTGCGAATCTCTCGCCAATCATCTCTTGGAGAAACAACCCTTCTGGCTTCTTTTTGTGGGATGATGCCGAGACTAATGAAGGCCTACCCAGATGTCCTGAGCTCAGTGCTTCACTAATCCTCTTTTCCATCACTTTCTTTTCTTTCATTCTCTCCATCCGTCATCAGGCCCTGTATGGAGTGTGTTCTGGTCAAAAGTCATCCTGCAAGTTGGGAGACCCCGGCCCAAGTTGAAGGGGAACACGTTGAATGAGATTATCTCTGTGATAATGCAGCGGGTCACACCTGGCTGCCTGGCCTGCAGCTGATTGCAAAGTCAATGGATTATCTTTAGAAACCTGCATCAGTCAATAAAACTAGTGGAGATTCACACAATTTTATTAGATCAGGTGCAAATTAGTACTGCAAGCAGTCCGAGACTAAATAAATTAATTTGTTTTGAATTTAGAAAAGCATCACATGCATTTTACACTTACAAAAGATGGATTTTTTTCTTCTGTAAATGACATCTTATAAAATCACTAAAGGTAGTATCTTGTTCTTTTACTACATAAAAGCTAAATACTGTTTGATTGAGAATAAGACTAATATTTGTGCAATATTTAAAAAAAAAATAACTTTAAAAATAAAGGCTTGACTCATATGTTAACATTACAGTCACAGTCTTTGTTTTCTGCTGCAGAAAAGTGGCTTCCACGTCCTGAAAGCTTACCTCCCTGAAGGTGAGCAATGAGTGCAGTTCCAGAATAGGACAAATACTGCAGTCATATGTTTTCATACCCGGGCTGTCAAACGGCTGGTTTGAGAGGAGATGGCAGGATGTGTGGATGTGTGTCAGATGAATTGCAAAGCCTCAAAAAAGACCAGAATCACCTGCATCGTGTGCAGAAAAAAAAGAAAAAAAAAAACCTTGTCAGTTACTTCTGAATTAAAATATATTTGGTGAGATTGTAGGAACAACGGAGGTTCAATTCAGTTAAGTTTGACAGGTTGATTGATGAAACATCAGAACAATACCAACAATCTGTGTCCATCAGCTATTTTGGAGTGTAAAATTCATTGGATGTTCATTTTATTTTTTTTAACAATCTGCTTCAGGTGAATAATTTATCATGAAAGATCTTCACATTTGTCAAATGTAAAAAAAAAACTGCACACAGTGCATTTTTATTTAAAAGAAATAATGAAGAGAAATATTTAATGCCCTCAAAGGAGGGGAGCAAGGAATGCTCATGCGTGTGTGAATGATGTTTCCAAATTACTGTGGCCCTTAACCTTTTCATTTAAGTTATTCAAGACAATATGAAACACGGAATTTAGTGTAACATCTATCTCGCAATTCATTTACAAATCAGCCTCCCAAAAATTGCAGCCTCAGATCCTGATATTGAGAAAAACAGCATGTGATCCTTATCTGTAATTTTGTATTTAAAGTCACTTTTTATAAAATATACTTAATAAGGTAATATTGCGTAACCAGCATGTAAAACACAATAAAAACCACACACACACACGTGTATATTTATATATATATATATATATATATATATATATATATATATATATATATATATATATATATATATATAATAAACACACAAATAAAAAAATCAGAGGTATTTTTATCTTAAAATTTTATGACTAAATGTAATTGGATGCTGTACATCTATAAATATTACATTAGTTCCACAGTTATTAGTGTCCTTCCCGTCATAACAAGAACTAATTCATATTCCTTTGAATTCCCCAGTAATTCTAGGCTCCAGACATGGCCCATTTTAGTCAGGATGAGCCCATTATTCAGGCTGACCTCTGAGGTTTCCAACTCAAATTATGAGGCCCAAGGGGTGGAGCCAAAATCCCCCAGCACCCCCTGGCCCGGGTTACCCTCTCGCCTGCTAAAGAAAAATGAAGTGCCTCAAGACTTGGCTCTAGCTTGGGAATAACGTGAACAGAACTCAAGGGAAGGGGCTCAGATGCTGTTAAATGGGACATGTTGTGCACCTTCTTGGAGACAAAGACAAACGAAAAGCAAAACAAACCTATAATTGGCCTGTGTTACATGTTCTGAATTAATTACATACATCTAATGGCTAATGTTTGCCATGTTTAAGCACTGAAATCCCCAAAGAAAAAAAAAAGAAAAAAAAGAAATCTTGCCGTTTCAAAGGCACCATCTCTCTCTCTCCATTCTTCAGAAAAAGTTTGAGCTTAACCGTACGTTTCACGTCTAGTCCTGTGTAGCAATTTGCAATAATCTGAATGCACATTTATTCTGTGTGCCGCAAATAGAAAAAGGAAATGACCTACTTTCACTTAAATCATCTATTGTTTTCACTGCCACAAGAGTTAACATTCATGCACGACTCGGGCGGAAGCTTCAAAAGTTATGAAGAAATTAATTTAATCCCCAAAAGACTTTCTTAACAGGACAGGTAAAGACTCTTCCCGAACTGTATTCCCAATGAAATATCATGTTTAGGATATATTTCTCATTGAGGTAGTCTGACACGCCACTTTGTCAAACTCGACTACCTATTATGGCGAAGGCAAACTTCTTTGTTCTAAGATGATCCGGACGTATCGGTGTTGAATTGCGGAAACTTAGAGGCTCGTTTCGTCTCCTACTTTGAGTGCTACTTTTGAAAAGGAAAAATTGAAATGACTAAGATGATGGATTGCTGCTTTCAAATGTTTGTCATATTAAATTGAATTCCTCTCATAGTTGGCAGTATTGCTCTTTGTAAGCGTCAGACTTGAGTCAGTCTATTGTTAGGTTCCTTTTCATTGTGTTGTCTAACACAATGTGAAAGCAAAATCTCTTTTTGATCACTTCTACGTGTGACAAACCAACACCACAACACCAGCAGAATGCCGCTTACAATTACTGTTCTGGAATTGTGATTCTTTCCCTGTCGTACTGTATGCAATTTCAACCACAATTAAAAAAATAAATTAATTTATGATTCTGCATTGAGTGGGCTGTTGGCACAATACTGCAAACAAAACCAGTGTTTTTAATTATTATTATTATTATTTTTTGTCTAAGACTATTTCTTAAATCAAATGTTCTTATCCTATTATGACTGTTTTATTTATTTATTTATTTATTTATTTATTATTCTCACCAGTGTTTTTAGATGAATGCTTGAAACAGTAAAAAAAAACATATTTACAGATGGAGTAGATAAAATAAACTTAATTAAAGGTTCTCTACAAAAGTTGTAGTACCTTCAGTTCGTTTTTAGGACTGAAATGCTGATGAACACCATGTTTTATCAATTTTTGATGGGTTAATGTGTAATTTACATATGCGGTTAGTGCTTTCTGCTGTGGGTCAGTAATTTCTTGCTCTCTCTGTGCCATGTGTTAGCATAGCATCTAACATGCTTATATCAGAGCCTAATGGACAGATTAGAAAGGACGCTGTGGGCCAATTAAAAGCAATGAGGGTGTTTTGCTGACGTTGCGGTGTGGTGAGTAGAGCTGAAACAACGAATCGATTTAATCGATTAAAATCAATTATTAAAATAGTTGTCAACTAATTTATTAATCGATTCGTCGCTAAATAAATTTTATTTGCCATAAGCGGCTCATTTCGTCAATATTTCAAATCTGCGGTGACCAAAGTGTGGCAGTAATGAGCCACCGGAGGTTTTACTCAGCCAGTACAGCAGGTGAAGTAGCGAATAGCCAATAGCTGGCCTCGTTTTATGTCACGTGCTTCCTGAACAGCGTCTCTGCAGCATTCAGCGGGAAGTGGGAGTACTTTACTTTGAGCCTTCAAAATGAAGAGTAACCTGTAAACTCTGCACAACTGAACTGTTTAAGGGGCCGTTCACATATCGTGTCTTTTGCGTGCTCAAGTTCGTTATTTCCTATGTAGGCGCGCAGTATGCACTCTCATAATGGAAGCGACGCGGTCGCGACACGCACGCGGTGCGATGCGCCCGTTTTTCCAGGCGCGTCCACACCGCATCCATTTATCCTTTGCTGAAATTTCCGGGTCTTCATGGAGAGGGCACGTCATGGAGAGAGCACGTCATGGTTGCTTAGCAAAGGCAGACGCCTCAGGGGCGCTTCTGCCCGAGCGCTTTGGAAAGGAGGAGAAAGCGGCGCGACTAGCGTTTTCCACGCGTTTTTAGGTGCGATATGTGAACGGCCCCTAAGAATTTTATTTGTGCAGATTCTCCAGTACAAGGTTGTTTGCAAATGTTTAGTCGTAAAAGCTGAAAACATTGCTTTTTAACAGTTAACATTTAAAGCTTTACAAACATGTTATGTGATCAGTTTGTCGTTTACCAGTTCATAATTCAGACTTGCAGCCTAATTATGACTGAATGAGAGAGGTAAATGTTTGAGTATATTTAAAATGCACTTCTAAGTATTCACTGCTCTTTTTCACACAGCAGGTTTTTTGTGTGTGTCCCAATTTTTTTTTTTCTGGACAACCTTCTGATGGATTTTACTTTAAATTGTGAGTTCCATTCAGGTTTCATGCCACTGGCACTTTTTTTTCGAAGGATTGTTTACAATTTCACAGCATAAGCTATAAAGCTTTTTCCCAGTAAATAATAAAATACAATGCACTGCAATTTTATTCTGTTTTATCCTTATACTTCGTGAAAATATGTTCTCAAAGATTCCTTAAGCTTTGTTTGGGATGTTAAACTACTTTAGGATCTCTAAGGACTGCCATGGTGAAAACAATATTTGAAATCTCCTTGTGAATTTTGCTAGAGTATGGGTCAGTGCTTTGATTGCAGAAGAGTTCGACAAAGGATTACTAACATAATAAAACAACTCCAGGTATATTTTTGATGAGGATATGACAATGCTAAATGGTTAAAATCTCTTAAAAATCTATGCTGAATGATAAAGACCCTTTATTAATAATTTACTTGGGGGAAAAAATGGAAAAAACTAAAATATAAGTACATAAACCGATTAATCGATTAATCGTAAAAATAATCGACAGATTAATCGATTATCAAAATAATCGTTAGTTGCAGCCCTAGTGGTGAGGTAATTAACACCACTGCCCTCTGATGCGCCCCATGAGAAAAACCCTGACACACACACACCTCTAGAATGCTGTCTAAGGGGAAATGTATTGGACATGCTGTACACTTTCACCTTTGTGTAGTATTATTCACACACAATCTTTAAATACACTTATGCACACAAATACAATTGAAAACCTCTCCTTTCCCATCATTTGGGGAACTTAGTGTGTCTCATGCTTATCAGTAACACACAGAGTACAAAAAAGTTTTCTTCCACATGATTTATGCCTAAAAGCTTCAAGATACTGATGATAAATAAATAATAAATCAAAGTACTGCAGCAAAATCCAGCCATCCTCATTATTTAGCTGACAAAGCTACAGAATTTGGGTGTTGGCTCAGAACAATTGCACATTGTCAGAAAATGCATTGCAGGAAATGCATTGTCATTGCACTCATTTAAAAAAAAAAGAAAAGGGAAAAATAAATCCAATAAATTTTAAAGTATTTAAATTATAGGCTACATAAACTACTGTTCAAAGGCTCTGGGTCTGTACAATTTGTTCTAAAATGTTTTAAAATACTTTTTGCCCTTATTTGATTAAACATACAGCAAAAAACTGTAATACTGAAAGACCTTTCAGCAGTCATTATTCCAGTTTTCTGTGTCATATGATCCTTCAGAAATGCTTGTGTTGTGCTGATTTGGTGCTCAAGATTTCATCATCATCATCATCATCATCATCACAATCATTATTATTTTATCAATGTTAAAATTAGTTATGCTGCTTAATATTTTGTGTATGTGTGTGTTCAGGATTTTGTTATTTTTTATTAATGTTTTAATTAACATATTTATTTAAAATATGTATTTTGTAAATACATGTATTTGAAATATGTATTTTTATAAATACTATCTATTTAATGCAAATATTAATCTCTCTCTCTTGTCTCTCTTTCTCTCTCTCTCTCTCTCTCTCTCACACACAAACACACACATAAAACCCTCGCCCCAAACTTATGAACGGTAGTATAATATGATCAATGTTTTGCATACAAAGTAACATTTTAATATGACATTTAATGACAATTAATATTGTAAATCTTAAAAGTGTTATGGTGATATGGTGACAAACTAAAAATCATTTTGTCTCCCAAACAAACAATTTGACAGTGGGTTTGTGATTATGAATTGCCACCATCCTACTGAATCACACAGGTTAGTAAACACATGCCTCCCACACCAACGACACTCCATCAAGTGCATGATAAGAGAACAGGACTACATATTACTTCTCAACTACCTAATCAAGGCCTGGGGCAATATAAAAGCACTTTAAGTCCCCTTGTCTGCAATTTTGTTTGGAAAGTATCCGTGGCCTAAAATACATTTCCCTGAGAGTGCTACTTAAGATCTCCACGGGGGCTGCTGGCATTTGTCTTTGAGTTAAATTGCTTATTATGTACATACTGTACACTAATTCCATTCCGAACTCTATATTTGGTGAGCAGATTTAACAGTGGCACTCAGCAAGGAGGTGTTGCTTTCTCTGAACTCCTCTGGATTCTGCTCACCATGGAGACGTCAACTCACAGTGGTGTCAAATCACACATTAATCCCTGAATCTGCACGCTGCAAATTGCCGGGTACCTCAGGAGAAAGGATTCGGCCCTCTGATTGTCTTCAGAAAGAAGCAAAGAGCGCGTTTATTGCCAGTGCTGGATGGAATCTGATCATTCCTCACTTCTTCTCCCACTTTTACCGCCCAGCACCGAGGTCCAGCTCTCTATTTCCCCCACATTTATTTGGTTCCAGAATCTGTGGAAAGCTAAGCCCTGTAATTTGTTTCATCCCAGTACTGCCCAGCTGCGATATTGACTTGCGGTTTTTCATTCGCGTGGTCGTAGATCACAATCACGGCAAATCGTGTGAAGCCACCCTCAGCTATCAGAGTTCACTGCGTGGGATCTGGTTAAGGGACCACGTATCTTGTTCTGACTAGCAGGCCTGTGTCCGGCCCTTTCGTCATATGCCTTCACAAAGAGAAAGGAGGGGCGAAAGTGTGTTTGACAGGTTTATTAGCATTGTAAAACTGCGTGCATGTGTGCAAAGATGATGACTTGTCGAACAGGGGAAGTCAAGTCTGCCTGAAATGCACCAGTGGCTCCCCATTCCCCTCTCTGCAGGTGCCCCACACTTCTTTGTCAGTTTAGCCAATTATATTTCCATTATTTTGCTTTTCATTCCCATTAATAAAATTGTCCAAGATTAATGAAGAAAATACCCACAGTTTAAATTATCCATGACGAGTGCCGCATTTTAGGGACTTGCACAAACCCTAGTTTGGATAATTGAATTTTGTTGAGGGAAATACCTACGGCATGCATTTCAGAAAGGCAGATAAAAGCACGCATGTTGGAGAACGAACAGGTGAAATCAGTATTAGAATGGAGGGAGAGATAGAAAGTGTTTTATAAGAATGTGACTCTTTCACTGATCAGTGATCACTGAGCACGTATCACTCCTATTAACTAGGGAGGAAAAGACAAAAACACATTTCTTTTCACCTTCTCTGTAACCTCTGCGCATAATAAAGTGTTTAGTGGACTCGCTTCTTGACTAAATTGAGGTGTATGGAACTGATGAGACCAGATCGCTGTGGTTGGTTTTGAGTTGTGCTTCATAAACGCCAATTTTTATTTTGAGCAATTTCTGATGCAATCATCCTGAGAAATTTACCGGATGGAGATTTTTATTTTTTGTATTTATTCTTTTATTTTCACTGGAATAGCATAAATAAAATGTCCCTTCATGATGGATATCATTGAAATAGGTGTCTTGAGATATTGCACCTGCCTTTATGACAGCATTATGGGTCTGGAAATAGCAAAACAGGGCATATTTATACATATTATCTGTATCGATCGATCGGTTTGTAATCATTCCATTTTAAACTTGACCGCATACTGTAAATGTCTTTATACAACAAATATAAATTAGTGTGCTATATTTTCATGTGTGGATTTCAGTCCTCTTAAACATGTTTGCTGATGTCTATATATATATATATATATATATATATATATATATATATATATATATATATATATATATATATATATATATATATTAATAATATGACTGTTAAAAATTCTGTTTTGCCATTTAATAAATAATATAAATTTTAAAATATTTTAAAATAGAAAATAAGTATTTTTTTTTAAACTAACATTTCACAAAATTACTGTTTTCACTGTTTGAGAATAAATCCAGTCCAGTTGAACAAGAGAGACTTCTTTAAATACAAACAAATAAATATGTGCACTTACAAGTGAGCTAACATATTTTTGGATGACAATGGACAGAAAAAAATATGGTTAAAGTTTGGGTGGAAATTACTCCTCTACAAGCTGTGACATTGACATATTGTACAGTACATAAAACAGGGACAAAAACTGTATTTACTTAAATTAACAAGTTGATGGGTGTGTTCTCGCTCGTTCTCGCTTGCTCTCATTGATGTGCTTCCTGGAGGTGTGCCCATACAAGGAATTCCACCCTTTATGATGTCATACAGGTTGATAATTGATTAAAATATATAAATAAATTAAAAATTGTGTCTTCTCCTTCAATAAAAACAGAAATACAACATCATATGTTAAACTTAGTTTTGGTCATGGACTTTGGTCATGTTTAGCAAGAGAATCCAACTCTTTAAGTGTAAATAAGTTTAAATAAGTCAGAATGTATGAAGTAGCATAAGGCATCCTCTTTAACTTTTTTTCTGTAACGTTAAGAGGACTTTCTCTTGAACAAATTGAAGTTATTGAAATTAATGAGACCAGATCAGTAGGGTCAGTTCGTCTTGGTCTCCAATTTATATTTTCAGCTATTTCTGATGCAGTCATTCTCTGAAATTTACTCTCACTGCAAAGGGTGGAAAGCAGTTTAATCAATCATTTACATAGTTGATAGACTGAAAGCAACCTGGATAAACATGAGACCAGCTGCCCTTGTGTTTTGGAAAATTCTAAAGACATAATTTATTTTTAGACGCAATCACAGTTGAAAACTGCTACCCGTCTGGAGTGTTCGAGTTAATGAGCACCACCTTCCTCCATGTTTCTGTGAGATAGTGTTGTATAGTAGAGGATGTGTGTGAATGTATGTTTGCTGATGTGTTAATGACGTGCTTCCAAAGCAATACATCAGGCACCGTTCCAAAACCCATGCTGTATAAAAGAGGCTCTGTTGAACGCAGCCTGCGCCATGTTTTGTTTACCATTTTTCTACCAAGTTCAATGTGCATTTTCACTGTTTTCTGAGAACTTCGGTTTTCAATCTCCTTCAGAAACGGTTAGGTCAGATATCCAAACTTTACAGCAGTCTTAAAGTTTTCCAGTCACAGATTTTAATTTCCCTACCCAATAAAACAATGCAGCGCAGTTCACCACAGGGCTCAGAACACTCTCTGCACCTGTTCCTGCAGACGCTACAGAAATCCATGTGTACACAGCCCACGATGCTGATTTCTCACATTTTCTGCCTTTTCTCTTTCTCTCTCCCTCTTTCTCTCGCTGCAAATCGAAATGATACCTGGATCATTCCTAATTATTCCAGCAGATTGAATTGATGAACAGATGCTCATAGTAATGGAGCTGCTGTAATAGACATTTCTCTGAGCTGAAGTGCAAAAATTGTTCATATGTAATTATGTGTAGTGTGTTATGTGTAATGGAGCTTGAACATGAATGTAATGAGCTAATATATGAAGACATTTTTTCGTCAAGAGATGTGTGTGTATCAGAAACATAAGCAGGATTTATTTTGCAAAAGACTGGAGTTGTTCAGATGTTGGCATTACAGAAGGCCCTGTGGTCTGGATTCATGCTCCACAAAACTCTTTGAAATAAACACCTTATATATGTATGTGACATTGGGATTTGCAGTATATAAACCCAAATGGTAGTTGTTTTACATGTAATGTAACTGCAGCACTTCATTGCTGTCTGAATCAGATTTTTCTTCTTCTTCCACCAACCAGCAGAACATTCCTAGTGTTTTTAAAACAACAGCAGGGTTGTGTGGTAATTTAATTCCTGTCCGAATCAGTCATCTCTCAATTACACGGAGCAGTTGGCCAAAAAGTCATGTTGAAATTTTATTTGACTACTGCTGTAAGGCCTTTTGGGTATTTGGCACAGAGGATGCTTGTTTCAGAGAACCAGAATGAACTATGGTCACTTAGTAAAGCTTTTGGAGTGACAACCGCAGTTAGACATAGGTGCAATTTCAGTAAACTATTGTTTAGCAGCAGTTTTCAGTGTTTTTATTGAGCAAAAGCTCTTAATGTCATAGCTTGAATAAAGATGTGTCAACTCTATTTTAATTGCTATTTGAATGGTTTTGATTGAAAGGTCCATGCATATATATTACTAGTATATCGGCTATTTATTAGTACTCATAGAGCACATATTCTGTATGACAATATTCTACATCCTTAATCTTACCCAATACCTAAATCTATTAATGTCTTTAGAAGTTTACTGAAGCATAACTATTTAATGTAGTTAATTTTTGTAAAATATTTTTTTATTAAAGATGTCAAAAAGTGCTCGTGAAATGTGGAATTAGAGTTCTCCTCAGTTTTTCCGCAATAACTAAAGCAGATATTTCAGTTGGTAACATTTTGATATTAAAACAGAAGGAAAAAAGAGAGAAAGTACCTGTGACGACTCGGTAAGATAAAAGATCAACAGCCATAGACGGCTGAAGCCTTGAAACAAAAATAACGAAATCACATCCGTCTGTGAACTTGGGCTTCTTCATCTCTGATTTTTCAGCTTCACTTTGTCTCGTCTCTCTGTTCAGTCTGTGTAATCTCTCATTTCCTCTGTCTCTCTCTTTGTGAACTTTGCCGCGCGAAGAACTTTTATGTTGTTAAAATCACAGATGCTCAGTGTCACTGTGCGACACCCTGATTCAAACCCTTCAAACTCTTCATCTCGCTCTCTTGCTTAAATTCATAAAAAAAATAAACACCTGCAGCTGCGGAGAACTCTCAGAGCTCTGGGCCACTGTAATATTTAAAGTCGTAACAAAGTTAGAGGGTGACATTTGGTGTCAAGAGACACTTGGATAAAGAGGCTGTGATATTTTGGGGCCCTATATCTGCCAGTAATTCCGTCAGTGTGTGGCTTTGCCAATAAGAGAGAGAAATTTGATATTTGATGATAAACGAAATGAGATTACTCAGGGCCCATAACTGAAGACTGTCAGAGAGAGATGGAGTGAGTGATTGCTCTCTTTTATGCATGAGTGCTGTTATTCCATCAGAGCTTTTCCTCTGGAAGGTCCCAACTGTTGGCTCTGTTACACAGAGGTCGTTTATTGCCTGATGTGCAAAGTGTCACCAAACAAGATTTATGTCACCCAATCATTATTGCTGGTATATTTTTGGAGCAAGATGGAGCGAAACAGTCATTTTTGATTTCTTCTTAACCTACAGACATTTTGATGATTTTTATTAAATTGTGTAGTTTTTTATTTTTTTACCCTTGTCCAAGACACACTTTCAGTCTTAAACTATGAAAATCCACCATAAAAAAATTAAACTGAATATAAAGAGTATAATAATCAAAGACTTCAACTATTTCATTTATTTATATTACAAATACTAATTTCAGCCACAACCAATTTTTACCATTTTAAACATATGTATGGAATAATTTTATTGTCTGTAATTCTCAATCAAGCTTTAATCACTTCAAATTATATTATAGTAATATGTGAAGTATAAAGTTAAGCTAAGATAAGTAGCACAGTTATATTTAGCCAACAATACATTGTATATACAGTATTGTTCAAAATAATAGCAGTACAATGTGACTAACCAGAATAATCAAGGTTTTTCGTATATTTTTTTATTGCTACGTGGCAAACAAGTTACCAGTAGGTTCAGTAGATTCTCAGAAAACAAATGAGACCCAGCATTCATGATATGCACGCTCTTAAGGCTGTGCAATTGGGCAATTAGTTGAATTAGTTGAAAGGGGTGTGTTCAAAAAAATAGCAGTGTGGCATTCAAGCACTGAGGTCATCAATTTTGTGAAGAAACAGGTGTGAATCAGGTGGCCCCTATTTAAGGATGAAGCCAACACTTGTTGAACATGCATTTGAAAGCTGAGGAAAATGGGTCGTTCAAGACATTGTTCAGAAGAACAGCGTACTTTGATTAAAAAGTTGATTAGAGAGGGGAAAACCTATAAAGAGGTGCAAAAAATGATAGGCTGTTCAGCTAAAATGATCTCCAATGCCTTAAAATGGAGAGCAAAACCAGAGAGACGTGGAAGAAAACGGACGACAACCATCAAAATGGATAGAAGAATAACCAGAATGGCAAAGGCTCAGCCAATGATCACCTCCAGGATGATCAAAGACAGTCTGGGGTTACATGTAAGTACTGTGACAGTTAGAAGACGTCTGTGTGAAGCTAATCTATTTTCAAGAATCCCCCGCAAAGTCCCTCTGTTAAAAAAAAGGCATGTGCAGAAGAGGTTACAATTTGCCAAAGAACACATCAACTGGCCTAAAGAGAAATGGAGGAACATTTTGTGGACTGATGAGAGTAAAATTGTTCTTTTTGGGTCCAAGGGCCACAGGCAGTTTGTGAGACGACCCCCAAACTCTGAATTCAAGCCACAGTACACAGTGAAGACAGTGAAGCATGGAGGTGCAAGCATCATGATATGGGCATGTTTCTCCTACTATGGTGTTGGGCCTATTTATCGCATACCAGGGATCATGGATCAGTTTGCATATGTTAAAATACTTGAAGAGGTCATGTTGCCCTATGCTGAAGAGGACATGCCCTTGAAATGGTTGTTTCAACAAGACAATGACCCAAAACACACTAGTAAACGGGCAAAGTCTTGGTTCCAAACCAACAAAATTAATGTTATGGAGTGGCCAGCCCAATCTCCAGACCTTAATCCAATTGAGAACTTGTGGGGTGATATCAAAAATGCTGTTTCTGAAGCAAAACCAAGAAATGTGAATGAATTGTGGAATGTTGTTAAAGAATCATGGAGTGGAATAACAGCTGAGAGGTGCCACAAGTTGGTTGACTCCATGCCACACAGATGTCAAGCAGTTTTAAAAAACTGTGGTCAAACAACTAAATATTAGTTTAGTGATTCACAGGATTGCTAAATCCCAGAAAAAAAAAAATGTTTGTACAAAATAGTTTTGAGTTTGTACAGTCAAAGGTAGACACTGCTATTTTTTTGAACACACCCCTTTCAACTAATTGCCCAATTGCACAGCCTTAAGAGCGTGCATATCATGAATGCTGGGTCTCATTTGTTTTCTGAGAATCTACTGAACCTACTGGTAACTTGTTTGCCACGTAGCAATAAAAAATATACTAAAAACCTTGATTATTCTGGTTAGTCACAGTGTACTGCTATTATTTTGAACAATACTGTATGGGTCAAAAATTATAAACTTTTTCTTTTATGTCAAAAATCATTAAAGATCATGTTCATGTTATGCATCACTAAGAACTTAATTTGGAGAACTTTTAAGGCAATTTTCTCAGTATTTAGATTTTTTTTTGCACCCTCAGATTCCAGATTTTCAAATGATGCATTTCAGCTTTCAGGTGATGTATTAATCACATTTTTAGCTACATCTTAAATTAGCCTTAAGGATGATTTTTATTCCAAAGATGGTTTAACTCATGAATATTTATTGCGGGACATTTTCTAAACGACAACAGGGCCAAACGCTCTCATAGAGAAACTTCCCTTGGAAATATGCCAGCCACAGAAGGATATTCACTTTTATTATGTATGTGTGTGTGTGTGTGTGTATTTCTGTTTGTTTGGAGAAATTGCAGGTCTTTCACTCATTGACTAAACCCCACTAAAAACAGGTCAATACAAATGCTGTGGAAGAAGCAGAATGTCAAATATTTTAGGTACTGTGAAACAAATATTTTATCTATCTGCTAGAAAAACAATATAGCTCATTTGAAACTGAAGAAAAGTTGAAGCTAGCTGTCAAATGCGATTTACATGTCGCCACAAGCAGTTTATTTTCTAACAGCACCTTCCTTGTTTTACAGAAACCTCCAAGCCATTTCCTATGATTGCGTGTTCTAAACATATTTGGATTTCATCTTGTTCATCCACCACCTATGGCTAGACTGACATCTATTTTACACCCAGGTAATATCGGCAGGAAAATCATCAACTGTCACAACTGTACACACAAATACACACCAAATAGATTGCTCCCCGCCGTGGGGAGAGCTCGCTATGCCGTTATGACCAATTTTTTATGGCTGCCGCGCTCGGCCTGTGTGGCCTCCGCTGTGCTCATAATTCACACAAACACACTTACACAAACACTGACATCCCAGTCGCTCCAATCTGAAGCTGTAAATGTTACTGTCTAACATATGGTCGACATTGTGATGAAAATACTCTCTCTCCTTTCTGCCCTCTCATACAATTATATATTTGTTTCAACCTCTTTTCTCTCCTCCACCCTCTGCATAATTGTGTTTTTTCACACTTAAAATTTGAAATCCACAAATTGTGCGTTTGATGTATAAACGCAATCTGTAGTATTTGGATTGCATGCATTTTTTTCCCCCTTCACAGTCAAGGCCCCAATCCAAGAAGTCCCTCAACACCAGATTTTAGGTAATATTCTAATTGTATATGTACAGTATACAGTACTTTTTTAATCCAATGTTTATTTACGTGATGTGATGCAGGCAATATAATGTGGCTCTCTAATACATTTCAAAAACCTTCCTCTTGTGCACCATTAATTATTACTTTTATATTGCAATAATATAAAGTTACATGTTAATAAATTAATGTTCAAACAACATAAAGACAGTATATTTTACATACTGTATTTGTTTAATGGCATATTTTTATGACTAAAGGCCAGTATCAAGGATACCGATACTGATTTCTCTATAACGCCCCCCCCCCCCCCCCCCCCCACACACACACACCAATATTTAACTATAGCCATTCAACATTACAGTATAACTGAGAGCTATCAATTTTATTAGACTTTAAAAAATAACTTCTAATTTAAGTGAGCTTAAAACAATGTTCACATAAACCAACTATAATAAATGTCATATTTACCTGTGCCCTTCAGCAGAAATAAATAAATAAATATGAAGTAAATATAGATGAATTCTTAAAGCTATAAAAGGTTTTTTTTTGTTTTTTTGATTAATAGACAACACAGCAGCTGGTTATTAGGTTGTTTTAGCTTATATTTCTTTAGGAGCTGCCTATGCTGAATGTAATGCAGATCTGACATGCATCATATTTTCTCTCAACTCTTTAACCTTTTCTGACCCACTTCAGGTCTTAAAGACTCTATTAATGAGTTGATGAGTTAAATTGTGTGTGTTAGATGAGACAGTGCTGGGCTGCTCCAGGACAGTTTTGAAAACCATTTCAGAGACATGTTCTTAAATGTGACTCATATAAAATATATTACATGCATGCACAGTTTTGAGGAAGCTTTACTCATCAGCTCTAACTCATGACTTAAAGGGGACATATGATGTTGCTTAATTCTTTTTTTTTTTTTTTGTATTTGGTGTAATGAAATGTTTATGCAATTTTCTACATACTGTACATTAATGTTTCTGCTCTATGCCCCACCATTCTGAAATGCATAATTTTTTAAAAGCTCATCAGTCTGAAGAGCAAGTGGTTCTCTAATTGGTTGTGATTAGCCGAATGTCTTAAGCATGTGGCGGAAATGTTACGCACCCCACCATACAGTGATGTGTGTCCTGGTAAGAACACTGGCGTGACAGGACAAAAACAATAAAACCCATAACAAACAAGGCATTTGTTGCATCCAATGGGGACATAATTGCTGATTATAATGACTTATACCTGTGTTTTTATGCATTGCATTGCATATCGCGCCACATAAACATAAAACCATGTCTGAATTGGCAGCCGGCGGCTAGATTGATGAACGGCTGGGAGCTAGAGTGAGAAATGGCTGGGGGCTAGAGTTAGGAATGGCTGGCGGCTAGAGTGAGGAACGGCTAGTTGATTCGACGGAATAAAAGGTACAACAGCCAGAATGAAAGGTACAACTTATCAGATCTTCTTTATGCACCAAGAGCTTGTAGCACTCCAAAGAGAAACGAAAAATTTAAATTGCATCATATGACCCCTTTAACTGACCATGACATTGTATGCACATAGTTTATTTCGCGCTCTGATATGAAAGGATAAAGGCTACAGTGCGTTCTGGCGCCTTTGTGCACTACTTGTGAAGTAGTACGCATGTCTGAAACGTCTCCTTTTGTCAGTTTTTCTGCGACTAAATAAATGCACTTCTTGTCAAGAGAAAAAGTGACAGAAGCAGCAGTTGTGAGTGGGGTGGCCAACCCTAGCCTACTGCGTTTAATTTAACTGCGTTAAATATTTTGAACTCATTAAACTTAATTATTATTTTTTTTTTAATACTAATAATTAAATAAATAATCGCCTGTGTTAACACGCCAATTTTGACACCACTAATGACAATATAATAATTTAAATGTTTTTTTTTTTCTTTTTTTTCACATCAATCAGCGGTGAGTAATCAACCAGTGAGTTGTCCTTTTTTTTCCCACTTTTATTTTTCTATTTTAAATGTGATACGCATATATATATATATATATATATATATATATATATATATATATATATATATATATATATATATATATATATATATATATATATATATATATATATATATATATTTTTTTTTTTTTTTTTTTTTTTTTTTATGTAGCCTCACTCGCATGTAACTATACTACTTTGTAGTTATGAAATGCATGTTTCCTTGTGTTGAAATAATTAAATCTAGCCTTTTACCTTTTATGCATTTATAGTATCTTAACATAATTATAATTGCCTATAAGGCCAGTAAATGATTTGTTCTTAAAAGGAAATTTTTTTGTTTACTCTTAAATGAATGGATACTTTGGCATTATCGTGTGTGATGCTTAATAGAGGGGCGGTGGTTGAGTGCCTTATGCCTTGCTTTCACTCAGACAATAGGCCGCCCGTGTCTGCTATTATTTTCACACACAATACACACCAACAAATCAGTCAGGCAGCATTTCCTTACACGTATCCGCCCCCAGGGCCCTCAAAATAGCGTTATGTCAACAGATGAGTCCTGCCTACAAAGTGTGTGTGTGTGTGTTTGTGTGTGTGTGTGTGTGTGTGTGTGTGTGTTTGAGGGGCCTCACGCAGTCATTCACCCCGGCACGTGCCATCTGGTTTATTCAAACAAAAACACATAGCAGAGCATGATTTGGCCAATCATGGCCCTTCAGAGTTGAATCTGCCACAGCTATGGCATTTTTTGAACATTTGAAATCAAACAGATCCAGATCCAAATCCAACAGAGTGGATGCTGTTTACATTTGACCCTAAGCAGCAAGTTCACGGACAATCAATGTGCTATTTCACACTTAGAGGAAAGGGGAGAAATGAGAGCTGTGGATCATGTTTTTATTAAGTGATTTTTCTCTATGACTGCCTGTTGTTGTTTTTTTTTTTTTTAACAATGTATGGAACTGATACTTGCATGGAAATTAAATGACTATTTAAAGACATTAAACCTGAATCTGTAAAAGGAATACTTCACAAAAAAATAAATAAAAATCATGAAAAAGTAATTATTTACTCTTACAGTAAGTGTTTTTTAAATACCAGTTCTATTATATTGCGAAAAAATGTATTGGTTAATGATAAGTTCCCTTATAGAACATTATTTCTAAATGTACATGATGGTGGATATATACAGTGTGTTTGTGTGTGTGTGTGTGTGTGTGTGTGTGTGTGTGGGTGTGTATTATAAAAAAAACATGATCACTGTAGTTATATGATAGTCATGTGTGAAAGCTCTGAAATCTCATTCATTAACCCTTTTTCCAAAATACTTCCAACTACTTAAATTTAGTGTTCCTGTAGCTCAACTGGTAGAGCACTGTGCTAACAAGCAAGCAAGCGCAAGGTTGGGCGTTCGATTCCCCGGGAACACATGATATGTAAAAATTGATAGCCTGAATGCACTGTAAGTCGCTTTGGATAAAAGCGTCTGCTAAATGCATAAATTTAATTTAATTTTAAATTTAATTCTTCAAAAGAGATAGTCCCTACAAGTGACGTGGGCTATTTTTAGTGTGTTTTTGGGGTCATTATCTGAGCTTTTGGTGATTGTGAAACCATGAAGATACAACAGTTTTTGTGCAGTAAGGATTTTTGTGCTCTACAGCGATCTGATGACAGACAGCTTTTTTCATTTCTGGGTGATCCATTCCTTTAAAGCAAAGGCATGTGTAGTCGGTTAAGATGAACATTGTCTGATGTGTACAGTGAAAGCAATTCCTTCAATTGAACCCATGGAAAGCACCGTCATGGTTGAATTGCCAAGTGTCACTTTTAGAACGGCAGGTGGTTAAAATATTTTCCAAAGTTTGTTGATTTAAAAGCCTCTTTTTGCACTGGATTTGAAACTGTCAGACCCTCCGTCTGAGGCTAAGTGTTAAGTAGACAACAGTGAGGCAGGTGATAAAAGATGGGCTTTTCATCCGCTCAAAGAAGATCAAAGTTTTCAAACCACCATGGATCTCGCGCCAGAGAGAGAAAAAGAGAGAGGCCTGATGTATTTTTGCCGTCACATCTCAGTTATTAGCCTCCTGCACCAATCCATCTAGACAAATTATCTTTCGGCAGAATGAGTGGGTGGGTCTGATCTGATCGAATCCAAATACAACTTTGGCTCAAATAAATAGCACCAAAATGCAGGTGGCTTTTCTGACTCATTAATGAAAGCCAGTGTGACATTTTCAAATCAAATATTGGATTTAGAAGAAAACCCAAATTGAGTTCTCAGCCAAACTTGAGTTGAGGCTAAGGAAGAAAACATAGATAAAGGGTGTTGGTTAAACACCAAAAAAATACAAAGTGATTTGTGCAATTAATAGAAGGATGTTTTTATATGTCTTTGTGCGCACACGCACACACACACACACACACACACACACACACACACACACAAACACTACAGACATTAATAAGCAACACTGCATTAAATTAATCAAAAGTGACTGTAAAGACATTGATAATGTTACCCAAGGAAATCCTGATAAAATATACCATTTACATTCAAATATATATGTAACATTACCTTATGCATGCATATGTGTGTGTGTGTGTGTGTGTGTGTGTGTGTGTGTGTTGTGTGTTAATTAAATACAAAAGTAAGTAGCAATGCATTGCATTATTTTCTCCCTGAAAATGATTCATACCATGGTAATCATAAGATTTTGGTCATACCGCCCACCCCTACCGCTGGAGGTATATTGAGATATGAAAGCGCTAGTCATATATGTTTGTTGACATGCTGTGTTTACATAGCCAGCTCTGCACATAGCTGTTCTCAAAAAATAACACCTCTGAACCAATGGTCGCTTTGTTCACAAGCGTTCAAATTCTACTGGCTGAAATAGGATGCATGTTTTCTTTCAAAATCCTGTTCCTGCCTCTGCCTCTCTCTACAGAGCACTTTAGCAGACTGGAGAATATCTGAATAGGCCAACAGCAGGAGAAGAGAGACCTTGAACAGCTTGATAATGAGGAAGCTGATTAAGAAAATCTGTTTCTTTGCAAATTTGTAGACAAGATGGACTGTGTGGCCTCTGCACCCATTGTTGACCATCTGCAGGCATGGGGCTCCATTGGAAAGTCTTTCTTTGTGGTGAAAGGGTGCAGCATTGCCTAAGGGCATTAGTGTGTGTGCTGTGTTAGAGGACCCAGGGGATTACAACGGCTCGTACACTATCAGTTCAAATTCATTAATCCCAGCAGATAACCTCAGGAGGGAGGCAGTGAAAGCAACTGCCACTATTGCAGTGCTGAAACCCATAATTATGCAGCCACAGGTGAGACCCTGTAGTCAATTAGACTGAAAGAGGCCCCCGCAGCAGGCTGCTGCCCCAACGGCTTTGGGCCGGCGAAATGGAGGATGCCTCATGGAAAATTCCACAGTTGTTCATTTCCATACTGCATGCTGCTATTGCTAAACAGTTCAGGAAAGGTCTAGCTTGTTAGAATGCATTTCACGTTCATCGCTTGGGGGGCAGCTTGTAACAAAGGGCCCTTAGGAATGTTACAAACATTGGGCCTATAGGGAAGAGGAGGGGGTTCTGTCCCCATGTTGTATTTTTTGTTTGTTATTGTTGTTTTATTCAGTTATTTTCAGCAGATTCTGAAACAACACAAACATGCACATTGGTACAAACCATCAAACATATAAATAGTAGGACTGTCAAATGATTAAAATTTTTAATCAAATTAATCAGAATTTTCAGTGGATTAATCATGATTAATCACTATTTGCAATTACACCTGAATCCTAACCATTTTTTTTCTGAAATGCGTACCAAAAGATAAATAACAGGACACAGATACATAATTTTCATGTATTGATTCATCAATATGTGGTTCTTTTTTTTCTGAATTTCAAAAGTTTAACATTTACTTAGATCAAATTTACCTGAGCACTATATCAAATCATGCCATTTAACTACAGATAGTGTAAGAGTTTTAGGTGAACCAGTGGTTAAATATAGCCACATATCTATGAAATTATGCATAGAGAAACTCGAAAGAATGAACTCAGAAATACAAACATGCGCCCTCTGCACTCTGGGCACTCTTGTTTTTAGGAGGTGTTCATTTGCTCTGCCACAATACTTTAGGATCGATATTTTCACGTTCTGAAGGCTTCAAGTCCCAGTAAAACCCAGTAAAAATGCAAATGCTTTTCCAAACAGCTGTAATTTTCGCTGCATTGCATGTAGGCGTTCTGCGCATGGGCAGTGTGAAACACAGGACGCTATAACAGGAAGAAGCTCCAGCGTATCAACTACCAAATTCGTCTCTGTTTATCGAGCTTGGCATGAATGTATTTGAGAGTAACTGGGGTAAAACTTTAAGCTTCTTCTGTGTTTTCGTCGCAGCACTCACCGCTGTTTTTTACTATCTTGAAAATTCAGAGATCGACGAGACTTTCCTGACCTAAATAATTTGTCACACTGCGCATGCGTGAAATGCGTAAAAAAATTTGACGTAATTAACGACAAACAACTAATTAACGTCGTTAACGCGCTATTTTTGACAGCCCTAATAAAAAGAACATTATTATTATTATTAGTAGTAGTAGTAATAATAATATACATAATAATAATAGTAACAACAACTAAAATGTAATTAATAATAATTATTATTAACACTAGAGTAACAATTTTGTAACAATCATACTACTACTACTGCTACTACTACTAATAATAATTTTTGTGGTGGTGGTTTTTAATAATTTTTAAAGGAACACTCCACCGTTTTTTGAAATAGGGCTTATTCACATTATTTCCTACATTTAGATAGGTGGGCAAATGCATTTTTGTGTCAGTGCATGCATTGTTTTAGTTTGACTGGGTCGGCGTTAGCTTAGCTTAGCACAATGAATGGAATCCTTTGTTGCCAGCTAGCATGGCCTGAGTAAAAGTGATCAAAAACAAAAAAAAAACCACTTAATTACTTCTTGTGGACTGCGTATTCACAACGAGTACAAATAGCGATCCAGATTAACACTAGGCGATTTCCTAGGCAGATATTGGCTTGGGACTATATTATGGGGAAGCACAGGCGAAGCACTGCTGCTTAGGCGAAGCACTGCTACTTCGGCGCAGAGATATCACGCAACACATGAAATCCCACGACTTCCGTCAACATACCGGCGTGAATAGTAGCTGCCTGGCTATTTTCCTTACAGTACACGAATGGCGATGAACATGGCTGATTTTGAGAGAGACGAAGAGGGTGACTTCTCAGACAGTCAAGAACCAGAACCATACCTATTTGAACCAGAGTTTACAGAAGACGAGCTGCGTGCTTTGGAAATAGAACGACAGTAGGAGACTGCGGTCAAGCCAGCCGCACTTCAGAAAAACACCGTCAAGCCAGCCGCGAGTGAAATTTATATGCGCTTGTATTAGTTGCGATCGCTCAACAGCCTGAGGACGTGAGGATGAGAGCCAACATGAACTGGTGGTGTGAATGTGGGGGAATATGCCAATCTATGCCGACGGAAATAGAGTGTCTTTGCTGTAGAGAGTGGGACATGTTTTTGCCATTGATGACCAGGCTCAACACGTCAGATCAAGAGGAGCGTGCCCGAAGTTGTGTCACATCTACAGAGGATTTCACGGCGCTGATCCATTCTGCAGTACTCGATTTTTTTTTTCCGGTGTGACAAAGTGAACTGGAAAAAACGCCCCACGCAGAATGGACCAAATGGACAGCTGTCCACAGAGTAAGTGATTATTTTAATCATGACACATGTATAGATCGACCCATATTATACCTGTATTCACATAGAGTTGATGTTTTCATGTGTTGCGTGATATCTCTGCGCCGAAGTAGCAGTGCTTTCTTCTGTGCTTCCCCATAATATAGTCCCAAGTCAATATCTGCCCAGGAAATCGCCTAGTGTTAATCTGGATCGCTATTTGTACTCGTTGTGAATACGCAGGCCACAAGAAGTAATTAGGTGGGTTTTTTTATTTTTTTGATCACTTTTACTCAGGCCATGCTAGCTGGCAACAAAGGATTCCATTCATTGTGCTAAGCTAAGCTAACGCCGACCCAGTCAAACTAAAACAATGCATGCACTGACACAAAAATGCATTTGCCCACCTATCTAAATGTAGGAAATAATGTGAATAAGCCCTATTTCAAAAAACGGTGGAGTGTTCCTTTAACAAAGAATTTTGTTTTAATTTAGAATTATTAATGGAATAATTATTTTATTAACAACAACAATTAAAATAATGATATAATAGATAACTATTATTATTATTAGTTGTTTAGTGTGCAGGTTGAATTTGCAGGGTATAAATAATTTAAATCTTTCGTATAACCAATCGATTTTTTTCAAAGATGGATAAAAAAACTTTTTTGTTGTTGTTTTTTAATTCAAAATAAATGTAAAAAAATGCATGGAAAATTAACAAGCTATGTTTTTTATTTTGCATTTTGGTCATAATTTAACAATTTGACTAAATTGAGGCATGCTGGGAAACATCTGAAGACTGAAATCTGAGAGAAGGTCACTCTTGCAAGGTTAGTGACAGAGTTTTGGCATGGGAATTGACATTTTCCTGGAGTTCCGTTTGTTTTATATCTACACACCTGACTGCTGATAATAAACAGCTGACCGGTGAACAGATGACAAGGGCTTGCAGCAACCTGAATGCTTTGCAGTTTATCACTGTTTGATTTTGGTTCCCTAAGGGCAGTCAAGTGTGTGCTTCTGTGTATGTACATGTACTGTACGTGAGAAAGAAAGAAGTATAAGGGATGCTTAGACTCTGAAGATGGTGACTTGGTGACTCAGCAAAATGATCACAAACCATTCCTGACAACTGCATAGGAGAGACCAGGCTGGATGTCATACTTTTTCTACTCCAATACATTTTTCAAGGTTTATTTTGTAGGTTCATTTTTAGAGGTAAATTTCTCTGCCCTCTAAACTGACAAAATGCAGTAACCAAGCCAACAATAAAGCTGAGAAATGGCTTTTAAGGTTTTTGATTGATTTTGAACCTGCCATTATATAGAATATTGCACATAGATAAGATTAAGCCTGAAAGGGTATATATATAAACGCATTATCCCACCTATTACATGACTACTGACCAAATAAATAATAAACGGACATTTAATACTGATTATAATTGAACATAATGCCACGATTGACCTATCAGAATCAAGATTCCAGACAAACGTGTAAAAAAAAAAAAAAAAAAATGCAGATTGTATACTTTTGTATGTACGAATGGTTTGTCAGTGCGTTGCCATAGTGAGTCAGGCCCAGCTAATCCTGAGCCTGTCTTTAAGCGCTGTGTAGATAAGCTTACTGTGCAAGATTGACTTGGCAGCCTAAATACTGAAGACTGAGAGAAACAACCACGCACTGTTCAGCCTGAGGGGACCTAATGGAAATTAATGGGTTTTAAATGTGTGTGTGTGTGTGTGTGTGTGTGCTAGCACACTCACGTTCATCTCTCTTAGCACTGAAGCAGAAGTTTACACAGTGCCAGGATAAACTGAAACTCATCTTCAGGTCAACATTCCCTTAGATGTGGAGAAGAAATGTGATTATGATTCAAATCAACGTAGTTATGTGCAACCTGACGCTCACTGAAGCCCTCCGTGAGTGTTACCCAAGCCCTCCATAAACTCATAAATCAGTCAGACTCAAACAACAAGCACAGGAAACTGAGTGAGTTGTTTCCCTTCAAACAGGATGTGCATCCTCACTGCTCTGAGGGGGAATTACAGACTGGATCCTTGATGATGTGCAGCGAGTCTCTATAGAACTACTGGGAATTCTGCCACACTGTCTGGATAGAAGACAAAGAATGAGACTGTCTGCCTGTCTGTTATTGTTCTGATAAAACAGAACCCTTGTTTGAACCCTTGGTATTTCTAACTGACTCGATCCTAATGATCTGAGTGGTCTGTTAGGTTTGTATTCAGTGAACATATCTATTATATATTTTGGTTCTAGGCCGTTTATAAGTGACTTATAAATGAGTAAAAATACTTTAAAATCAATCCAGAATTTGAGGACTGGTGTGATATGCTCAGATTTTCTGGTTCTAGTCAGAATCCTGGCAGCAGCCTTCTGGATGAGCTGCAGCTGTCTAATGGTCTTCTTGGGAAGGCTGGTGAGAAGACCATTACAATAGACCATCCTGCTAGTGTAACCCCTCTCTCCCGGGTCCTCACCACCACACCTTGCAATTTCGAGAAAGTGGGCCTCAAACCCGGGTCTACGGCATGGGAGGCAGATGCACAAACAAGGAGGCTAAATGGCTGCAGCCACTAGCGTCTGTCACTAGTGTATCTCTTGAGATCGGGGAGTGAGGTTTACCTGCACAGAACCTACTTGCTGGCCTCCGTTACACCTTTAATAAAGTCATGAACAAGTTTCTCCAAGTCTCGACTGTTGTCTTTTAGTTGATAGTATGCTGATTTAGTTACTGCTAAGATTCCTGACTTGATTTTTAGTTGCTAGAGCCCTAGAGTCAAGGTATGCACTCACCTTGAGAACTTCATCTTTGTTTCCAAATGCAATGACTTCAATTTTTTTCCTGTTTAACTGAAGAAAATTCTGGCACATCCTACTGTTAATTTCATCAATGCATTAGCAGAGGGAGTCAATGGGGCTGTAGTCATTTGGCGATAAGACTAGGTAATCAGGGTATCATTAGCATAACTGTAATAGGCAATTTGGTTCCTTCTCATTATTTGACTTAGTGGGAGCATATAAAGGCTAAACGAGAGCGGTGCAAGAATTGAGTATTGTGGGACTCCGCATGTCATGGACATCCACTTAGACTTATGCTCTCCTAGACATAACATCTCCCTTCTAAGTAAGACCTAAACCATTTGAGTACCATCCCAGAAAGCCTGACCCAGTTTCCCAGTCTCTCTAATAGTATGTTATGATCGACAGTGTCAAATGCAGCACTGAGCTCAAGTAGTACCATCACTGATGTTTTGCCAGAATCAGAACTTAAGTGCATATCATTTATTATCTTAATGAGCGTTTTCTCTGTGCTGTGATGCAATTGGAAACCAGACTTAAAATGGTCCAGGTATCCATTTAAGTTGAAGCATTTGTTCAGCTGATTAAATAATACCTTTTGTAATAATCTTGCCTATAAAAGGAAGATTTGATATTGGTCTATAATTGCTCAAAATGATGTTATCAAGATTGCTCTTTTTCAGAAGAGGTTTAAAAACTGCTGTTTTCAGGGAATTTGGAAAACTCCCAGAAAGAAGTGAGGCAATCCAGACCAATTTTAAGAGGTCTGCTTCTAAACAGTTTAGCACCCTTTTGAATAAGATATATATATATATATATGTGGGAAGTGTGTCAAGATAGCAGGTTGATGATTTAAGGTGATGTACTATATCTTCCAGAATTTTGCTATAAATGCCTTCAAAAGCAGACATAGTATCTTCTTCTATTGTGGTTGAATCTGTCTGACCTCTGTATAACTTGGGGATGTGCTAATCGCATTTCTGATATTATTGATCTTCTAAGAAAAGAAGGAAGAAATCTCATTAGATTTGCTGTCGGAGAGCATTTCACTGGGAATCTTACTTGGGGGGTTGTCAGTCTCAACAGTAGCAACAAGAGTGTGAATGTTGTTTAAGTTACGGTTTATAAGGTTTGAGAAAAAGGTCTGTCTAGCTGTCGCTAGTTTCACATTGAAAGCAAGAAGGCTATATAGTGAATTTCAAGTTTCATCTCCGCCACATCCGCTCAGCTTTCTGAATTGTCTTTTCCTGCTCTGGACTGCTGTTGATTTTCTTCAAGCTGACTTCTGTCTGCTAGTCTTCTTGCTAATTTTCACAGGATTAATATCATCAATAGCATTTTTTACTTTGAGTTAAAAGTATCAAGGAGAAGATCAACAGAGTTTGCAGAAATGCTTTGTGTTGATGATAAAGTCTTCATAAATAGCATATTGTAATAGTGTTCTCATTAATGCATATCTTATAGAAAGAGACAGATCTAGATTCAGTGGCAGCAGACATCAATATATCAAAGAAAATACAGAAATGGTCAGTTTCATTAAGGACCACTGAACTACAGCTATCTTCAAGCCATGTTTAATTTAGAAACCTAAATTCCAGGTTGTTTGTGCTTATTAAGTCATTGATTAGAAATGATAATTTTAACCTGATGTCATTAAATTTGGCTCAACAGCAACATTAGTTTGATGCATAACAGGTCGCAGGTTAGACGAGTCAGCTGTACGGCTTGAGAAGACTTTAGACTGTCTATCACATGATAAAACAGAAATAGGGAAAGCTACAGGCACACTGGGTTCCCGCTTGTTCTGTAAACATTTGTAAATATTTCTACTATTGTAGCAGGGATACGACACGCATCACTGAGAGCATTTATCAGTTGTTTTTGGTTCACCTGCACTAGAAGGAGGGTTTGGGCACTGGCGTTGTGACAGCGGCTGGAGAGCTCTCACAAGAGGAGGTGGACGAGCTGGGCCCACAGGCTTGGGTGGTTATGGGGCCTGCCATTTTTTTGTTGTTGTTGATATCTGGGGGCTTGCAGCAAAAGAGTGGGAGAGTTTAGTGTCAGCATAAACCAGTTTCTCCATTTTCTGTGAGAAGATTAGAAGTGGAGATGCTGGAGTCAGGGATAATGTGTCTTGTGAGCGGGGCTGTGGCTCTGGTGTTTCCAGTGGCTGAAATATGTTGTCCTGGCTTCCCTGACTGTTTTGCGGAACAGAAGTACAGAAATATAGAGTAAACCACAGAGCAGTAAGCAAGAACTTCCAAATGGTAGCGAAGCCGGAAGCAAACTTAATAGACCAGTGTGTAAAACTCTTTTTCTCTATTTTAAAGAGTCTATGCTGCAAACGTTACATATTTCACATGCTTTTGAAAATCTAGCATTTAGTTGATCCTGATAATCGCTCATTGTCAAAGTTATAAACACGACGGCTTTCTTCTCCCATGAGGAGGTTTGGTGCAACGGCATCTTTATCAGGTGGAATGATAAAGAATGCTACACACACGTATCCCAGAAACCTTTTTGGAATCAACCAATCAGGTGATAACTTTGAAACTCCTGAAGTGTTTTCCTTATTTACGTGTCTACAGTCATTTACATGCCCACAGAAGTCTGAACAATAGTAATGAAATGTTTAGGGTTAGTAAGTTCATCCGTGTGGTGCAGCTGACACAGAACAGTATATGTTGTTATGTTCAGTGAATACTCTCCAAGTGGGCAGCCATTTATGCTGTTGGGGGTTCGGTGCCTTGCTCAAGGGCACCTCAGTCAGCCAGCCCGAGCGAGACTAGAAGCCACAACCTTAGGGTTAGAAGACAAACTCTCTAATCATTAGGCCATGACTTCCCCCCTTTTTGCTGAGGTTATTGCAGTCATTGTATTCGTGTGGATCAAAAGTCTTTAAAAGAAAATATTGGAGAGATTTTTTCACCCGGACACTCCTCCTCAGACTTGATGCGCACACAGGTTGCTGGACTGACGAAACCAACAGGAACTGATACTTTTATTTTGGCAGCTTCCATGACTGAAATGAAATATACTGTGTTTTCCGCCAACTGCCAAACCGGGGTGTTGTAATATAGGCCAATTTGGTAAACTGGCAGTGGGAGGGTTTCACAAACCAAAAGAGAGACAGATATTCCGACATGGAACACATATTTTCAAAGGAGAATAACTGACTGAAGTATTGTTTTGCAGATAAACAAGTATGATAACTTGGAATGTTTCTTAAATATCTGCAAACATTTTATGGTATTTTTGTGTTTTAGTAGAGTCAGAAACATACAGTACATCACATTTAAGTGCTACATGGCACCTATTTCTTTAAATATTGTGCTATTTAGCACCTTAACCATCCCAAAGAACGGCTGAAGAACCATTATAGGTTCTTTATATGTGGTATTTAGCACTTAAATTGGTTGTCCTATAATAAAGAGAAAACAAAAACAAAAAAAGGACTGAGGAGACAAGTTGCTCAATTCTAGGAATAGGAATGTTGTCCCATTCTTGTCTAATACAGGCTTCTTGTTGCTCAATTGTCTTAGGTCTTCTTTGTCGCATCTTCCTCTTTATGATGCGCCAACTGCAGGACTGCAGGCTGGCCTTTTCAGTACCCGGATCCTTCTTCTACGCAGCCATGATGTTGTAATTGATGTGGTATTTGGTCTGTCATTGTCATGCTGGAAAATGCAAGGTCTTCCCTAAAAAAAGACGATGTCTGGATGGGAGCACATGCTGTTCTGTATACGGTTTCTCAGAGAAAAATATGTATTTCCTTTCTGATATTGCTCCACTATTGTTTGCCGCAGCATTGGTAATTGGTGATCCTCTGCCCATCTTGACTTCTGAGAGACACTGCCACTCTGAGAGGCTCTTTTTATTCCCAGTCATGTTGCCAGTTGATCTAATAAATTGCAAATTGATCCTCCAGCTGTTCCTTATATGTACATTTAACTTCTCCGGCATCTTATTGCTACATGTCCCAACTTTTTTGGAATGTGTAGCTTATGAAATCCAAAATGAGCCAGTATTTGGCATGACATTTCAAAATGTCTCACTTTCAACATATTATTTATATTCTTATATTCTATTGTGAATAAAATATACGTTTATAAGATTTGTAAATTATTCCATTCCTTTTTTACTCACAATTTGTAAAGGGTCCCACCTTTCTGGGAACGGGTTTGTACCACAAAGAACCTATGACGAACCTTAGTGTGTGTTTGCGTGTGTCGGGTACAGTAGTAGAATCAATGTTAAAAACCACTGTGCTGCTTAATATTGCGGTGGAAACTGTGAAACTCAACTTTGATGAATGAAAAGTTTAAATGAGCAGCATTTATTTGAAATAGAAATCATTTGACATGTCAACAATAAACGTCTTTACTGTCACTTGTGGTTTTCTCTTATCTTTTTGAGCTGTCTATTTTATGAAAGACAGCAGCCTGAACTTCCTTCAGAATTTTTCCTTGTGTATTTCATGGAAGAAGGAAAGGCATAAGAGTCTGAAACATGAGGGTGAGTAAATGTTGAATGAAATTTAATTTTTAGTCAAACTATTCCTTTAAAGAGAACACTCCATGTGTTGTCTATTTTTTTTTTTTTTTCTTTTTTTTTTTTTTTTTACACTTTATCAAACTTTTGATTGATTTGCCAAATCCAACATCTTTTCTACAGACAAACTATTTTTGAACAATTCCTTCTTGAAGTTTTATTGGTGTCTGTACAATACAGAGGCAACACGTGGGCAGTCTGTCTGGAATAAATACACAGAGAAACAAGTCTACAGATGCTGACATTTATTCAAATATGACAAATTAACGTAGTTTCAATAAAAGCTAACATTAATGTCAGGGATACCTCTGACATGGGTAAAAAATGGGTGGAGGTAATATCAGTTAAATAAGCAATGCAGGGCCTGCCTCAGAGAGGAGATATTAAGAGACGGTGGAGGCTAAATAGGGTTGTTTTTCTGGAGTACAGAGTAATGACTGTTGTGTGTGGGGAGCAAACATAATCACCTGAATGCATGCTGAAACAAATGCACCAAATTATTGCATTGAGAGAAAACTATACGTAATGGCATCATTACATCAGGCTGTATTTTTTGTTTTCTTCTCATTTTGCACTCACTCTCTGTCTATTTTCAGATCTGACAAACATTTCATGTTGGAGAGTTTATTTTAGCCAAACAAAAACACATTTTATGTCCTTTTATGATGAAAAAGAATAATATATATATATTCCGGCTGCAGCAATTAATCAGATTTTTTTATTTTTATTAATTAATTAAAAAAAAAAAATTAAATGTTGTTTAAATTTAAACACAATGTTGTTTTCCTGATAACACAAAATCCAATTAAGAGAGTTCAGAATGCATTTGCCGATACATCATCCTTCGTAAACACATACTAACCTTGTGCACATTATGTTTAGTTATGAAGTATCAAGTGGTAAAATGCTGCTTATCGGTCTTTACAGCATGAAAGTGCACAGCACGGTAATAGCAAGTAAAGTAGATTTGTAGCATGATTTGAAGAGTGAGAACAGACCACAGGTTAGCTCTGAACAGTGAATGATAAATGGATGTATTTAGAACCTGATGAATCTGAGGGAATTATCACGACAGGCAGAGATTGTATGATGCAGGAAATGTTTATTTGCTGTCACGATAACGACATTAATTAATCATGCATCACGTCTGTGTTTGAGGTAGTCACAACAGCGGCATGCATTCCAGTTATATCTCCTTCCGCTATTCCTGGAGTTAAACAAATGCTTGTTCAATCGCATGAAACCTCTGTTTTTGTTTGCTATTAGCGGGGTGTTTATTAAAAGTGCTGTAGCCCAAGCACAGATTTCATTTAATGAAGTTGCGTTGCAGCCAGACAAAAGCTGTGCAACACACGACACCACAATCAGCTGATTATGATTTCAGCCACGTAGGGCAGCAGATTTGATATACTATCTAATTTAAAAACACAGTGATGAGCCTTTCCTGCGAGAGATTCAAATGGAGGAAATTACAGGCGGGCTTGGCACATGAGCACATTGTCATCAATGCTTGTAAATTGAAGAGTGATTCAGTATAATGGATTTGTCAGGTGTTGTCCCTGCTTTGATCCGAACCCCAGGACGAAAGATGATAATGCCCTGGAAACGCCATGGAGACGAGCTGGCAATCACCGTCACTGATGTATTACAGAATTAAAACACAGCAAAGACTGAATAATCCGAGATAGTTTTTTTCCCTCCTTTGTGAGAGATTAGGCATGAATTTGATTAGACTAGATAGTGCATTACGCTCACGTCCGCACACAATCCACTCACTCGTTTGGTCTTTGCAGAAATGGTTTTCTTAAACCAAGCATATGGAGAGCTGTCTCATATTGGCCTGATTACTTCAGCTGTCAAGAAATCAAGCTCCAGCATACTTACCCTCCTCCATCGGTGGGATGGAAGACTGTTTTTTGTAAACATTCAGTGCGGGATAAACATTGCGTTTGCGACTCCGTGGCGGCCTGCTTTCCAGCATTTAAAGTAGTAGTCTGGTTCCGTCGCCAACAATTAACGTGTTTAAGTACACATGACTGCCGATTCCATCTGTTTCCATGTCAGTCTGTCAACTTTTTAAACCATCTCCTTTTACCGGTTGAATCACTACTACATCTTGCAGCTTTTCGCCAAGTTTTCCATCCACCTCCTTCAATGTGGCAGCTTGGGGAAGGAAAACACATACATAGGTTTTCTTTTTTTTTATAGAAGTACTGACAAATGCTGGCAAATTGGGGACCACAACTGCAATCTCTGGGGTGACTTCAAATTGCAGTGTGAAGAAAAGTTTCAAAAGTAGAGTGCTCTAGCACAGGTCAACTTGAAAGTTGTATTCAAGCAGACTTTTGGCAGTCGGCTAAGAGCATGACAACAAAACAAAGTAATTTGTTGCTTTGAAGCTGAAAAACCCTAGTGAATCGTGTTCTTTTGTTGTTTTCCAGAAGTCGGACCCATCTTCTCTATTGAAACAAGTTGGCCTGAAGAGCAAATTGGTGACCTGTAACCGAATACAGCAATATAGTAAAGTGCTGAGATCTTAACCTTTATCTCTCACAGCCGACTCTGAGGAGCCACGGCGCTGGAGGTGATTTCATTAGCGCTGCGGGAGGGCACAAGGTTGGCGCGACCATGCAATGTCGTCAGTCTGGAATCGCATGGGTGGAGCTGGAAACACAAACTGCCCCACAGACCTGAAAGCTGTTATCGTACCCGCTAATTAGCTTCATTTACTAAGAAAATAAACTGGGGCCAGATGGTGAGGCTAGCAACTATTCATCGATCTCGAATCCCACACGAGCACACGCATGAGTTAGAAAGTGGGTTGTCCGCACAAAAGTCATTAAGAAGCTTCCTCTCCTTGAACAGATTGGTGGTTGATGGTTGAGAGAAGACAAATTATCAGCAAAAGAGTACAGAGTACAATTATGGGTAAAATACAGGTTTTTGGCAAGCTAAGATGAAGGATTTTAGGTCTAAACATTTAACCACCAGCTCACGCCAAAAGAAAGACTGATTACTCTGAGCAAAGAATACCACATCAACCCTCATATTGAAACCCATGGTGTTCTGCACAAATAATGCAACTGATTGGATGCAGTATTCAGTTCTGTGGATATTTACGACGGTTGCATTAAAAGTATAAACTTGCTTTTATATTTATATTTTAGCATAAATTTGATTTCCTTCATTCAGTTTTCTGCAAATGTACTACTGTGTGCATCCTATATTCTGTGTCCAACATCTGTAACCACGAGCATTTATAGCTCAGAGAACAAAGTTCTCTGTTTATGACCAGGTAGACGGGAAAGACTCTATTCTTTTTGTGGTAATCTAACTAAAGCACTGAAAAGAACACAGAATTCAATAAGTAAAGAGGGTCCACGGCTTCTCTTAATTCAGTTCCTGATCTTTGGGTGGCCAACAGCCTTGAGAGGACTGCTGGTAATATGCCTTTCATGCTCTACACTCATTTTAACCAAATAACATGATTTAGGGATGTCTGCTGGTAATTTAATCTTGTAATGCTTCTCTACAGAGACTGCTGTCATAGCTCTGAGGTGTTTTAGTGCTCGCTAAGGTGAGTATCACTATTATTATTGCTCATACTCATACTGATTTCACGACTAACCTAGGTATTAACTGTTAGTACGTAACTTGCCCTGCATACAATGCTACTGACATGAATGATACAACACACAAACAAACACTCAACAACCAAATAGCAATGTGCATTTATTTTTCAGAAAAAGAAAAAAATCAACCAGTCAAGTCTCACAGTTAAATTCAAACACATACAGTATGTAATTCTATGCATATTGTGGTGAAAATATTTAAAGCGGATAGAAATTCATTGTAGGACTAGACTGCACAAGAAGAATCAGTCTGGTGATTAAAGTGCTTCTTCTGAGCGTCTGATGACAGGAAGAGAGAAGCAGAGAGCAACTTTTTAATGAGAACCTCACGAAGATAGGGGGAAAAACAAGTAGTGAGTGTCATATAAAATTACAGCTTTACAGTTTGTTTTGTGAATGTTTATTTGTTTTCAATGCTCATCTCTCTGTTCCAACCTCTTTCTAAGACAAATATGTTAGATTGTTGAATTAATTCTGTTGAAATTATGTAAAAAAAAATATTACAGATTAAATACAAGTTATCCTTTGTCAGCACCGACATGTAGGGCTAGAGCAGCAACTCTTACATGACTAATCATCTAGGACTAAAACCATAAACATTTTTAGAAATTAAATAAAATATTAGTAAATGATATACTATCATAACTCATATGAAAGATTAAAAAAAAAAAAACAGTGTATTCAATTTTTTTATACAAATGATTTAAAAAAACAACAAAATTACTAAAACTTTACCTAAAATTAATACAAACGATTAATAACATATACTTATAATATTATATTATCTTAATTATACAAAAATTACAATTGATGGGACTATGTTTGCATTATTTAAATTTTAATATTTATGTAATTCCCAAAAATATTTGGGCTGCTGATGATTATTCTACATATCATGTTGACTAGCACAGCTTGGCTGATAACTGAGAACTACCGCATCTGGTAACATACTGTGTCTGTACTTACGAAAAAAGCCTACAGGTAGTCAAAGAATTCTGTTGTGACTGCATTTCTATTGACATAGTTTTTAGTTTTTCACAAAGTCTAAATCATTTTCTGTGGTAATCAAAAGCATGCCACAGATGCTTTCAACAAAGGTTAACTTATATTTAACCTCAAAATCCTGCTTTAAAATCTGTAATAACCAGAGGACAGGTTAAGAACAAACTTCCAGCAACTGCTTTACAGTGAATTTTTGCCTTGAGAAAAGAAGGAAAAAAAAAAAAAAACTACACACAAAACACACCAGTATACAAGGTTCAAGTGAGTTTCAGATCATTTGTAATTTCCAAGGAGACCATCTACATTCCTGGCAAGTAGCGCAACGATAAGTAGAGCAAGGTCATTTGCGTAATTTTCCTTAAAAATGTCCTCTCAGCCTCTGCTTCATCTCTCGCAATGTCCTACCATCTAATCTCTGCCAAGATCTGAGGAGCCCATTAGCTTGCTGTCGGAGGGGTCTGTAAGTAATCGTTTGCCGTAGAGGAATGAAATTGACAAGTGCTTAAGCCTTGAGCACAGACAGAACACAATTCCCCAGCACATTTCCGATAGCTCTATAATCAGACGAGAGATAGAAAGTCAGATCCTCAGCCCATCTTAAGAATCTCTATCTCCCCATCAAATGTTGCCCATCTCGGATGGAAAACATTTTTTTTTATTCCTCCTTGCACCTCTCCTCTTCTCTCGACGTCCTTCAATTTCTCAGACTTTTATACTTTGATATCTCCTTCCTTCGTCAACTTCTCTCTCTGTCTCTCTATAGGCATTTCATATACGGTGTGTGTGTGTGTGTGTGTGTGTGTGTGTGTGTGTATAAATATATAATAGAGCTATCAAATGATTAATCACATCCATAATAAAGGTTTTTGTTTACATAATGTGTTTGTGTGTGTGTGTGTGTGTGTGTGTGTATAAACATATAATAGAGCTATCAAATGATTAATCACATCCATAATAAAAGTTTTTTGTTTACATAATGTATGTGTGTGTACTGTGTGTGTGTGTGTGTGTGTGTGTGTGTATAAAAAAAAAAAAAAAAAAAAATATATATATATATATATATATATATATATATAATATTTATATATATATATATATATATATATATATATATATATATATATATATATATATATATATATATATAATATTTATATGTATATATATTAACATAATTTATATTATACTGTATATACATATTTATTATATAAACAACATATTTTACTGAAATATATACATGCATGTATATATATACATATATATACATATATATATATATATATATATATATATATATATATATATATATATATATATAATAATAAATACACACAGCACACACGTATATTATGTAAACAAAAAAAAGTTCTGATTCAAGCTCTTGATTTTGTGAGTCTTTCTGAATGATTAAAAGGAAGAAAATGTGAAAATGGTTCAAATATGGCTAACTGTGGAACAAGCAATATTTAATGATTAAAACATAAGAGCTAAATATATAAATTGGTCATTGTGTAATTTAAAATGCATTTAGTTTATTTAAACACATTTAGTTTATTATTAATACTCTATAATTCTTATTTTATGTATGACTGACAAATATCCATTACATTTATTAGTTTATGTAACTGTAAGTAGATTAAAATTTACTTGGCTACAAAATCTAAAATCTAGCCTTTTTTCCGTAAACAATAAACGGTAGACAATATGAAATATACAGTCAGAGTATTATCTAGTGCTGCTTCAAATATAGCAATTTGTAACATTAGAGTTCTGCCCTGGCTTCTTAGCATTCCTTCTCTTTTCTTCATGTCATACTCTCCTTCCTTCTCATTCGCTCTCTTTTTCTATTACCCTCGAGTTCATTGCAGTGGTGTTTAAAACACACATCAGTCACTCAAATCATCGAGCCCTGGAGCTAAAGCCCAAGACCTTCAGATGTCATTGGACGCTCTCTTGGCTTGTGTGATGCTCTGCGTGTTTGTGTGTGAGTTATGAAGATATTGGGGTGTAAATCTGAGCCCCTGGACAGATGGCAGAGCATAAGAGCACCCACGAATGCGCTCTTCATTTTTTTTTTTTTTTTTTTTTCAGGGACAGCATGGAAAAAATGGTCGGATAGGAGATAAAGGAGTGAGAAATTACTAGAAACATGAGGGAAAATAACAAGGTATATGTAGCAGTGGTCAAAGATTTGAGTTTAAATGTTGTTTACAAATTATGGAAACAAATAATGGAAATATAATTGATTAGAAGAATGAAAACCACAGTGCAAAAATGTGTCTTAGAAGTGATGTGTGTAGTTTTTATTTTGTTTTATTAATATTCAGGGTAAAATATAATTAAGCCATCTGTAGGTTGATTCCCCTGAAAAGCATAGAGTGTAGCAGTTGGGTTCTAGAAATATAAATCCTATTAACTTTCTCCATATAGGCAAATTGATTTTGAATTATAACTTATAAAGCTTTAAAGACTGACCAACTGTGCGCTACTGGGTTTTTAATCTATGGTATTTTCTTTTGTTGAAGTTATTTTAATTTAAATTTTATACTATGGGGTCCAACAGCTTAATTCCTGCTGAAAAACTACATTACCCATGATTCTGCAGAGAAATATCTACCAATCAGAGAATTGTGATAAAAAGAAGAATATATCACCTGCCCACTTTAATACACTCTCAAATATTTGTATGCATAATATGTCTAATATAATATATGTGTTAGGTGTTTTAAGGGGGGGGGGGGGGTGAAATGCTCGTTTTCACTCAATATCCTGTTAATCTTGAGAACCTATAGAGTAGTACTGCATCCTTCATAACTCCAAAAGTCTTAAGTTTTATTATATTCATAAGAGAAAGATAGTCTGTACCGATTTTTCCCGGAAAAACACGACCGACTGGAGGCGTGACGTGTGGGTGGAGCTAAAGAATCACGAGCGCGAGTAGGCTTTTGCGTTGAGAGCATTTGGAAGCTGTGACACCGTGAGGAAAAAACCAACCAAATCAAACCACGGCTAACAGTCAGATTCAGCGTATATTTATGATCCAGAATCAGATCCCAAGGCTGAAACTGAACGAGAGCAGCAGCCGCAACGATTCGCTCCGAGCGAGGCTCGAACCCGGGTCTCCGATGGGAGGCGGACGCACTAACAAGAAGGCAGAGATATTTTAAGCAGTTTTACTCACCGCCTGCGGTTCCAACACACGATCGTGACCCTTTTTCGTTGGGATTGCATCATCCTTAAGAAATAAACGATACGCAAATCCGTCGTCAAACTGGGCCATGTTTGTAAAACAAGCATCTTCGAAATGCAGGGAACATTTTTTTTTTTGGTAATCTGTGCAAGGTTGTCTTGCCCTGGCAACCAAAAATACACTTCTTTTGTGACATTTCGCGACGCTCTCGCTCTGATCACTGAATGCCTCTGCTCTCAGTGCTCTGCTATACGGGAGCGCGCGCTCTTCCGGCAGACGTGCCCTTAGGACCCATATAAGGAAATTCCGCTCCATCTAATGTCACACAGAGCCATACTCGAAAAAAAACTTTCCGAAACTTGTGACAAACCGGAAGGAGTATTTTTGGAACAGAAATACTCCTTCAAATGTACAGCTTAATTTTTTAAACTTTGTCCATGTTTAGCATGGGAATCCAACTCTTTATCAGTGTAAAAAACTCAGTATGCATGAAATAGCATTTCACCCCCCCTTTAATAAGTAAAACAAAAAATGTCATTTAAAACATTAACCTTCACATTTAAAGTGTAATTTCTACCTGATCTGACACTTGAAAATTGCACCTTTTTAATAAGGTGTTCAGGTTTATTCAGTAACTTTAACTAACTTTTGACAGCCATGTACAGTATTTTAGATATGTTATTATTATTATTATTATTATTATTAATATTATTATTATTATTATTATTATTAAGATAACAAAGAATTTTCACATTGGATCGAAACTCTTCCGAAACTGAGATCTTTCAGCAAATATTGGATTAAATATGAGACTACAGACTACATTTTTAACAACATGTGACATAGAAAGACAAACAAAAGAGGAAATCAGCTCAGATGTTCTAAGCTATTAGTAAAGCTCAAAGCTGTTATTTTTATTTTACAAAAAGACTCTGAGGGATAAGATTTTTTTTTTTTCTCTCTCCAACAAGTGTGAAACATTGACATGGTTGTGTTTAGCCTGTAACATTCAGATTTATTTTAGTCTGAGGTGAAGCTTACATATTCGGTCCCTCAGCCTCCTCCATTAGCTGCCACTCAGAAATACGCTCAGTGAAGCCCTACAAACGCAGATGTTCAACAGAACAAAAGCCCAGAGAGAAGGAGGGGGTTTGGGTGGGTGCAGGAGCCCATGTCAGGGTCTGTGTGTGACTCAGTATATATTTGGCTCTCTATAATGCTCACGACCTGACTCTGCTGTCTTCCTGTCTTCCTGACAGATTGAATTGTGACAGTATTTCTGACATTATTCCCATGATTTCAGACATGGCATTGGTGGTTTGGGTTCTGTCTTTTTTGTTTCACTTAAGGCCTGTATGACTTAAAACAGTTCACTGACTGGTTACTGACTCTTTGTTTACATGACATATTTAGAACAGTTTTCTTGTGTAAAGGTTTTACTATTTAGATTTCACATTTTTTATTTTATTTTTAATTACAGTGTGGTTGATAGGACCACACTGAAAATCTAACGTGGTTTTTGAAAAAATGTGACGTAAAATGAAAAGGAAATATTTTTGATTTTGTTTTTAGGTCTCCGTTCACATCTACCGGTAAGTCAGTTTGGGACATGTGATGTTCTTGCTTCTAATGAAGCTCAAGATGTTCTTTGGGATTTTCTCAAATTGATCATAAAGAGACAAGTGACTGTAACACAGTGGAATCTGTGGAAGTAAGTAATTGTAATTGCATCTGAACATGTGGGAATGGACAAATAATGGCCCTTGCAGAGCCTTAAATAAATTACCTCCAGTAACAGAGGTACTTATTAATGCACTAGATCATTTACATGAAGCTCCTTTAATTTCTCTGAAGAATTTTTATCTTTGTCTGAGCTGCTTTGCTATGGGAGAAAATATATGAAGACCCACCCCATTTATTCTCTCTCTTTTCAAAAGATAATATACGATTTTAGAATTAAACCTGAGCAGCAATTTCATTCTAAACTGACCTGGGTGACCTGCACTGTGGAGACGTGATATTAGCAAATGAAGTGGCTGTCTTTCTGAGAGACAGCGGTCTGAAAAAGTTTAATAAAGAGGCACACATTCATTACCATGAGACATTGTATGGCACTTAGCTTTTTAATCTTATCGGACACTGTGATGCGTATCTACTCTGATTTGGGGCCACAGACTTACTGAACCAAATAAATAAAAAAATAATTGCATGTGCTTTTTTTCAGTATGTGTGATACAGGGAGACAGAGAGAGAGAGAGAGTGAAAGAGCAAACATAGCATAATTATGATGTCCAGGTTCATTACTTAATTAGGTCAGACCTTTATTTACTTGTGTTCTGACAAGTGCACTAGATGAAAAGCAAGTGGGAAAATACATGCTTGCATTCAGAAAAAAATGTGATTATTGTCTGCCCTAGATCTGTTGGGGAGCAAGGACGGCAAGAGATTACCTCATTCTTAGATTGACATTTCCTAGATTAAATTCTGAGAAATAGAGCAGATATTCCCTAAAACATGTCTGAGAGTACCATCATACAAAATAAAATGAATTAAAATATATTATACATTTCGATTAGAGTTATTATTATTTTTTTTTACATTAATTAGAATGGGAAAAAAATACTATTTTGCAAAATAAAAAATATAATTATTATAATAGGCTATTTATAGTATATATTGTAATTATTTAATTAATATTATTTATAGGGTAGTCGTGGCCTAGTGGTTAAAGAGTTTGACTCCTAGGGTTGTGGGTTCGAATCTCAGGCCGGCAATATACCACAACTTGAGCAAGGCACCTAAAATAAATTGAACCCCCAACTGCTCCCCGGGCGCTGCAGCATAAATGGCTGCCCACTGCTCCGGGTGTGTGTGTGTGTGTGTGTGTTCACTGCTCTGTGTGTGTGCACTTTGGATGGGTTAAAAGCAGAGCGTGAATTCTGAGTATGGGTCACCATACTTGGCTGAATGTTATGTCACTTTTAAAATGAATCATTCTAATATATTACATTTTTAATCAATATGTTCTATATTACATTAACAGAATTGTTGAATGTAAACTCAGAATTCAGAGAAAATAGTCTGAATTATGAAGGGGGTTGAGGGCATTAATTGTCTGAATTATGAGATAACAGATTGCATTTACCATCTTTATTTTTTTTATAGGCTTCTATAACAAACAGATTTTTAGGATCTGAAAATAAATAAATAAACATGGATGTGAAGTGCAAGAGAACCATCATTCTGACAGACACCATTTTTATATTTGTTAGAATTGACAATATTACATGTCTCGGCTCTAGAGCCATGCAGGCTCTCTAAACGATGATAACACACTGAATATGACCGGGAAGCTCAGGAGTTGAGTTTTTTGAGAGTGAGTGAGCTTTTTTCTGGGTATAAGAGGAAGATGTTTACAAGTGCCTCTGATGGAAAAATTTCAGCTTGGAGAAAAAAAGCATAATTTCATATTTCGAAGACACATCATATTCCTGCAATAGAGATTTCGCTGTGCAGAAAGTGTGCTGTTTCTATGCATATGCACAACAAAGAAGTACTGTGTTGCAATAGAAAACACTGGACTTTTTTTGTTCAAATTTCCAAAAAAGGTAATTATGCTGCATTATATTTCTGTTGCATGCCAAAAGATAATCGGCTGAGGCAGCCAGACACTACATTTGACCCTCGGCACAGAGAAAGCATGAATAACTGACGTAATTAAATGGTTCATTGCTCAGCCTGTCAAATATATGATCAGCCAATATCCCTTCAGCCTTTCCAAGACTCACGCTTGATTGGTTGGCTTGACTTCTTCCCCTGATCCTGCCGGTGGGGGTCAGTGGTGAGATGGAGCGTGTGAGAGGTGAGGAGGCAGGCGTCGCTGACCGTAGATCGATATTCTGGTCACCATGCGAGGAAAAGTGGATTGGGCCACCTATCAGCAGTGCCAAACCGGATTAAAATCCTGGAGATATCACCGCACAGCCAAACAGCATTTGCTTTAGAAATGCCCGGCTTACATGGCAGATGGGAGACTATTGAGATGAACTCAGAAAACAACAAGGAAGTATTTTCTCATTTTTTTCTTCCCTTGTTAGAGAAAAAAAAATCAAAATACATAAACACCTGCTGTACCGTCAAGAGGCCCTGATGGGTTTAACAGAGGAGGAGAGAAAAGCTTGTTAAGTGCTCAAGTCTCCATGTTTCGATGAATAAATATGAAGTTTGGATGCCAGATCTCCTTAAATGCATGCAGTCTCATGGAAATTAAGCTTTACGATCTCATCTGCTGCGGTAGCCCGCGAGGCACTGTCTGTCTTGAATGTAATGTGATTCAATTTAGCCTCCAGAATGCTTTGCATACGGATGGGCAATGTCCAAGAATGCTTAGTTACGAGCCATAGTTACAAATCCCCAACATTCATCAATTAGCATTGATAATGCCAATCGCCTAACATGCTGTTATTTCTCCCCCCAAGTAGAGTTGGGAATCAAAGACTGATTTGTATTATAATTGGAACTGAGTGATTTTCATAATGTCTGTTAAAGGGACAAAAATGAAGATTCTGTCATCGTTTTACTTACCCTCATATTTCTTAAAATCCATCACTTCCAAATGCATTTTTTATGCCATTTCTTTTTATGAGGATTTAAATTGTTGTTTAATGTAATTAAGTGTGATCTGATTCTTGAAATGCATATGAAGTTAAAAGTTGTAAATCTTTCTCCATCAAATGGCTCTTACGAAGCAGATCTTTTCAGTGAATCGTTCACTTTTGAATTAAAAGAAGAAGCATTAAAATGCAGGCACCTGGAATATAAATTCCCATTTAAACAGAACGTTTTCAGATAATCGTTAAATACCCTTCTGATTCCAGTTGCAAGTTCTAATTCTGAATTTATATTGCAATAACATCCACTTTTCTTTCTTCTTTAGGTTCTCATGTTCACCATTCTCACTTCGTCCAGACCACAGATTGCCTAACTCGCAGCTTTCAAATGGGAGTCTGCCTCTGATAGAAAGTCTTTTCTCCATCCCTCATCCCTCTCTCTCTCCCTCTCTCTGAGAAAAGGTCTGAATGGAAGATGCTCCTGTGGCTTCTCTCCCCTTCTTTATCATTACAGCTTCCTATTACCTGCCTCCAGCCGCAGAGATAGGCTGCCTGCGGTGCACCATGGGAACTGCTCTGTTGCCGTGCATTGGGATGACTTCTCTACTGATGTTTTCCTGCTAGGGCCTCTTCATTCTGTCAGTTCTGCTTTTCTCCGCTGCTGCGCTTCCTCCCTCGACTCCAGCTCCGTGTCTGTGTGAACATAGATGAGGTATTGTCACACCGGTGTTTGGTATGGCTCTTGCGTGTAAGCACGTGTGTGTGTGCGAAAGCATTTCAGGTCGAGCACTAAACGATTGGATACCGCAAGAACATTGCGTGCTTTCTAAATAACCGTTTCAGGCAGCGAGCATGCACTCTAATGCCACATTTAAACTTATAATTTGTTTCTCTTTCTGCTTATTTACTGTATTCTAGCATGTATAAATATGTGGCTGTATGTATGTGCGCGTAGACTCGGACTGCTGACTCACCCTCTGTGAAGTTCTATGTGGCTCAGAGGCATGAATAAATACATTTCTCGCTGGGTTAATTGCGTCCTGGTGGCCCGGTGCACACTTATAAGAATGATGGGCCACACACACATACAAAAAGCACACACCTTCTAAATCTCACTTAACCTTCGCTGCACTTGAAGCTCGATGAATCAGACACTCCAAATGCTCGACTGTCCTAATCTAGGACAGCGTTTTCTCTCTCTCTGCTCTCTCCCTCTTTTAATCCACTCCTCTGGCTGTCACATCTTACAGTCACTGGAATTCCAGAGCTGTGGTGAAGGTCTATTCCTAATATCACTGCAGGGACATATTTTGGATGACATATGAGTTATCATCTATATTTTGGGATGATATATACAAGTGTGCACTTCTTACAGAATCTTAGGCTATTTAAAAAAGGGCTTTGAAATGGCATTAGATTTTCTTGTAAAAATTGTTTTAACAGTTTTTTTATTTTTATTTTTCTGCACTATTGTGTACTTTTACATATTGAACAGCTATAATTTATTTGAAAATAGATTTTTCTAAATAATTTGTTTGAATATATATATATATATATATATATATATATATATATATATATATATATATATATATATATATATATATATATATTATACAATCATAAGAACAGTTAATCATAGTTCATAAAAAGGTTAAAAAATAAGAAAATATTCAAATAAATTACTATTTTTTAAATATGTTATTGTTCTTGCAGAAGAATTGTTAATAAAAAAAGATTTACATTTTACAGCTCAAATATCACACATTTTAGACAATGTGGCAAATACGGTAAATGATCATTGCATTATTAAAATAAATTATGATTTTATTTTTAAATGTTGTTTTTCCAATTCAGTTTGGAAAATTCAGCCTTAAAGAGGATGATTATACAAGCTTCACATTTTTGTCTTTAAAATCTCTGCAATATCTTTTTCATGCATTTGCAGTGCACGTTGAACACAGTAAACCTGATATTTGCGTCATTTTATAAACTGATGTTTTGATTCATCAACCGCATGTTATACATTCCTGTATAATATCTGCCAATCTCTGATCTGAACATACAGGAGAACTGAACAAACACATTTTCTGTGAGATGAAATGTTTTACAGCCCGTGTTCTATTCCTGGATCACTGTCTCTTATCACACAACAATCCATTTAGTGGATCTACATCTGTAGCGGTACAACAAGGCCATGCCTCCAGAAAGAAGGGAATAGCAGCCCTTTTCAATATTCAATGAGGCACTTCTCTCTCTTTTTTCTTCTCACATAGCCTTTGTGACCCTGGCCTTCTCCCCCTCTCTCTCTCTCTTTCTGTCTCTCTGTCTCTACCTCTCACTCTCTCTCATGTTAGATTGTCTCTGCAGTGCTGTTTTTCTGTCTGGTGTGTGTGTTCCTCAGCGTTTAACACTGGCCCCTCTCACCCTACTCTCTCTCGCTGTAATCTCGCCATCTGTGCCTAATTGACTGAGAGCCTGACGTCTTTCTGTGGGGATGGAATAGCACCCGAGTGCCAGGGAGGAAAAAATGGAAAAGAGACATGTTGGCAAAAGTGATCCGAGGAGAAGTTGATGCCTCAATGCACTTGTCACTGCTGTGAACTCTAACCTCTGTAGAGGGGGTGGGATGAGTGGAAGGGTGGGCAACTTTCTCTTCCTGTCATTTTTGGTTGTTAATGTGATGGAATCTTTTCATCTGCAGGAATGATGGTTCCACAGGTGGTTGGTGTGGGTTTTGTCAGTTTGTGAGACAGTCTTTTAAAGGAAAATTCACACTGCATCGACAGATGCATAACAATGCTGACAGAGTACAACACGTTCCAAGATGACAAACTCTGATTCAACATGTTCATTGGGCAAAAACAAGCACCCATCAATGCCAACAAACACGCTAATCTGACAAAACCTGGAAATTGTGTCTGTTGCCGTTTGTCTCCATCTGTCAGTGTTGTGTGAATTTGCCTTAAAGGGGGTCATATGATGTTGCTAAAAAGAACATTATTTTGTGTATTCGGTGTAATGAAATGTGTTTATGCAGTTTAAGGTAAAAAACAAAACAAAAAAAATCATTATTGTTCTCCTCTATGCCCCGCCTTTCTGAAACATGTTTTTTACAAAGCTCATCGGTCTGAAAAGCAAGGTGTGCTCTGATTGGCCAGCTGACAAGTGGATTGTGATTGGCCGAATTCCTCAAGCATTTAATGGAATTGTTATGCACCACATCATACTCTGATGGCATGTCCCGCTCAGAACACCAGCATGAAAGGACAAAAACAATATTGACGGCCTGAGACTCAAACCCACAACCCTAGGGTTAGGAGTCATACTCTCTAACCACGAGGCCATGACTTGCCAAGTTTTATGAGAGTGTCTCTCCATATTAATCTGGTTAAATGTAAATTAATTGAATGCTTCATAATATAAACACTGTTAATCCAGGTTCTTGCCATTGCTATTGTGACAACTGTAACATAATTCTACATAAAAACAGTACATAATAAACAGTAACTAAGGGGGGTGGGGCTTACCGAAAGGACATTTAAGTCATTCATTTTAAATTTGAATTGATCATGCCATATATGATTTTGATTTTGAAAAGCAGAAAATAAAAATAACGTTTCCCACTTAATTGGCATTTGCATAGGAATTTATGTGGAATTTAAATTCTGGAAAAATAGGTGTCCTTCCACCTTGGTCCGTAAAAAGGGATTTATTAAATATAAAAAAGTGTATATACATGAAATATCTATGAAATAAGTGACATTACAAACAGATCTGTCTGTAAAGCCTATAAAACTTTCAGATTTTTGCAAAACATTTGATTTAATGAATCTTCATTTTCTACTTGAAAAATTACATTAAGTTTATATGATTCAAACGTGTATTCTAATTCAGCATACTTAATTCAAATTAATTCAAGTGAAATTGGAACTTAAAAAAGCATTCTGAATGCCGTACAGCTTTGCGTTTAAAGTGATAGTTCACCCAAAAATGAAAATTCTGTCCTTAATCACTCACCCTCATGTTGTTCCGAACCCATTAAGATCTTCATTCATATTTGGAGAACAAATTAAGATATTTTTGATGAAATCTGAGAACTTTTGGACCTCCATAGACAGCAACGAAACTACCATGTTAAAGGCCATTTAATAGTCAGTGTGACAACAGTGGTTTGACTGTAATTTTGTGAAGCTATGAAAATACTTTTTGTGCGCGAATAAAACTATTCTTTTCTTCACATTTGCTCATCCCATATCTCCTCTACACTCCTCCCCCCACTCTGTCTACCCCCCTTGAGGATCAGACTGGCTTGTTGGACTTTGAAGATAGCTGGTTGAAAGTCTTCCTATCTCGCCATCAGGGCCTTTCTGATAGGGCGGCACATCACAGAAGCAGGCTGACAGAACATCCATCCAGCCCGGGTGACCAGCTTCCACACCACCCACCCCCCCACTTGCTGTAAGCTTCCAGAATTCCACTTCTCTCTACTGCTCTTCAAACAAACGCTGGGCCTAAACTCCTGGGGAGCTTGGGTGCAGCCTCTGAGACGGAGAAGATACTGAGGGATGAAGAGAAAGATGGAGAGAGAGAAAAAAGAAAGGGAGAGAGTGGGGAGATCTTATATTTAATAAGTAAACCGATGCTGGCACGGGGCAGACCGGTCTCTTGGGCCAGGCTCAGCCAGCCATTTCTCAAGCAAAGTGAAGGATTTGGGTTAGATACAGAAAGCCCACGAGATGCTCCCTGGCATTTTCCGCATGCGGAGGATATCAGAGCAGAAGGTGAGAGAGAGAGGGAGGGTGAGAGAAGGATATGCCCCTAGTATCCATTCATTTTCACTCTGTCTCTATGCCATTTGTGCAAATGATGATGGCAAATGCAGGTGTGAAAACTTCAGTGCTTCTGTCAAAGGTGAGGGAGAGAACGGGAACAAGGGAGTGATTTAAAATGGAGATCTTAGTGGGGAAAAGAGAAAAAAGGCCTTGGCAGAGCTTCAGTTAAGACATATAATGCGTGTAACACTTCATTTTAATCACCTAGACCTAGATAGCAATGAAAACACCCTCCTCTCCATATTCCCTCATGGTTGAGGAGAGGGCCAGCCATGTTCGATAACCTCCTTCTATGAAATGGAGGTCCTGTTACCAGTAGCGTCTGAAAGATGAGTAAAAGAAATAGGACAAATCAGGCCTTTAGGCTCCACAGAATGAGTCTCAATTATCAATTTATGACCTTTCCGGAATGATTTTAACTCTGATATATATTTATAGCCATACCTTTCAACATGTCGGTTCCCGAACAATGAGTTTTGAGAAACAAAAACCATTGAACTGTTGAGGCAACGCCAGCCAGGAAAGACAAGGACTGTTCAAGGCCTTTCATCACCATTCGTTTTTCCTCCCAGCTGGAAGAGGAAGCAGTTCGTTTGGAGGTTCGGAGCCTCAGGGGGAAACCGACTGACTAGCTGTCCTTGCTCTTGCCTAACACCGGGAATCCCAATGGGGTTTCAAGGTACGGCGACTGTGCTCCGTGGCAGCGAATGAAATCCTGTCATATAAATAATGGACGGAAATGAAGGAGAATAGCTCACAGTAGCCCTCTTAGATATTTGCCCAGAAACCGCAGATGCTCTGGAACAGGCATCATAACAGCCTAACTACAAAGGAGCCCACTTCTGCTGGCCATCGCGGGGGACAGCCAGTCAAAGCTAGCTCACAGAACCCAATCCATAACATTTAATACAGAGGCAACTGTTTTGTGATTGCTCTTTTTCAGATCTGTAGATTAAGATACTTCTTATTGGCTTTGCGCTTAACATTATCTAGAAATGTTTTATAAAATATAAAAAATTCTGTAAATTATTTACCTATACCTCATTATTCCAAATCTGTGCTTATTTTTTATGTGAAAAAAAAAAAAAATCCTACCAATCATGTAAACTAAAAGGAAACAAATCAAAACTAAGCAAAAAATATGCCACCCTAAAAAATGCTGTTTAATCATTGTTTTTCTATGTAAACATGCTCTATACAAACATGTAGCACATTTGCAGCACATGGCACGGCTTTCAGTGCTCAAATTCAGTTAAAAAAAATATGTCTAGACCTTGCATTGAGTTTTAAACACAAAAACACATTGGGTGAATTTCACAAAATCCTGCCATTTTTTTATTTTATAACAGCTGAAGAGAGAAGGATTATTAACAAGCAATTTTCACTATATAACAAAAAGCATACTATATGGTACATTGAAAAAAAAAAATGTGTTCCACAGAAAAAAAGGAAAGTCACGTGTTTTGAATTACACGAGGGTGACAAAATCATGGCAGAATTTTCATTTTTGGGTGAGCTATTGCTATAAAAGCAACAGAGGATGTTAACTATGATAAAATAAATCAGCTCTCTGCCAGGTTAAATCTATCTTTCCTTTCACTTGAATCATGAGAACAGTGACCTTTGCTTTTAGTGATGGTGCTTACACTCAGGCACTGACCTATTAACCAAAGGTGAACAGTGATAGAACATTAGCTTTTCCTTTAAAAAAAAAAAAAAAAAAAAAAAAAAAAAAAAAACTTTTTTCTTGCTTCAAAGTCCAGTTAATAGTTCAGTGGCTGAGCTTAAAGTGTGATATATTTAAACGTTCTGGGCATTTCTCCAAATGTCATCTGCCATTTCCTGCTAGCCAATTCACTTACTGCTCTGTGCAAAGGCCTTATAAAGAGGCGGATACTTTGCTTCTGTTTGATATGCAAACCCAAACATGGAATTCACAAGGGATCTGGTAATATTTACTTTAATACATTTCTGGAGATGGAAAATGAAGTTCTTACAGCAACTGTTTGAGATAGAATCATATCAAACAGTAAAGCAAGTGCTGCTAATCACATGTGATATTGTATACAATATCTGTTTTACACTGTAGTTCTCTATTTCTCATCCTATTATACATAAGAGAGAGATTGATTGTGGCTGTGCAGACCTAGCTATTAAGTCAATGAAAAATACAATATGGTCCAATCCTCTCCAATCACCAAATGTGCCAAGTGAGGCAACTCTCTCCAACACTGTTACTGTTGTTTTGACTTTTGACAATAGGCTTTCTTGCCATCTTGACCCTTTGCTAATCTTATAGGATTTCCAGGTGTTGCCCCAGGGTCACTCTTTCCTAGCTGGTGTTGTCCTGAGAGACTCGGGATGCCAACTGCCATCGATCCAGGGTGAAATGTCATCCTAGCAGCAGCCAGCAGGGATAAGAGGGCCATTTTTCAGGAATCCAAGCCCAAGGATAAGAAGGAAAACTACGATCCACTGAGAAAAACACAATAAACCAACAGAATAATAGCTGGATGAGATACTAAAAAAATGCTTGGCATCACATTACTACATAACAAAAAATTAAATGGCGGAAAAAAATGAAACAAAACAAATCAAAACAAAACAGTAATATCATTAAATGCATGGCTTTCATCTGGCAGCAAGTGTAAAACATAAATAACCTTCAATGCTCCATTTATCGAATATATGCGAAAAAAGAGAACACTTCAACATAATGTGCTTGAAGAGGGGAAGGCAAGCTATTCATTAAGCATATTACAAGGCAAAGAAAATGCATTAACGCCTGCATTGAGCTCTTTGAGCATGTAATTCCTCTTTGTTCTGACTTCTTAAGCATGTTATTAAAAGCATGTTAGAGAGGAACCATTAAGCTTCTTCGCACCGACACATACATTATATAAAAGATGAGAGGCCACGGACACATTTGACAGGTCAGGACTGACCGCGGATCAGTGCTTTTGCTAAATCAGGAATGTAGAACAGACTACGGATGACCTGCCGTCTATGATCTCACTGAATTGGAAACATGGAATGGGATTAGAATGTCGACCCCAGGCTTGAGGATTCCCAGGACAAGGAGGTAGATTGGGAGAGATGGTGATTGGCCGAGACAACAGAGAGGACCAACAAGGCCCTGAGCACAACACCATAATGAAAGCACTTCCAGGCAATGTGAACACTGAACTGAGCATATAAACAAACTTATTCACTAAGCCGGAAGATGGATGGTCAGCAAGAGTTACTTCTGAGAAGCACATGTGTGTGATATGAGAGGAGGAGGAAGAACAGATACAAGTAGCAGATGGGCTGAAGGAATGGGGTTTGTTAAAGAACAATCACCTACAGCTCCGACTGGAGAGACTTTCTTTTCCCCAGGTGATTCCTTAAACACAATAACAAGCCTTCAAAAGAGGAAAACACAGTCCACCGTGAGGCGAGACAAAGGCATGAAAAATAGACTTGTCATACTAAAAGTAGTAAAAAAATTAAATCCCTTTAAGACACTCTGTGTAGTGTGGGGGGTGAATTATTTTACTGTATCAAGGGAAGTCTCCAGGGTAGGGTAATAGCTGTCTTCTGTTTTTATTTTAGTTTTTATACTGTATTTATATCTCCGGTACTTTGTTTAGTTCTTAAACAAATGCAAAGACTGATTATTCCGAGTCAAATTATAAATGGAGCCAATTGTTTTCAACAAATTGGGCAATTGAAGAGGGAATTATTGTCACTTTAAAGTCAACATGAATGTACTATTTACTTTAAAGGGTCATCCAGCAACCCAGTGCCACTGGGAATGCAAACGGATCATTTTCGTCCTTTTCTCTTTGAATGTTCTTTTTTACTAAAGTACATCATATTATGGAAGTATAAGTAAGAGTGTGTGTGAGTGTGTGTATTTATGCATTATGGAATTACTTCAATAATACGATCTATTTCCAAGTAAAACTAAATATTTCTAAATGTTTCTAATCTTTACTGTAAATATAAAATTCATTTAATGCTTAATCATGATTTTTATGTGAAAACATTTGTACTCATCTTATATGCATACATATGTGTCTAGTGAAGCCTACTTGAATGCCAGCATTAAAGGTTTACTAGTAATGGCAGCTGTCATCCTCTATTTCTCTTTCTCTGTTTTACACGCCCACTGTTTTTGTACTACACAGATGCACAACCTATGTTAATTTTCCCAGCAAGTGCCAAAAAGTCTGTCCATCAATCTGGCAACCTTAGAAAGAAACATTCCATCCCGTTCTAGTGGAAATGACATTCACCCAAACCATTTCTGACAGAAGCCGTTAATGAAAGTGTGGTCATGCATCAAAAAAACAGGTTCTCCATCAAGCTGTCGTGGACTTCTCAAAGCTGGATAGAAGAACCAAAATACACACAACGACTGAAGCCATATGCCTGCCAACTCATCCTTTACATCTATGAAAAGTTTATTTTTTCTCATTGTAACCCCTAATGAAATATGTGATTTATGTGCTGGCAAAGAGATGAGGAAACATTATCCACTTACAGACGATGCTAAACTACTTATATAGGTGAAGTGGTCTAAAGCAGGGGTGCCCAACCCTGCTCCTGGCGATCGACTGTACTGCAAAGTTTGGCTCCAACCCTAATCAAACACACCTGCCTTTAATTTATAAGTGAGCCCCGGAAACCTTAATTATTTGTTTCAGGTGTGTTTGATTAGGATTGGAGCTAAACTTTGCAGGACAGTCGATCGCCAGGAGCAGGGTTGGGCACCCCTGGTCTAAAGGATAGAGTCGGACTTGTAAACCAAAGGTTGCAGGTTCGAGTCTCAGGTCCGGCAGGGATTGTTGGTGGGGGGAGTGAATAACTATTATTGAAATGATGGTGTGTTGTTGTTATGAGAAGTTCATTAAAGAAGGATAATATTGCATTACGTAAAAAAAAAAAAAAAAAAAAAAAAAAAAAAAAAAAAAAAAAAAACAGGTTTGGAAAGAGTAATATAAGTAAATAATTACAACTAATTGTGTTATTTTTTGGATGAACTATTCCTTTAACCGGAAATAAACGGCATATATTATACCACACTATTAAAAATATTAAAATAAGAAACATTACATTAAAATAGAAATTTTACACATTGGTACTTTTATGTCCAGTTCGTTGTTCATCACAGCTGTTGAGCACTTTCTAGTGATCTCAGAGCAATAAACATCACAGTCATTCAGCAGATTCCTCTATGAGCATGAGCAGATGAAATAAAAGTGCTTGAATGCTAAAGGTTCATTACAGTTCATAAAAGTATAGGGTTGACCATTTAAGACTTAATTAGGTGGTGTGTCTACTTAGTCAGCGGCCAGAGAAAGAAGCAGAGAGACAGCGTTAACCTGTTTACAGATCCAAATTAAAGCTGACACAACAACAAAGCACCGTGAAAGAGTTAGGCAAATGAAAGAATCTGTTTTTCTGCACAAATAGGCCAATCATTTAGGACACACACTTCCACTTTCCTCCTCAGGGACTGGAACAGCAAAGGATTTAACTCATCAAAGGATGAGTGTGTGTGCGTGAGTGTGACAGAGAGGGAGGGATGGAGACTGTTTGTTCACTTGTGCACATCCTTTGCCAGTATATCTGCATGTAATGGAATTGCATGTGTCCTCCAGTGCATGCGATGATTTGTTTTTGAACTTGTGTCCATGACTATGAATGATCACCACCCGGACTGTGAAATGTAGGAATTTACTAATAATGATTTGTGCCCTCCGATAGCCCCTTTTATTTGCACTTGCTATTTGCTGTTTCAGCAACCGAGTCACTGAGAAATTATGCAAATCAGGCAATGGCAATAAAGCGTGACACATTTATTTTGAGCAATGCAACTTTTATCAAAAACTTAATTTTGATTGTTGATTTTGATGAAAGCTTTATCTACATTTTATTACAAAATTCAAACATAAATGTTATTTTGATGCTTTTAAACCTGGTGTGAAACATCGCTGGAATTGACGGGTGATCTGATCTATCATAATAGTAAATCTGACATTTTGTATGACAAACAAACCAGACTGCATAGTAGATTAACGCCGGTGGACTTGACCTTGCAAAATTGTGCGAGTTGACATATTTCTGTAGTTGAAACAAAATATCTTCTGATGTTCATTCATGTTTATTTGATGCTATAGCTAGTAAAGAGGAAGAGATGATTAGTTCACCTGCTGCTTAAACTGAGGCATTACAGCAATATGTTGAATTTCTTTTAAAATATTACATAATTTAAAAGATGTGACTTTGTTTCATACTAAATGTAACCTCTTCTGTCAGTCTTTCTGTACATTGTTATTGTCCTCTATGATCTACAATGTAGTTTTCACTGAATGAGAGGTCTTTGTGAAGGGTCAATATACAACAAAAATTAACATCAGAAGGTATGTTCAAAGATATGTTTTAACTTATAATGTATTATCTCTCACGTAATTTCAGCAATTCAGCTGCGAAAAGACATTACATTTACATTTACAGTCTTTTAATGTCCATATTTTGTATTCTGTAGGCTACAGAAGAAACCATATGTACACACACTATGGACATGGAAATATTTAAATAAATGTAAGTGTTTTTTTTTTTTCACAATTTAATCACTGTTAATGATAATGTTATTATAATGATTAAGAAAATTTTATTTTGCCTACTTATATGGAATGAAACCAGAATGAAATCCAACAGACATGCTTGTTGCTTACCAGTTTTGGAGTGCAAAATAATCATTTCCCAAACAGCATTTTTGCTTTCAACAGCCATTTGTAAGGTGAAGAAGTCTTGTATTATCCCTTAATCACCAGAAAAAACTGCCACAAAGACATGATTCCTATCTTCCTCCGAGCCAGGTTATTTGTTTAATTCTCAGCCGACATGACCCAGATGTTTTCTTCTACGTCTGTGGGTGTTTTACTACATCCAAACAGTGACAGAAAATTCCAGACTCGTTTATAGATTTCTGTTTATGTAAAGTTCTTTGACATTAAATGAAGTATTTGAACTTATACTCCCACTCATTTGCAGAGTGTGAGTTTAATGAAACATTTTGAATAAATGCAGTGGTGGCCAAACTTTTTATAAACACTAGTGTTTCCATCACCTGAAAACTGCATTTAAGCCAGATATTTCTATCTTTTGCTAGTAACTGCATGATAAAGTTTTGAATGAATATTTTTTAACTCAGCAAAATCTATAATAAAATAATTATAATAAATAAAAATAAATAAAAAATATAGAATGTCTATTTGAATGGATACAATTCTGTCAGAAATATGTGACAATTGTTTAAAAGCTTTAGACGACATCTTCTCAAAACTAGATTTAGTAAAACATGAATAATATTATTATTATGTAAGCCTATAACTTAGATATAAAAGATCATACGGCACATTTAGTGCCGGATTTACCTGTATTGTGGGTGGTTTGTGATTTAAATGCAGGTTTTTTAATTACTATGTAATAAAGTGGTGCAAATATTTAATAAATTTACCTTTTTTGTTGTTGCAGGTGGATAAACTGCTGTACATAAGGATAATGTGCACTGTCCAATTTACCTTTGAGAGTGAGTATGGTCGCACGCACAGTTTCCCATCAGATCCTGCTGTGCCAACACAATGGGGTTGGCAGGTCTCCAGGACAGCACATCTGGCACTTGAGAGAGCAGCTACAGAAGGTGATGGGCATGACTCAGGAACAATGCCAAACGGCACAGACTCACTACACCGCTGAGAGAGAAGGAGGAGAAAAACTCAAAACAGACTCAGGGATCTTAAGGATACACAGGCTGTGATCTCTGCTATACAAGGAGGTAATCAGAAATGTAGTGCTGTAATTTTGAAATCACATACACACAATGTCCTGTTTCACAATCTTTCAGAATCTGGCATGCACTCCACTCCACGAATGTACATAAATATATGTGTACTTGTGGATATACTTTCCGTACACAGTAATTTGCTGTACTTATAGTGCTATACTTATACAAAAACATCTCTGGGTGCATTTGAGGCAGATCGAAAAGCTCCACAGCTCCTCTGCCCATCATAATTTCATCCCAAAATACAGGTACATGATCTAAAAAAACATAAGTAGATAAATATAAACAAACAAACAAATAGATAAACAAGACCCACAGATCCATATCAATTCATTCAAAGTTGGAATATTTATGACCATGACAGTCATGAATATAATGTACACTGCTGTTCAAAGGTATAGATAGAAATACAGTAAAAAACAATAATATCATTAAATTTTATTACAATTTAAAATTACTTTTCTATTTTAGAATGTATTTTACTCATGTGATGGCAAAACTGAATTCTCAAGATCATTACTCCAGTGTCACATGCTGATTTGATGCTCAAATATAATCATGTGTGTGTGTGTATACACATATATATACAGTGCTGTTAAAAAAGTTTTGCCCCCTTTCCATTTTTTTGTTTATTTATTTATTTGTCTATTTATTTTTTGCAGATTTGTCATACTTGAATAATTTAGATAATATTTTTTTTGAATATTACACCAAGATAACCTGAGTAAATACAAAGTGCAGTTTTGAAATAATAATTTATTTTAAAAAGGGAAAAAAGCTGTCCAAACCTGCCTGGAAAAGGTAATTGGCCCCTAAATCTAATAATTGTTTGTGCCACCCTTTGAGGCAACAACTGCAATCAAGCATTTGCGATAACTGCCAGTCTTTCACATTGCTGTGCAGGAATTTTGGCCCATTTTTTTTTTTTTTTAAACAGAATTGTTTTACTTCAGCCACAATGGAGAGTTTTCAAGCATGTTTAAGGTCATGCCACAGCGTAGCAGTCGGATTTAAGTTCACACTTTGACTTGGCCACTCCAAAACTTTACTGCTGATCATTGCCCTGCTGCATAACCCAAGTGTGCTTAAGCTTGAGGTCACAAACTGACGGCTGGACATTCTCCTTCAGGATTTTCTGATAGAGCGCAGAATTTATGGTTCCATCAATTATGGCAAGTCATCCAGGTCCTGAAGCTGAAAAGCAGCCCCGGGCCACCACACTACAACCACCATGTTTGACTGTTTGTATGATGTTCTTTTGATGAAAAGATGTGCTGGTTTTATGCCAGATGTAACTGGGCACATACGCTTTTGTCTTATCAGTCCACAGAATCCTTGTGAATAATCAAGATATTTTATTTTTTGGCAACTGTGAGAAGAGACGTTGTGTTTTTTTTTTGTTTGTTTTTTTTTTGGTCAGCAGTTGCTTTTGCCTTCGAGCTCTTTTATGGATACCATTTTTTCCCATTCTCTTTCCTATTGTCAATCAAGAATACTGACCCTAATTGAGGCAAGTGAGGCCTGCAGTAGATGTTGTTTTTGGTTCTTTTATGATCTCTTGGATGAGTCGTTGTTGCGCTCTTGGAGTAATTTTGGTGGGCCGGCCACTCCTGGGAAGGTTCATCACTGTTCCAAGTTTTCTCCATTTGTGGAAAATGGCTCACTGGACTGTTTTTTTCAATGGAGTCCCAAAGCCTTAGAAATAGCTTTATAACCCAATCCAGATTGATACATGTCAACAATTTTGTTTCTCATCTGTTGAGATTAATTGAATTGCTATTGTGAATTTCTTTCAAATGCGGCATGGTTGTGTTGCTCTTTAAAGGAACACTTCACTATTTTTGAAAATAGGTTAATTTTCAGTTGAGGTTTACCGTCATTGAATCCATTCAGCTGATCTCTGTGTCTGGCGGTAGCACTTTTAGCTTAGCTTAGCATAGATAATTTTAAGATAAGCACACTTTTCTTGGCATTGATTCTTAACCCCAGCTCTTTCGTGTGAGCAAGAATGACACCCTGATGGCGAACCGCCATCTGCTCTGATTGAGCTAATATCAACCAATCGTCAATGTGGAGTCATGAAAGTGTGGGGTGAGAGTGAAAGGCCAGAGAAAGAACCGGTATCGGTAGGCTTTTGCCCCCAAAAGCAAACCTCAGGAAATTCCTATGATGAGGACTGGTGAAGTGCCAGCTGTAGGACCCAGATTCTACAATGCGAGAAGGAACCACCTTGATGTCCTTCGTTCTCAGAGAATGTCTACTTCTGTTCAATTACCAGAGCCTGCTCGGGGCCCACCAGGATGGGAAAGGCCCTGTTGAATTGATGCTGAGGAGAATCTAACTGGATTCTGTGGCATCTCACTAAAGTGTGCAGGACCCATTGAGACACATTTGGCAGTATTTTTCATGCTGCCAAACAGTCTACTAAGGGAATCAGCCTCTCTAGACTGATCTCAGGCGTCATCAGAGCAGGTAGCTCAGTGCCCTGAAGCAGTGCACTGGCAGGAGATGGCCAAACTAGCTGCTCTGGAAACCTCCATGGAGGTAGCAAGCCTCTTAGCACCAGTACGTTTCCGGGCGGTAACTGAGAGAAGTGCTAGCCGGAGACTGCTGCGCCTGGAACAACTGCAGGGTTGGCAGATCGACCTCCTGAGGGCACTGAGGAGAGACGGGCACCGTGTAATGCGGTGTACACCACTTTTCTCAAGAAGGGTATGCCCTCCAAGGTCCTGAGCCACAGCATCAGGACTCTCGAAGCTGAAGTCTCCAATTAAAAATGATGGTCCTCAGACCCACGATGTTTGTACGGAAGACTAGACCAGAGCCTGCTCAAGGCACGACCCAATGAAGCACACTTGACAGGGGTTCCCACACTGCCTTGTGGCCTCCTAAGGGAACCAGTCTCATAGAGAGCCTTCTGAGAGTGAAGCAAAGCAGTAACAAATGCTCGCTTCGCGGGCCGTCAACTACCTTGAGAGCTGATTCTGCATACTTCGTTCTCAAGCAGACAACACACAAACTACGTGTGTCCCTACACCAATATATTTTTCTTTCGTGTGCAGGCAAAAACACACAGCCTGAATGTGGTCTGCTCTCACCCAAAAAACTTATTTTGACTGAAATTTTGACATAATGGAGCTTATCAGTGGACAAAAAACACTAAATAAGACTCACATATACACATAGCGACTGACACACACACAGAGCACTTGCTAAATTACAGAAGGCTAAATTATCTTGTTTTAAACACAATTAGGACACTTTCCCTATAGTTTTTTCCAGACTTACCTAGGCTCATCAAAGAATTGGTGTGCAACTTTCCTCATGTTGACAAAGGTTTCTTTTATTTTTATTTATTTTTTCGTAATATAATCCTCTATCCCCTTGCATTTCAATTTCAAGGCTTCCCTTTTATATCAAAAGCTCTTCTGGTCTGTTGGGGTTTGGACTTTTCTGTGCCTTTAAACTGTAAAGCGGGTGTTGGTGAGCAGTAATGCAGTATAGTCACTGAGCTTTAGCTCACATGTGGTGGGTGTATTATTGAGGGCAGATGGCTTAAACCCACGAGTGTCTGTTGAGATATCATGGTGCTGAAGGGCTATGCCACCAAACCCATTTTGATTAGACTGAGTCTCTGGAGCCAGAATGGCACTGGCAGACTCCGCTTTGCCTCTAGATCATAAAACCCTCAATCACAAAACGAAAGTACATTCAATTAGTTTGCCAAACCCACATAAATGCACCAGCGTAAGCCTGAGTTTATTTTCCTCTCTATCAGCCTTCTCTGACTCCATCCTCCCACCTTTGAGTTCTCAAACTCCCTTTCTGCAAAGATAAAGCATTTCTTCATCAAAGCGTTGCTGTTAGTGTAAAATAAACCCCCACCCTCTCGCAAAAAGGCATGAAACACAATTATGCAATGCAACGCAAATGAGGTATGGCCGAGTCGACAGAAAATGGCTAATAGTTCATTTCAGTCACTGTCTGCGTGTGAGAGCGTTGAGCTTTTTGCTTCATTACCTTCAAAACAGTATGTAAATTCGCTCTTTTAGAGACAAAATATTTAGCTGTGTTTTGCTCAGAGGAAATGAGTGCAGCAACTGATGGCGAGAGAGAGAGAGAGAGAGAGACAGTCTAGATGTTTGTTTGAAGTTTCCTCTGCAATTGTGAAAAAAAAAAAAAAAAACCTAACTGCTAGCATAGCCTGAATCACGCTTAAAATATAAGCTTTAAAGACATGTAGGTCACAAGCTGATATTTACATAAACTGTCTGACATGTTATAAAGCAACTCTCATTATTCTGACTGGTTCCTTTGCTTTTCTAGCATTTTGATGGCACTTTAGAAGAATGGAAACACAACATATTTTCTGTGAACACTGCTGATGATTATCTTTCTGTATTTTATCTATATAATTAAAACATGCAGATTTCTGTGAGTTATGTAAAATCCTTGTTAAACGAATGTTTTCAAAACACTGAATATAAAGAGTACAGACAGGAGCAAAATATTCACACAAACAAGACAATTTATGGAATGCATGATAGATCACCTTGGAAACCACTGGCAGAGGTGAATGATAACGCCGGTTCCACACTGCAAGCGTGAGCGGCGCGTGAGCAGCGCATATTTTTTTCGGCTTGCTTGTAATCAATGATTGCGTTCACACTTTCAGCAGGAGCAGCACGTGAGAGTCAAGCATTAGCGTCGCATGAGCAGCAGTGAAGCTGGAGTTTCGGCGCCGAGTCTATTTTTGCTGCGCTGCTGACACTCAATTAAATTGACAGCAACACTTTTGACAAAATAAACATGATTTCACAGATAACATGCTGAAAATGCACTGCTTCTTTAAATATTGTTTTCTTTAAATATTGTACACGTTCACTTAGAATTGACGTGACAAACTTACACCTTTTATTTATTTTCAGTTTCACAGTTACAGAAATGGAGCTATAGACACAATAAATCCAAATAAGGGGCAGCTGTGGCCTAATGGTTAGAGAGTAGGACTTGTAACCCAAAGGTCACAGATTTGAGTCTCAGTGCTGGTAGGAGCTGTTGGTGTGGGTGGAGTAAATGAAAAACACACTCTTCCACCCTGAATACCCATGGCTGAATTACCCTTGAGAAGGCACTGAACCCCCAGTTGTGCTGCGGACGCTGGATATAGCTGCCCATTGCTCCAGGTGTGTGTTCATGGTGTGTGTGTGCACTTGGATGGGTTAAATGCAGAGCACCAATTTTGAGTACAGTACAATACATTACATTATTCATTTAGCTGACATTTTTTATCCAAAGCGACTTACAATTGCTATATATGTCAGAGGTCGTACGCCTCTGGAGCAACTAGGGGTTAAGTGTCTTGCTCAGGGACACATTGGTGTCTCACAGTGGATTCGAACCCGGGTCTCTCACAGCAAAAATAAAAATATTATGAACGCTCAGCATGTTCACCTCGGTAAGAATACACTTTTTAATTTTTTAAATGAATCTCTATAAATAAATAATGACTTAAACATAATATTCTCACTTAAAAAATAGCTAAAATAGAATTAATAATTAATAATTATATTGCTCCAGGTCTTCAGTTACAAAAACGGAAAACAATGCACAAATTACAAACAAAGACACAAGACGAACACAGACACAAAACAATCGTATAAATCATATTGACAACTTCTAAGAACAATATTAATATTTAAATTAAATTCCTTGATGAACAAAAAGTTCATAATAATTCTAGTGATACCATGACTATGATTACCATATATTCTGTTCCTATCAGATGGTAATATAAGAGTATTTTAATATATACTCTGAATGATCATCATATTAATATGTTGTCTTACTTAAATATATAGATGCTAGAACTACTTTTTATGAATAATAATGAGATCATGTTTCATATCATGTTTGTGCATTCTTCAAGTCATCCAAGAGAGGAAGCAAGGCTCAATAGCTTTGAAAGCCCTCTAAAAAGTTGATTGCTGCACACCGGCACTCTGAAACAGTGTCTTTCAGTTGCAGTGAGTGAACAAATCCCCAGAGCAAATCTAAACACTAGTTCACAAATAATGAGACCTGCCTTACAGACAGAGTTTTCTGTGCTCAAGCATTCACAGACATTTCGGATTTGAGACTGAGCTCTTCGCAACATCTTTCCTAAAAGCCGCCTAGTCATGGTGGCCGAGAGCTCTGGCAGGAGATCAATGCGAAACTCTGCACCCCTTTCACAGCCTTTTCAGCCATGTGACAGAATGAAATGAAAGTGTGGAAGCATTTCAGCACAACTGATTTATTACTTTATGATAGAGGACTGGTCTGAGAGCTGTGGTCACTGGTGCTGCAGCTAGACTGGGTCATTGATCTGACTGTGTGCTGACCTTAGAACAGAGATTGCAATGATCCTGAGACATTCATGAAATGATGTGGATGCTGGAGCCGCGAGGTTATTAGACTAAGGGGAGAACGGAAAGCGTTTTCCTGCATGCTGTTTCTCCGATTTTCATATATTACTCCCAAATGTATCTGAAATGTACAGTTTATTCATAATGGAAATAAGTTTAAAGTACTAAGAGTTTACTTCATTACTGGATAGGCTATAAAACATGGATGTTTTTATGCTCTGAAAGGCAAATTTACTTGGTCAAAATTATGGTTTTGATCAAATCATCAAATGATAGATCATTATATTGTAGATCAGTTTATAAACCAAACATGAAATTGTACTTTTATATGTCAAAACTGGTTGTTCTGTAAATATTTAATATTTTGTCCTCTACTGTTATATCTTTCTGATGGTGTTGCTACACTCTGGTCTCTCCAATTAACAAGCATGCTAAAATATTGATAGTTTAGATATAGGTAGGTTTTGTGAAATGGTATTTTTATACCTTATAATTAGTTTAGATGCTACTACAATCTCTAGTCACCCCAATTCACTAGGATGCTAAAATATTGATAATTTAGATCAGGGGTCACCACATGACCGGTGTCCTGCAGAGTTTAGCTTCATCTTGCCTCAGCACACCTGCCTGAACATTTCAAGTACAGAAGGTATACACTGTCAGCTGGAGTGACCGCGATTCCACCCACTGGGTGGCAAAAAGACTGAATGGAAGCATTGGTTTTCAGCATGAATGCTGCGACAAAACACACAAAAGGACATCTAAAACGAGAGAAAAAAAAAAATAATAATAATTTGCAACTGACTGTACAAATAGATCTGACAAGAAATCTGAGGTATATTTTTCTTTGGCGGCTCGTTGTGGGAGACAGGGGAGGCACAGCTTCCCCAAAATGTTTAGGTGAAAATGAGAATGGGACAATTTAATGTTAATACAATTCACAATTAATTTAAGTTCATGCCTCAGAATGTGTATTTTTTTTTTTTTTTTTTGTAATTTCACAGCTGTAATATCTTAACATGTTACAGACGTTGGAAAATGACAGCTTTTCTGTCGCAAAGGTGCTGAATCTGTTAATGTAACTGACCTGTCGTAAGCCCTACACTGTACATGACTTGAGAACAGTTTGCTATTTAGGTTTGTAAGTCAGCATGGGTTCACTAACTTAAACGTTTTCTAGTTTTAGCCAGAGATACCTTGCCGAAGCACAAGATGACATTAACGTTCTGCTTGAGCCGATGAAAATTGGAACTTAGTGAGACAACCAGACAACCAGAAAATGAACGTTTTGTTCGTCATTGTGACATTTTGCTCTGTTTTGTTTAGGAAAAGTAATTAAATGAATTATATAGAATAAGGGTTACAAGTACCACAGGAACATAGTTTTTCTATTTTTGTTGCATAATTACCATTAAACTGATGAGCGCTTCAAATATTCCAATGGCGCTGAAACATATAAATATGTGAGATTTCTGCTCCCCATGCAACTGATATTCGACTGCCATTGGCTCATCTTTGTTTGAGTGGAGGGGCTTACCAATAGGTCAATTACAACCACTGGGTGATAGAAAAGGGGAGACCGGGTGAGACCTGAGGTCTCATGCCTATATTGGTAAAAAATAAAATAAAATAGCCAATCAGCATCAAGTGTTCACTTTGAGTGCCTGAAAAAACCTTGCAGGGGAGGCTAGACTCCCATCTGGTATTTCAGCCAATCATCATAGAGACATAAACTAAGTGGTATTAGTTTGAATGTCTTCTGCTGCGCTTATAATGTACCAAAGGCTTACTTATGATAAGTAGCAATATTGAATATTTGATTGCCAACAGATTTACCAAGCTGTCATTCAAAGAGTATATATACAAATTAAAAATAATGAGAGAACACGCTAAGCTGGATATATGCTATACAGCAGTCTGATTAATTAAATGGCACAACAGGCAGCTCTCTTTTAAAAAGGGATAGATGTCTGCTTCAAGTGATAGGCCATGCAAGTTAAATTATATTATCTTGGCGTATGTGTGCACTTTTCTTTACGTTTTCTGACTAAAAGCAACCAAAAAGCCATTTAAAAGTTGTTAAGCAAATAATTAATAATAATAATCAGCATTGATCCCTAGAAAAGAGAAGCAAATGGATCCCTGCAATTCAAAAAAACTAATGGACTCAAGGCAACGAAACACAGATTTGCAGTTACTATTTTATGTCAAATGTGACATTTGCTATAAAATCATACCATATATATTGTATTGACGACTCATCAATTAAATATTTTCCATCTTATATTCCGAAACTATATTTTTTTAAATAAACACTGACAAAAACTATAAAAAGGTTTGGGCTAGGATGATATAACAATTCACATGTAACACTAGCTGCTGTGATGAGTCAGCTGCATCCCCCCTAATTATCATCATCAGCCCATCCATTAATCGCCGCCCTTCACCAGGCTCCTGACACCGCCACTGTTTAAATGTCGAGCGCGCCTATATTTCAAAATGTTATATTTCTTTTAATTTTGATGATTACTGACAACTAAGGACAATCACAAATTCAGTATCTCAGAAAATTTGAATATTGAGAAAAGGTACAATATTGAAGACACCTGGTGGCACACTCTAATCAGCTAATTAACTCAAAACACCTGCAAAGCCTTTAAATGGTATCTTAGTCTAGTTCTGTAGGCTACACAATCATGGGGAAGACTGCTGACTTGACAGTTTTTCAAAAGATGACCATTGACACAAAATGTCATTGCAAAAGAGGCTGGCTGTTCACAGAGTTCTGTGTCCAAGTACATTAAAATAGAGGTGATGGGAAGGAAAAGATGTGGTAGAAAAAAACGTGTACAAGCAATAGGGATAACCTAACCCTGGAGAGGATTCTGAAATAAAACTCTTTAAAAAATGTGGGGGAGATTCACAAATAGTGGACTGCAGCTGGAGTTAGTGCTTTAAGAACCACTACGCACAGACTTATGCAAGACATGGGTTTCAGATGTCGCATTCCTTGTGTCAAGCCACTCTTGATCAACAGACAGTATCAGAAGCATCTCTCTTCAAAAAGGACTGGACTGCTGCTGAGTGGTATAAAGTTATGTTCTCTGATGAAAGTAAATTTTGCATTTCCTTTGGATATCAGGGTCCCAGAGGCTGGAGGAAGAGAGGAAAGGCACACAATCCACGTTGCTTGAGGTCCAGTGTAAAGTTTCCACAGTCGGTGATGGTTTGCGGTGCCATGTCATCTGCTGGTTTCAGTGCACTGTGTTTTCTGAGGTCCAAAGTCAACACAGCCGTATACCAGGAAGTTTTAGAGCACTTCATGCTTCCTGCTGCTGACTAACGTTATGGAGATGCAGATTTCATTTTCAAACAGGACTTGGTACCTGCACACTGTGCCAAAGCTTCCAGCACCTGGTTTAAGGACCTTGGTATCCCTGTTCTTAATTGGCCAGCAAACTCGCCTGACTCTTAATTATTGTGAAGAAGAAGATGAAATATGCCAGGCGCAAGAATGCAGAAGAGCTGATGGCCACTATCAGAGCAATCTGGGCTCTCATAACACCTGAGCAGTGCCACAGACTGATCGACTCCATGCCATGCCGCATTGCTGCAGAAATTCAGGCAAAGGAGCCCCAACTAATTATTGAGTGCTGTACATGCTCATACTTTTCATTTTCATACTTTTTAGTTGGCCAATATTTCAAAAAATCCTTTCTTTGTATAGGTCCCAAGTTATTACTCTAATTTTCTGAGATACTAAATTTGGGATTTTATTAAAAGGAATAAACATTTGAAATATATCTGTCTGTGTGTAATGAATGGATATAATATACAAGTTTCACTTTTTGAATGGAATTAGTGAAATAAATCAACTTTTTGATGATATTCCTGTATATAATAAAACAGTATGCGACAGCAGTGGGAAACTCTGTATATTCATGTAGTGTGCACATGTCAAAAGAGTAAACAAGATCAGAAGCTTGTGACACATAAATGTGCATATGAACTGATCACTTTACTTAGCGTAAACACTACATTTGGATTTGTCAATCAGAATGAATTCATTCCAATGGAAGCAAAACGTGTCCATGTAAACGCACCTACTGATATAAGTGATCACCCGGATTTAGACCTATTTTGTATTTACAAAAATCATTCACAGGAAAATGTGCTTTTTGTTTTTCCCCAGTATTGAACTGAGAAACATATAAGTGTCAGGAAACACTATTCCTGGCTGCATGTGAATATCCATGGACCACTGGATATTTGGTAAGTTGTAAGGAACATTATATCAAGTCCAGCAACCTTTAGTTTAAACTGATAATTGTTTCTTTTACTTGCTTCCTTATTAAATCCAGTCATGCAGCAGGCTTTTTTGACACTCAGTCCAGCTGAGGGGGCATGTTCTGGCAGGAAAGTGATGTCAAATCATACCCGTTATACCTAGCAAGACCACGATTAACTAGTTCAGGATGGTTTAATTAGGTTTTGAGCTAAACGCTGTAGGACACCGGCCCTCCATGGTCAAGTTTGGTGACTCCTGATTGAGATACTGATATAGTTTTAATTGGAGAGTGTAAAAGCATCTCTTGTATAGTTTTCTATGTCAATGCAATTCTATCAGTGTATAATGCTACATTTTAATATATTTCTATGAAAGTTTACTTTTAATCATCATAAATAGTTTTTATCCTGTGAATATTTTATATTTAATATTTTTTTAATCCATTGTCTCCTCTTTCAAATGGTGCTATAGTACTCTCTAGTCTCCCCTTTTCACTATGATGCTAAAACAATATATATGTGATGGGATCTAGGACAACCCAGCACATGGTGAACTTTTACTTTTTTTGGGTTTTGATACCATATGAAAGTGGTGTTCAAGTCCTTTCCAAAACTGTTTTCATTTTGTCCATAGGCTGCCATCCAAGAGGAAGCGGAGGAATCGGCCCCATTCGCCAGGAGGCTGGAGCCTGCTGCGCTCTGCCATGATTGGGGAGGAGCAGGGAATGGGGGACTAGCAGCCAGCATCAGGCCGTCCACCAAAGATGTCCAGTACCATCCATGGCACCACGAGTGAGAGCCTCTCAGTTGGTTGAGGACCAAGCGGCAGTGTGTCAGGGAACATTGTTTCTTGTATCTGTCTCTCCTTATCCTTTCATTTCCTTTTTCTCTCGCCTCGTCTATCCTTACCCACAGGTACACCATGGCCACCGTGATCGGCTCCCCCGGAGGTGGGAGGGGGCGAGTAGAGTGCAGTCTCTGGAGTACCCCCTGACCTGCAAGGGGCCTGGTTTGTGTTTTGGTTCTGTTTGTGCGTGACCGTCTTCCGTAATGTGCTGTCACACTATTTTGTGTTTATTTTATTATTCAAGTTTTATTTGAATGTTTGCCGGTTCCCACCTCCTTCTTCCTGTGACTACAAACGGTGTTACACAGATCATAAATACATACAACTTTTATGTATTTTTTTTCATATGAGAATGCAATTATATCAGTGTATAAAGATATATTTTTGTCATGTAATAATATATTATTGTGGTTTAAAGATTTAATTTCTCTGAGTATTATAGATAATATCCTAAAACACACTTTACAAATGAAAGAGAGTCCAGTTAGGCCTCATGAAAGTGAACAGTGACTAACTGGTAGAGACTTAAGACACAAGAAGCCTTTTAAAGTGAATCCGTCAGCTGTAGCTCGGCCATGATGAATGTCCACTATAGAAACGCAAGTCCTCCTCTGAATGAACCGTCATGCAAACACCCTTCTAATTAAAGCATGAAGACAACCATAAAACAAATGACACTTTTTCCTTAAGCTAATAAGCAAATTGACAGTGTAAAAACACACTGGATGTCGATCACATGGCAGCATGATAAATGATTCTCTTTTTGTTTAGAAATCTGAGCTGATGGCCTTGTTTTCAAGTGTTCTCCCTTGATAACATTATAATTCAAAGTGACTGAAAACAAACACACTCACACAAACTCCTACACACACACACAAACATTTCTTAACACTGTCTCTGTTTCAACAAGACGCGCAATTAAATGCATTGACTCTTTAACAGCTCTTTGTTCACAGAGAGAAAAAAGGAAGTACAGAGCCAGTTTAGGCTTGCTAAGGCCGATTATTTTTAAGAACACACACACACACACACACACACACACACTCCATGCTGGGTAGAGATAAAAGAATAGAAAATGTGGGATTGTTTAAAATGTGATTCCACACATTTTTCCAGCAATTGTCCGTGGTCCTTATGGTGTAATCTGTAAAGCTGGCTCTTAGATATGGCAATACACCACCATATACTGTACATACATGCTTGAACAGATGCGGAGCCTATAGATGTTCAAATAGGACACTAGAATTTAAGATAACTACAAAAGCCTCAGGTGTAGATAGTTGGCTGACTTGGCACCTGAATCACAGTTGAAACAGAATTACATTTCCATCTGTTAAAACTCAACATACTACCATGGTACTCTTACTTTATCTATAAATGTACTGTATGTATATTACTTTAAGTGTATCATATGTATACTGTGTACAGAATTTTCTGTATGCATGGAGTGTCTGGATGATATTTATTTAACCAGGCAAATTAATTAAGATCAAGCTCTTATTTTCACTTGAAATACAGTACTGCACAAAATGCGCTGGCAACATCACAATAATAATGCAATTCACTTGACTTTACTTTTCATTTCCAGAGTAATATCTGAAGTAAAATCAGCCACGATCCAAGATCACGTTTTTCTCATTATTTTAATTGTTTGCAAAACAAATAAACAAACAAACAATAATATTTTGTTCCCAAGATGATAAATGGACACCAAATTATAGTAGTGTACCATATTCTTATTAACATTTTTATTATATATTTTATTTTGTTTAAATAGACAGTACTTAGTGTATGCTGTGTAGAATTCAGTACATTGCATAATAATAATAATAATAATAATAATAATAATAATAATAATAATAATAATTATTATTATTATTATTATTATTATTATTATTATTATTATTATTATTATTATTATTATTACTATACTGTAATAATACTGTAATAATACTAATACTTAGTGGCTAAGAAAGCTCAATGAGCTGCACAAGCACATTAAGAAAACATCATCATCAGTTTGACAGCACATGTGCTGCAAATATACTCACAACCTATTCTATAACCACAGCCAAAAATACTCAGAAAGGTGCTGCAAAAACAGAAACATGCTGCAAATATTCACAAAACAACCAAATATAGAAAGGCACTGTAAAAACAGAAACATGCTGCAAATATTCACAAAACAACCAAATATAGAAAGGCACTGTAAAAACAGAAACATGCTGCAAATATGCACAACACAACTAAGTACAAATACGTGCTACTAAAACAGAAATATATGCCAAATACTCACAACACAACCAAAATACAGAATCAAGCTGCAAGAAGCATAGATCACAATGGCAGACCCCAGCAATGCTTACAAAATATAAACCGTGATTTTACTATACTAAAAGTGTATACATCTTTTTGCATTTATTTATTTATTTATTTATCTATTTTTTGGGGGGGAGTATTGATTACCATTTGTATAACCTCAGTTGTACAAATACCATGGTTACTTTGTGGCTACCATGGTTTAACTGTAGTAACCATTTTACACACGTGTGTGTGTGTGTGTGTGTGTGTGTGTGATTTTTTCACCATCGATTTAGAACTGAGAAAACTGTATGTCATTTAATCTTATGTATGTATGTATATAATCATAGGAATAATTTCCATGGAGAGTTTAGTATGAGCCGAGTGCTTATGATTGGCTCTAAGGAGACTCCTCATAACAAGTGAGCTAATTATGAGAAGATGAGCGGTTAACCCATGCTGCGGGGGCCCATGCAAAGATGCTAATTGATGCTAAATGTATGCAACCTTATTGTACAGGATCACTGAAGCACTAATCAAATACTGATCTACGAGGGCAATCTGTAAAACACAGACAATTAATCCTCATTCATGCAGTGTTCAACATTATACAATCAATATAGAAGAACAGCAGGTATAGGACTAGGGTTTATATAAATGTTCATATCAAATTTTGCAGTATTTCAACTATATTCTTGATAATTGTTCTATCATGTTGTAAAGCAACAAAATGCTGCTTTTATATCACATGATTAAGTAACCTAAGGCAGAGATCATAGGCCTCATTTATAAAATGTTGAGTAGAAACCATTACACATTTGATCTACGATATTTATCAAACGTGTGAACGTGTGATCCAGAGTAATGACTGTATGCACAAAAAAATGATTTTAGTGCATGCACACACCCACGCTAAGAGGAAATCTGTGCATTTATGTTTTTTTTAAGGCTAAATATTTAGTACAAATCTTATTGTATTGCTTATATTTTAGTTATAGAAATCAGAGTATGCTGTAATTTTGTACCTGTTTGTTCAGTTTTATACAATCATATTATGAGTAATAATGTTACTTCTAACATATTTAAAATATATGCCAAATGTAAAATATAATACATGTAAAAAATAATGCCATAGTATGCTACATATCTAAACAAACAAACAAACACACAAACAAACAAAAAACACTATTGCCACAACAACAACATCCTGTGCTTACTACTGATATAAAATCTGTTTATATAGTATTGATGTAGCGCAGCACAACAATATTTGTAAAACATCCAGCAACCTCCTTAAACGATTTCATAGTAGAATATGAAACCCGAAAGAGAATCAGAAAGCATATAAAACTTGTGTATTCATCATTATGAATAAGCTAGGCTGGGAGTTACAGGTTAATAAAAAGCGCGCTTTGAGAAGTTTCTGCTCATGGCCACTATTAGATATGCAGCAGCGATCTCACCATGAGGAAGAGCGGGTGGATGAGAGAGATATATATAGAGAGAGAAAGACATACAGTGGCGTCCTCCATTGCCATTTTATGGTCTCTGATGACATTGAACGTTCCTTCTTTATGACATCACCTGGAGAATTAGTAAACATAAACGGTGGACCTGCTTCGCTCATTGACTGAGGCCTGATTTATGGCGCAACCTGCCGCCTTTTTCTATAATCGTCCATCAAAACGGGAAAGATATAAAATCCCAACAACCTGAGAAAAACTTTCTCACTCCGCCAACAATATATCTCACTGACATTACACACTCAACACTTATGAGGAAGAGCTCTGCTATAAATCACAAAGTGCAGAATCATAAAAATGGGCTCAAATAGCATCACTTATACACCGCCTGCTCTGCTCCCCTCTGTCTCTTGGCTTTATATGCAAGCGATGTCGCTGAGAGCCATGTTTCGCTGCTTCTTGTCTTTGAAAACTTGACATATATTAAAGTTTAGCTGATCATTTTTTAAGAACATCCTAACTTTAAGAGTAGCTATGCTAGCTGTTGTAAAACTTGCTTTTATTGGAGGCATTTGTCTTAAGTGTGTTTAGACTGCAAAGAGATGACATGGAGACATGAAGTCTTTCAGTGGGAGGCGTAGAATATTAAGGCACATATCTGAGGTGTTTGTCATAGTGAATTTAAAGTGTCACTGCGAGAGAGTAAAAGCGCTGGAGCTGATTTACAGCTGTACTTTGCCCAGATATACAGATAATGCTGTTAGCGTAATAAACTGTTCATCTCTTTGTTCACTTGGCTATTAGATACGGCCATTAAATGCACCTGAGAAGTCTCACTGTCAGACTCTAACACAATGACACAGATGCCTATTCTATAAGTCTAGCCAGGCGTGTCACACTGCCGAGCGGCTCTCGGTCCTCGGGAACTGGCCAAGATGAAAGAAGAAAACTCTAGAACCAGGTGACCTCCAAACCTAGTGTTATGACTCAGTACTATGTGTGAAAAAAGACAGCACAAATGAAAAGTAATAATGAATTCAAAATTGTTTATTTGGCATGAGGTGTGAGGTGCATGTGGTTGGGATGGTGTTATTATAATCTAATTCTAGTCCTCATTGGCATTTTTATGAATATATAAAAGGTGTATATATATATATATATATATATATATATATATATATATATTCTCACATCATCGCCATTGGCAGGTGTGGCAAAAAAGTTAGGTTTAGGCCCTGTATGTATGTATGTATTTATGTATATATATATATGCACCTTTTATATATTCGTAAAAATGCCAATATTTTTTTTTTTTTTTTTTTTTTTTTTGCCAAAACAGACATTTATTACTACTAGACAATGTTTTTAGTTTGTCCTGTAATTTACTTTCAAGTAGAAAAAACAACAACAAACTTATTTATTGATTTATTAATCAATGTTCATGAACGTTTTCGAGTTTTATTATTATTATTTTTTTTTTATTTTTTTTTTTTTATTATTTTATTTTGTCCCTAAAAAAGGAATTGTTGAGATTCTTGTCCTTTGCATGTTTTCAGCAAACGGAGCAGGCCATCGTGTTAGTCAAAGTATCAAATACAAGCCAGTCTCTCTTTGATCCATCATCACTGAAACACCTAGAACCATCATGACGTTCTGATGTTTGCTTATGTGGGATTGCAAATTTAAGAATCTGTTTAAAGGGGTCCTGTTATGCTCCTTTATTTTATTATATTATATTTATTATAACACTTTATTTTCCACATATTTTACATTATTACAACACCTCTCTTCCCAGTCTGGCTCTAATGGCTGGAATAGTTCCTGTATCAAATGCAAAATGTGCTGTGATTGGTTAGCTGGGCCAGTGTGTGTTGTGATTGCCACCACTCAGTGCCTGGTCTGGAAATGTCATGCCCCTTATCATAGCTGCCAGTGAGCTTCAATGTAAATTTTGTATCAAAATCAAATACATTTTGATTGTGATTTAAACCTGGATGATTCTAAGTTTGTCTGCCTTGGGAAAGCTAGCATGTCTTTGACATGGTGATAACACTGTTTTCTCTAGTGCAGCTCAACCAGGTCTCATCCCATTTGTCGGTTTTTGTGATATCACAAATCCCAGAAAATATGCGTTTACAGACTAACTAACGTTGGAAAAGTGAAAAAGCATAATGACATCTTTAAGATATGCTAAACCTATGTTCTGACATGGCATCACAATAAAAACGAAGGTGAGGTACATTGTATTTAGCATTTAAGGTGAATATGTTGACATCAGACAAATGATTCTCTCAAGCAAAGTTTGTAGCAAGAGGTTCCTGCCAGTTCCTGTTCTCCTATTGTAAGTCCAATGAGCCAGATCACTGAGAATCTCACCTTTTGTTTGTAATGGCTCTTGGTGCCCCTGCCCCAGTCTTAGAGTAGTTATGCTGATTGGATTTGGACTGGTTAAATGGGGCAGGTTGCTATACCTGAATGCTTCATTTGCTTGCTTTGTTTAATAAAACAGGACAAACAGCTGCACACTCGACTGTCTGCCAGTGCCTAGGTAACAAAAAGTGATTAAAACGACCAAAAGTCAGATTAAGGCTATCCCAATTCACAATCTTCATGTAGACAAGGGGACAATTGCAATTTTGGAAGGATGGAAAAAGATGTAAATTCTGTTTAAGTATGTGGAGCGAGACAAAGGGTTCATTGTAGGGTTGAAATGGTTGAAATAGTTCCATCTGCAACCCCCATACTTCAGTCACAAGCAGCCCATACAGCTCTAGGTCCTGAGGCCATAGAAAGACTTGCTGAGAGTTTGCCATTGCCTAATATATTTTTTTATGGAGTTTAGGAGAGAGTTGTCCGGAGAGATGCGGCTCTATTATATGTCTATAGTTGAAGTCACCCAGCTAATGTCACAGATTTTGACAGAATCAGAATTCAATAATTTTGAAAATGCTGTAAATAATTCAGATTTTCAACAAGCTAGCAACGATGATTTGAGAGAAGGAGTCTTGGGAGTGTTGGTCGAAGACTGTTAAAAAGTCACTAGCCTTATGCAGAAGAAAGATTAAACTGTAAGTGAGTACACGGAAAGGTTTTGTCTGTCAGCTGCAGCATACAGTGGAATAGCTGACACTCCAGAGAAGATACTGGATAATAAAGGACCCCTCCTTTATGAGTGGATACAATTTTTTAAAACTTGAAGTTACCTTAGTTGTTTTTTATAGAAGTTGTTTTCTATATTTGTACTTTTTTTGTAATTTTTTGTTTTTTTGTATAGCCCTGTCCCATTTACACTGAGGTGTCTCTGGCTGTGTGTGCCTGTATCAGGGACGGGTGGCTGCTTGGGTTAATGCTCTACAGCTGAACTCATACACACATAAGGACCAGCTGCTCCAGTCTGACCCGCTCCTTCGGATCCCCACAGCCTGTTCGTCCTGACACCCTGCACCATCAACCCCTTACCCGACCTCCCCTCATCCCCTTCATTCTCTCCCCCAATCGCTGCATAGTCTCACACCTGGACAGGAGCTACTGCCACTTCCTAGCCAAACACAGATTGCGCTAGCAGGTGCATTGTGGGTAATCACTTTGACCAGGCTAGAGGGCACTCACAGGATCAATATATTTCATCTGCATCAGGTCTTATCAAGGGTGTACACAGGAATTAACCCCAAAAGAGTAAAGGGTAATTATAGTGTGCAGCCCTATACAGTAATTACCATTATTGACAAGAAGACAGTTTCATCATACATATTCAGATTAGCTTGGCAGCACTTTCCATGAAAAACTCTTACATTAATTGCACGTTGAGTCATGAGGATGATATTAGAACAAACAACTTTTGAGTTGAGCAGTTTAATTCACCAGAAATAGATCTTGCACAGCTGTCTTCTCCTATAGTGTGATGCTTTACAGAGTATATTTTAATTAATTGATATTCAGAAGTGGCCTCTGTTGACTTTGTGTTCAGCGTGTCGAGGACTGGTGGCAGATGCCTGCTGAAGTAGGCGAGATAGCACAGACGCCAAGATCATTAGAGACGCAGAACTTATAAATCATTCCAGCGAGCAATGAGACCCAAGTCTGTATTGTTTAAGATTTTAGCGCAAAAAAAAAAAAAGAAAAAAAAGAAACTGAATAAGTGTTTCATCATTGTTGTGCCATTACAAGAGTCTACAAGAACACAAACTAGCTTTGACATGGGTCAGAGACGCTTGCGAACTTCACAGCACAGCTTTGCTTTTGTGAATTCCGCTAATGTGGCCATAACGCCATAGCACTAGGGTCAGGCTGGCAAAACACCACAAGAATAAAATGTATACAAATCTGATGAAGGAATGCTTGCCAAAACACAAACCATGCATCTTCATACATCATATCAAACCTACGCTTGACCTTTTTCTCTTCTCTTAGTGTTTTTGTTGGTGACCTGAGCACAACCTTGAACACTACTGGACTTTTCAATGTACTTTTTTCAAATGAATCTTTCAGTCTTAATTATTTATTTATTCATTTTTATTTGTATTTGTTTGCATTTATTAGCACCAAATCTATTACATTTTATACACTAAATCAGTTAAATGCAGTTCCTGAACAGAAAATGTAGAAGAATAACCCTGGAACATCCCAAAATATTAATTTTTGGTTGTAATAAGACTCAAATTAATCTTGGTGCATCTGATTTCCCTCTAGAAATATATTTGCAACTGATTATTTTGTATACACGATGTATGCATGAATACTCAATAAAATAAATGCATTTTAATAGAGTGATTTTAGTTTAATTTGTTTTTAATTGAATTATATTATCATATAGCTTCTAAGAGATAAAAATAATATCTTAGGGCCTGTTTGCACAGAATGCATTCTTGCATTCTAATGTACTGCTTTTCCATTTATTCCATTGTGCTTGCATCTTTTGCAGTGTCCACAGCCCATCCTTTAACCTCATTCTGTGTGAATGGCCCCTTACAATGTACAAAACAACCAATCAAGCAATAAAATGAACACTGCAACCATATTAGCATCCTACATTACATAGCCAATCTCCTTTTGTTCAAAGTCACAATGGTCAGAAGGGAAAAGATCATTTGTCCAGTTCTTGGATCACTTCTTCTGTCGTTTGAACTCTAAAGTCTCTTGGTTTCCAGCCTGGGATGCACAGTGCTGGAATGTGCTATATATTGTGGTAAGTGATTGTTCACAGGGTCTGAATGCAGAGGTCAAGGCTCACAGGTGTGAGCCAGCTGCCATATGCTGCTCAACCAAGGACGAGCCAAAACATTTCTCTCACTCAAACACCTCCAGCTGTTCCACCTAACAACGCTGGCACTCACACAAAAGCCTTTCACTCTCGTACTGTTCCGCCGCATGCAGGAAGATGATGCAGGGTTAAGAAGGGGTCAAGAAATTGGTCTTTCATTAACCACAGCCAGTCAGGAAGGTAATAAATTCAATGTAGTGTAAGACAGTGTTGTGAAATAGGAATCTCAAAAAAACAGATTATCATATTTTATTTTATTTTTTTTAGGGATAGTACAATCTTGGCACGTACTTGCCCTGAAGGTGTTTTCAGCATACTGGGCATTAAAACAGATGAAACAATCCCATTATTTTACTGTCACAAATCAGAATGCGGAAACCACAGCAATTCACACACTAATAAATGCGCATCGGTTAAGAAATTTGTAGTCTAAAGGTGGCTCACCACCTTCGTATATACATTTGCCTTCACAGCTAAATTGGAGAGTAAAATTTTGGAGAGACTGAGTGTTTCTCTTGCTTCAGGCTTTTGTGTATGTGGTTTGTGGAGAGTATTTAGTGTGGCTATATTTCTCAAGTTCCATGGAGTGACACCACTATCTTTGTTTCAGGGTGCTTTTTTTTTTTCTTTTTTTTTTTTTTGCAAGTCTGACTTTTTTTTCATGCATTTCCCATAGGTGCTTGTCAATTGTATTTGCACTTCTCATAAAGTGAAACTGGACAAAGTTATAGTAGATAGAACTTACGTTTTACAAGTTTACTTATGTTTTACAAGAATATACTGTACTGTTTTAGTCCTTCTACTTCAAAGTTTTGAAAAGTTCAGTTCGATGTATTTCTAGTTGTTTCTTTGTAATTATTTGAAGTTAGCAATGTTTGAGTGATTGTTTTAAAGTGAATCCTACACCAAATGTTTTTCAATGTGTTGCTGTTCTTATTATTGTATTTGTTGTATTATAATGTAAAACTCTAGCATTAAGCTTGTGTAAATTTAGTTCCCCACCTATACAACATATCCCAGGTTTCTTTTTTTATTCTTTGTTTAGGAAACATTATGGAAACATGTGGACATTTTAAGTATCATTTAAACTCCTGCAGACCAGTGTTTCAAAGTCCGTGATTTTCCTATGGAATTGGTCTTTAACACTGTTGCCACAGGTTGTTTTTCATGTCTGTGGGTTGAAGCGACTCAGATAACATGATATTTATCCACTGGAATGCAATTTTTAGCAGAGGAACCTCTCCAAGTATTTTAATACAATTTTTAACTGGGGCCACCCTTGAAACGTGATTGGGCTACTTTTGGGCTAGTTTTAAGTAACAATTGGGTGGGTTTTCTTGTGAAAACCTGGCAACCCTGCGGCAGACATCCAAAGATAACCAAGATGTCCCAGAATCATCAAAATGTGAGTGATGAGAGATACATTTAGCTGTGAAAGCCTTTTCTTAGCACGAGGCCAGAGCTTGCTTGAGTGACCATTTGATACAGTGATGTGGATTTCAGCCCTAAAAAAGACATTGCTTGTTAAATTGTGGGTCATTCTGTTCAAAGAATCACAAAGGCCCTGCTCCTGTCATGCCCTGTCCCTCCCCTGTTTTTAGCAGTGAGAGTATCAGACATAAAGTTACAAAAGCCTTATCCAACAAGTCCAGCTGAAAATACGTACATTCCACAAAGCCATGTCCCGTAACTTCAGCACAGCAGTCTTATTTATTTGACCTTCATCGTCAGTGGAGAAAAGAGGGACAATGCCAACCAGGTGTTCAAAAAGTTTCTTTTTTCCACCCACTATGGGGCAGAGAGTGAAGAGCCGAAGGGGGAGGTAAGCAAACTATCTGGTGCAAAGCTTTTTTTACAACACAAAGATAAAAAATGAGGGGATCTCTCTGCATTTCTGCTCTCTATTCAATAAAAATCCCGCTGCAAATGATGAGCACAGTCTTTGGAGTCTGTAATAAGGGCATTCTAGATTTGTCTGAACCTGGAACATTAAACACGTTTGTCTTCCATCCGTCAATGTCAGAGCAATCATCTGTTCAAACGTCTGCCGTTCTGCAGGATGCCAGTATTGTGTGTTTGTTCATTAATCATTTTAATCACAAACACGCACACACTGACCACTCAGCAGACGGAAAAATTATTTAGCAGTTTTTGGTTAAAGTTGTATAGCATTTATAAGGAGGATTTACAAATCTGAATTTGGTGCATTTGCAGGATTGATCATATATTTAGGGGACAAAATTGCTCAAATAATTTGCACATAATGCAATTAATGCTAATAAGAAATAGGGTAAGGTAAATATGGTTCTCTGAATGACCTTTGATTTTAATACATTTCAATGGTAATATTATGCTTTTAAATAGATTGTTTACACAAAAATCTAAATTCTGCCTTTAATTACTCACCACAACATTTGTTTATATTCAAATTAAGATTATATATATATATATGATATATATATATATTTTAATATTTTTTTATTTTTTTATTTTTATTTTTTTATACAAGAGCTTTCGTACCCTGCATAGACAGCATTGCAACTACCATGTTCAAGGCCCAGAAAGGTAGTAAAGACATTGTTAAAATAGTACATGTAAAATCAGTATTATTATTTTAGTTTTCTTTTCACACAAAAGTATCCATTGCTAATGCGCCAATATCATTGCTTCAAAGCTTTACATTCAGATTCCCACTTTGTGACACGTTGCGATAAAGCCCAGGTTTTTCAATGGACTCACCTGCTTATATGTAGCTTCATAAAATGATGGTTCAACCACTGATGTCACATGGACTATTTTAACAATGTTAAATAGTTAAATAGCGGCAATGATGAGAGAGCCTCAATGTGGTGTGCACCCAACACCCAAAAGACCAAAGAGCTGATTGTAGACCACCGGCGAACTAAGAAGGACCATACTCCCATCTACATCGATGGGGCTGAAGTAGAGTGGTCGTGAGCTTCAACTTCCTTGGTGCCCATCTCTCTGAGGATCTTTCCTGGCCCCTCAATACCCCCATACTGATCAAAAAGGCACAACAGTGCCTCTACTTCCTTAGGAAAATAAGGGAAGCTCACCTGTCCCCCAACATCCTGCTGAACTTTCACCGCTGCACTATTGAAAGCATTCTCACAAACTGCATCACAGTGTTGTATGGCAACTGACCAGAAAGCCAGAAAGCCTCCAGTGGGTGGTTAAAACTGGCCAATAAAAAACTGGTGTTGGGCTACCCCCATCAAAGATGTTCACCAAAAACGCAGCATTTGTGAGAGAGTGAGAAGTATCATCGAAGACTCCTCTCACTCTAGTCACAGACTATTCACTGCTCTCCCATTTGGGATACATTATATAGGAGTCTTCCCTGTCACACCAGCAGACTCAGGAACAGTTTTTTCCCCTCAGCAGTTAATCTACTGAACTCCAATCTCAGGCGCTGAACACCAAAATCCTGGAGAGACCACCTAATGCTTAAAAAAAAGAAAAGAAAAGTGAACTGATCAATAAACTGTCTGCATTCCTCACTCACAATGTACTTATTATTCCCTCTGTTATTTTGCACATTTCTGATTTTTTGCACATTCCATTGCACATTTCTACCTCCGGATGCGGTTTGCACTGTATGATCATTGGTCATAGATACACTTAAGCTATTTATGTACCTCACTTTATAATGCACCTTCTTTTTATATTCACTTTTTATACACACAAATCATCTTGTTATAACAAAAGTCTTGATGCATGGAGCAGCAAATAGAACTTGATATTAATAATAAGCTATATTTGTGAGATCGCAATGAACTAAGATGAGTGACACCTTTTTAGTGATTTTGAGTGCTCTTTGCATCACATAACGTATGCATCTCTCTCTCTGTACAGTCATACAGTATACATTTTGAAAATATTTATATGTATTAACGTATACAGTATATTTATTTAATTTCTATTATCAAAAAATATATTTAATGTATAAAGATATTTTCTTTAAATATATACATGCATTTGTGTGTATTTATATGTACATAATAAATATACACAGTACACACACATATATTATGTAAACAAAACTTTCATTTTGGAAGCATTAAACGCGAGTCATCTTTTGACAGGACTGTATAAGTTGTATATATATATATATATATATATATATATATATATATATATATATATATATATATATATATATATAGTTATAGCACCCTCATTAATTTAAGAAGCACCCTGAGTGATTTGATTCTGGAGCCATGCCTGGTCTTAAGGGTTTGAATCGACATGACAGTGAATAACTAATGACAGAATCTTCATTTTTGGGTGAACTATCCATTATACCATTATAGAAAAACATGTTTTCAAATGTGATATTTGCTATCTTTTATCCAATCCTTTCAGACCACAAAACAAGGAACATGGTCAGTGTTTTATTTATTTATTCAATTATTTTACTAAGTTAATTCAATTTTTCCTCAACATAGGCCTATGTCAGGCTCCATTTAGATTTGTTTTTCTCTTTAGCCACTATAAAGCACCCTCATTTATTAGTTCCTGAAATCCCACCTAATACTGTTACTGTTGTCATTTAGTTGTTCAAGGCTCAATTGTATTCATTTGTTTGTTTTCAGTTTACTCAATTATTATTTTATTTGTTTGCTCATGCTGCTACTGTATTGCATTCAAACAGAATTCGTTCACTGTCATTTCTTTATTTCACCCTATACTCTCTCCTTCCTTCTGTTCAGTGACACAAACACACGTAATTCTTCTTAATGTGACAAACGAACTGCTCTAATCTCCAACAAGCTCTTCGCTCGCCTCCCGCGTTCAGCTGTGCTAAATGAAAGCTTTTATGCAAATGAAATATTTAAGGGGGGCACAAGTTATTTTTTTATTCAAATAAGCACGCTACCTCCTCGTAAAGCGGATTTGAACTTGTCACGTAAACAAGTGTCACTGAACGCTGAGTCTTGGCACCCATATCATCTCTTCGAAAGCCTACATTTAGATTCCCACTTTGTGACATGTCGCGGTAAAGCTTGTTAGTTTTAGCCCAGGTTCTTTAACGGTGACTCACCTGTTTGTACGGTAAACAGGGGACTTCAAACGGCCGCGGAAACTAGACGCCCAGATAACGTCCATCTCCTGTTAGACTCTCTCAGTTGAAAGCTTACTCTATCAACAGAGCAAACAGGCTAAATTATGCACGGTAATACACAAGGCCCTGCGCACGTGCATCAATCACCTGTAAGCAGAATACAATCGATCACATTTGCGAAAACGTCACTGCACGCTCACACCAGAACTATTTCCTCACTATAGCTTGTAAGGAATTACATTACAGCGCAATTCTGCTAGCTTAGACGCGAATGCGTTTAAACATTTACAACAATACATCACAATATATGGTGCTGTAACCGTGGAGCCAAGAGGCATATTGCCAAGTCTCAGGCAATGTGACTCCAGCACTCCGGAATGACAAACCCTCCGTCTGCAGTATTTACGACGGCACCATGTTTCGGAGCTCACAGCAGAGTGCTCTTCTTTATACTTGCAAGGAATAACCAGCCCAACATATGACAAACTTCCTTCTCTCCTCTTCTGTTAGATATGTGGTGTTCATAATGCATTGGCTGTCCTAGCGCAGAAAGCAGACAGGCTTTCTAATCTAACACGGCGTGCTGCAGACCTGCGGAGAGAGAAAGAGAGAGAGAGCTGTCACAGAGACATGCAGCCTCACAGCCGTGGACACATCCATAATGTGGAGCTCAGTGGGCCAAGCACATCCCAGCTTTCCCCTCTTCATCACAAATTCCAACACAAGCCCTTCTGCCACCAGCACGCAGAGTTCTGACCAGCTTCTGAATTCAATATCAAACCCAGGATGCAGAAAGGGACTGGTGAATTTCTTCGCAAGTAAGTTCATATTTACTTAAAAAAACAAAAAAAAAGGTTTTTTTTTTTTTTAAAGTAGTCATATTTTGCGATTTCAAGTTTTCCTTTCTCTTTTGGGTGTTACAAGCTGTTCGGTAATAGATAAGATGTCTAAAGTTGCAAAGAATAAAGTCTCAAACCCAAAGATATATTCTTTATAAAAGTTAAGACTCGTCCTTGCCCTACTAAAATGCCTTGTTTAATTAAACATGCCACCCCACATGTCTATGTCACGATGTGGGAAGATTTGCATAACACTGCCCAAATCACGCAAAGCAAGAAGGCATGACTTTGATTCTCGCTGTAGTATTAATGCTGCCGTGATGTTGTGGAGTCATACCCTATGTGTTTCGTTGTGATTTTGTGTGATTTCGTTGTGTGCAAACATTGGCCTTTCTAAAGAGGACACAACTAGAAATCAGTGGTTAAGTTGTATTTACATCACTGTTCCAGAACAGTTCAACCCAAGTATTCAACACATTTGTGCAACATATTTTATGCAGGACTGTGTCCTGATCTGCTGGCTGTTCTTACTCACAGTCTGTAAGTATGCTTACATATTCAAAGAATTTGCCACTTATGATTCAAACATGAATTTGAGCAGTTTAGAGGAGGCTTGTTGTTTGTCATTTTAAAAAAATCACAAATGCAGACATGGTTTTCTCTTTTCTGTTTCTTAATTTGCATTTGTTGTGAGTATTTGCAGCGCGTTTCTTTGCATGTGCTGTGAGGATTTGCAGTGTGTTTCTTAATTTGCATGTGTTGTGAGTATTTGCAGTGCGTTTCTTAATTTGCATGTGTTGTGAGGATTTGGAGTGTTTTTCTTAATTTGCATGTGTTGTGAGGATTTGCAGTGTGTTTCTTATTTTGCATGTGTTGTGAGGATTTGCAGTGCTTTTCTTAATTTGCATGTGTTGTGAGGATTTGCAGCACTTTTCTTAATTTGCATGTGTTGTGAGGATTTGCAGTGCATTTCTTAGTTTGCATGTGTTGTGAGGATTTGCAGTGTGTTTCTTAATTTGCATGTGTTGTGAGGATTTGCAGCATTTCCTAATTTGCATGTGTTGTGAGGATTTGCAGCATTTCCTAATTTGCATGTGTTGTGAGGATTTGTAATATATGTTAATTTGAATGTGCTTTGAATGTTTTCTTTATTTGCCTGTGTTTTTTGCAATTTGCATGTGTTTTCTTAAGTTGTAGTGCGTTGAACTCTCTCGGCCACTGTAGTTTTATTGTTTTTGTCCTGTCATGCCAGTGTTCTGATCAGGACAAGCCATCAAAGTATGGCAAGGGATATATGGCAGTTGGCCAATTAGAGCACAGCTCGCTTTTCAGACCGATGAGCTTTGCAAAAAAAAACAATGTGTTTCAGAAAGGTGGGGCATAAAGGAGAAACGATAATGTATCATCATTATCGCAGATTATTGATCAACATCATATGATCTCTTTATATATATATATATATATATATATATATTACATATATTATTATATATTTGACAATATTGCTTATAATTTCGACTATCAAAAATGTAACTTCATATTATGACTTTATCTTTATATAACTAAAACTCACAGTTATTCATTATTATTATTATTATTTTTATTTTATTCTGAGGCAAAAAAAGTCTTCAGCTGAATGAATAAATGAATAAATGAATAAAAAGTTAATTTCATTTAATGTAACATTATTAGTTGTAAATGACTTTATTAAATTGCAACTTCATATCACAATATTAATTTGTCTTCTTATGCATCTATCGTATCTATCTTATTATATATATATATATATATATATATATATATATATATATATATATATATATATATATATATATATATATATATATATATATATATATATATATATATATATAACCAAACAACCAAATGTAATAACTATATATATATATATATATATATATATATATATATATATATATATATATATATATATATATATATATATATATATATATATATATGTGTGTGTGTGTGTGTGTGTGTGTGTGTGTGTGTGTGTGTGTGTGTGTGTGTGTGTGTGTGTTTCTTTTTCTTTTTTCATGGTAAATTCTTTGTGAATATGTTTTAAATAATAAAAACAAGATGGACAGATGGAGTCTTTTATCATCAAATGTTAAATCTTTAATTAGGACTGTCTTTGGCATTGTTTTTTGTTTTTCAGAACAGAACATACCTCCATTGTAGCAATGTTGCCTAACACATGAGATAATTTTCTGCTCCAGTATCTCTGCGTAGGGCCATCAGGCTCTGATGTGGTCTAGAACACCCCCCCCCCCCCCCACACACACACACACACATCGACATTCCTTCACTTCCTTTTGACACTCTCTGTCTGTTACACACACATACGGACTTCCTCTCTTCCTCACCCCACACCAGCTGCAGCCCACTTACCCATGGCATGGGCAAAAACCCTGCAAATTGAACGGTTCAAAGGCAGCATGGTCTACCATCTGGGTTTGGAGGTATTTATGTATTTTGAGACTGAATTAACGAGACCCCAGGACTCCAAAATGGATGAAATCATTATCAAAAATCTGATCTTTATGATCAGACATAGGCCCATCTCCTGCGCTCCATGGGAGGGTGTTTGATAACCACATGGATGCTAATAAAGAAGAGAGCTCTTTTATGCTTGGAGGGTTGAAGTTCTGGAACTAATGAGGGGGTTCCTGATCATACAATTGCCACATCCACCTCCTCGAAGATCACTCAAGTTAATTTGCTCTCCAGAATGTCATTCTTTTGGCGAGATGCATTATGCATTTCTCTGTAATGAATGAAAGAGCACTAAAATAGTTCCAGCAGCATGGAGGCGATCGCATGACTGCCGCTCCGAGTTATCAGATGCCAGATGATTGAGTTTCATATCAGATTTATTCGCAAAACAACAATGCTGCCTGTCTGAGGCAATAGAGCTTGTGGATTAAATGGCCCGAGTTTTCTGTTGACATGAAGCATCAACATGAGAAGGAGGAGGAGGAGAGAAAGATGTTCCACGTGTAACCCGATCAGTGCAACTGCTGAGACACACAGTGTTTTGCGGGCGATCACAGAGGTTTCACTGTTCAGCTGTCAGTCAAAACCTGATCAGTGTTGGCCACAAACATAGCTTAACACGAACAGGAACAGGATCCAGGATCTCAACCTTCAAAGCCCTTTTCATCTTCCTATAAACTTCTGGAACTTGTCTGTTAGCACTAGCCCAGGCTCGTTGAAAATGTGCCTCTACCTAATTTCTTGAAAAACGGCAAAAAAAAAAAAAAAAAGCATAATGTGTAAGGACACCTTAAAATAAAGTGTTAAAAACCTTAAAAACACATGATATTTCGACACATAATTCACATCACATAACTCCATGAGTATTGCTTTTCTGATGTAGTACACTTGCTCAGTAACTCACCTTATATAGTACTGCTCTTGAAATACAGAGGGCTCAACAACTAACCTAATAAAATGTTGCTAGATTCACTTTCATCTGTCTATGAAAAAAAAAAAACTAATAAAAAAAAACCTTCGGTGCCACTCACTTGACATTTCACATTGAAAGTGTTGTGAAACATGCAAAAAGTAACTGTTGAAAGTGACAAAATGGATTATGAGTGCGTAATGAATTACATTTTGAAAAAATCATGGCTTTGGAATGACATGGTTAAGTAAATAATGACATAATATCATTTTTGGTCAACTCTCCCTTCAATGTTTTGATGTAGGAATGCATGTAGCATTTGCAGAGCCAATGAGCATCCTATTTTTACTCACATATTGTAACTGGCGAGGGAATGTCAATTGTGCAGGGTTTTTAGGAGCTAATGGTTACACGGTTACCGTGCATTCATTTACACTAAAAACATCTGCTTCAAACTGCTGTTTTCGGTGGCAGTTCTATCTGTGTTTCTGGACTGTTAGCTTAGCATCACTTTGTCTCTGTGTTTGTCTCCTGCTGATTTGCTTTGATAGTGAGTCTACCGGGGCTCAGGCTGGCCTGTCTCATCAATTCGTTTTGCCTTTCATTGTCATCTCGGGAGCTTTAAAAAAGCGCCGGCCCACCAATCAGACCACAGACATTGTGCCGAGCTTAATCAGCTTTGTTAGCATTTCTGTGCTTTGGTCACAGGCCTCGGATACACAGAAACGTTATTAGTATTATGTAATCAGGAGAGGAAAAATCACAGATACAACCTGTACACCAGGATGGTACTCAGACACTTTAATGCCACTATGAATGTTGATTAACCTTCCATTGAAAAGTAGATCTAAAGAACTATGTCAAACTAATAATTTGCACTTTAGGCAATGCATTAGTCTTATAAGGCAAACTTTATAATTTTCATTCTACCTGCGTTTCATACTTACCAGATGCAATAAGATATACATTGACTTTGGAATGTTTTTACTGACTGTGATTCTCTGCCACCTGCCTCGACCTTTGCCTTGTACTGTTTCTGATTATGGATATCCCCTGCATACCTGACGCTGTTCTCTGATCATTGCATCTTTGACCATTCTGTTAATCAAGTACTGCACATGGATCTGAACGTCTCTGACTCATCGTTACAGTATGACTAGTCTAAGATGTAGTTTTAAGATATAGTTATAAGATACAGTATATAATATATAGTTTTATATGCTATATACATCTTACATAATAAAAACAATATATTCTTTATAACATGATATATATATATATATATATATATATATATATATATATATATATATATATATATATGACATTTGATATAATAAATCTACATAAATTAATCAACCTCACCCATCCCTATATATCAGGCCACAAGAACATAAAACTCACTTTAAGTTAAAAGGGTGAAAGAAGGTCCTGACACATCGAAAGCTGTCTATGTCAAGTACTATACCTTGAGTGGATCATTTCGGGCATAGCGTGTACCATACATCTGACACATACTGCATGCTGCATGCTGATGCGTGCAATGGTGGCCCTATCTTCCTAATTACCAGGGACATCGTGCTGTCAGCAGTGTCGTGCCAGGCTAGAATCTCCTCCGAGGGGTGACAGCTACTATGTCAGCCCGTTTGCAGAGACAGGAACGTCGGCATCCCAGATAAAGAGAATTAAAAGCCCGTCAAGGTCTTATGGCGGGTCACTTGGGCCAAAACAAAAGAGTGGTGATGGGGGGCTTTAATTACATTGTGTTGTTGTTTGCCTTAGTGTTCCATAACAAAGCAAACTTAATTAGTTGTCTCAGGATATGGTCTCATGGAGAGCAGCACAAGTGTCAACACAAAGTTTAAATCGGGGGGAAAAAGGGGGGCAGAATGCAGTAAGTATTAATTTAAATGTGATTATGTGTCTTCAATTTGCATTCCAGATATTGGTGCCTGAAGGGAAATTACAAAGGGTGTGTATGTGTGCAGGTTGTGTGAATTACCGGCAGGTTACCTTACTCTTATCATTGATGGAGAAACAACCATGTTATTGGTTCATGTTTTACCATGATAGCTAGAGGCTGAAATATTCAACAATTCCAGTCACCTCACCATTCAAATTTCATCATCAAGTCTATATTTTCAAACAATTAATTTACAGTAGCATCAATGATGTAAAAGCTGGTGTCAAATATGTACATGGACATGCTATATAAAAGTAAATAACTTAAATTTAGGATTGTTCCTCACACAAAGTTATTGTTTTGCTTCAGAAGTGCATGTTTTTTTTCATGTCTCTTACTTTAAAGTTGTCTCATCCTTTATCTCGCCACTTTTTTCTTCCTTTTTGTTTTTGTTCAGTCTTCAGGATCTCAGACTATTAATTCCAGTGAGCAATGGCCTCATATTGGCTGGTGCTCAGAACAAAGAGCTTCAACACAGCATGAAAAATGACACCTCCACCTGTTTTACCTCCACTTCCACAACTGTGAGTTATGGGTATGTTTCTGTGCCAATGCATATGAGTAACCACCAAGAACAACATGTACCAGATGTAGTTTTAAAAGATACCGGTGTTCCTTCCATTTGCACAGATCCTCTGCCTTTTTAAATAATCCATCTTCAGCTGATCTGGTGAGGAACTATTTGATTAGCATACGTTTGCAGCTGTTCATTATCTTGCCTTGTGACTCATTGCATTTTATAGTTGAGAACAATGTACGAATTTAGGGTAAGGTGGAGGTTTTTAACTTTAAGCAACATTCTGTGGTTGATTTTGAAATGTCTGAATATAGATCTGAATGCTGCACTCAAGAGCGTTACAAACTGTTCTTCTATTTAGAATAATTCCTAGAATCTCACAGGCTCTAATTTGCTTTGCTTTGGCTAATGCATAAACTGTGTCCTAAAAGAGCTACACTTAAAGCTACAGGTCGAGCAGCATTAGAGAGAGCGTCATTTCGGCATATATTTACGAATTGATTTGGCAGTGCCGGGCATTGCTGGTCTTTGCTAATGGCAATAATTCTTTGGATAGGATTTATATGTCTACTTCATATTAAGTTTCCTCACTGCTTACTGACCTTTTCATTTTCTCTGGCATATGCGATTCTTCACATCTATGGACTTGTCAGGACTCATTATCTTCTGACTGCTGCTTTGTTAGGAGAGAGAGCATCTTTTACTGAGCAGATGTGTGTGTAATGGCTGTCGTTTATAGTCTGTAAAACAAAGACATAAAAAATAGAAGCCTGGGGTGGCACGGGAGCACACCCTGTTTGTCACGGATCACTGCTATGTGTGTTGAGTGACTGGGTGGAGACGCTGTCATAATAGCCCTCAGGTTCAGCGATTTTGCCTCCCCATCAGAGCAAGCGCAAAGCATTTAGCTGATAAATGGATTCATAGATGGTTGGAAAGGCATCTGTTTTCCTAGACAGAATAAGCTTGCAAAACTGTCCCAAGTAGAATCGTAATGCATTGATTTTTGAAGACAGAATCTGACTACCTAAAATTGCTCAGCCTTTTTAAAATTTTAATACAAAACATTTTTGGTGCTGTTGAAACATTGGTTTAGTTGTTTGAGGATCTTGACACAGCAACAACCAATGGCACGAGTTTGAGTTGGGATTATCCATTTGTCCAACCAATGGAATGAATAAGAGGAAACCTCTTTGAAAACATTGTCATAAATTTTTTAGAATGCACTTATAAAAATATGATATATATATGGATTATCAAAAAAGAAAAGTAAAAAAAAAAAAAAAAAAAAGAGAAAGAGAAAATGTTTGATTCTATGAATGATTATTTATTGGATTTTGTGATTTGGAAGATCCAGTAATTCTGATTAACCATTATGGCCAGATTTACTAAACAGGGAATATTAGAGTGCAATTCCATAAAAGTGCCAATGGGAGCGGAAAATTCTGCAGATGTTTTTACAGAGCCTGGCACATGAAATGCAAGAAAAAAATAAATAAATTGTGCACACGATTTACTAATTCGTTCCCTCAATTTACTAAAATGTGCACACGATTACTATTGCGTTTCCTCTATTTACTACTGCGTTCACTCGATTTGCTAAATCGTGCTCGATTTGCTAAATCGTGCACATTATAGAACACAGATGCAGGCAGATCATTTCCATAATGACCAGCACAATCAATGAAGAGCAGCACAAATTACCGCCTGCTTTAAGACTTGCTTTTTTGGGGTGTCAAATAATGGCAAAAACACTAATTTGACAAGCACAAACAGTAGTAAATCATATTGCGTGAATCTTTTTAATACTCCCATAAATTTTGCATCTAAAAGGGAAACTTCTACAATTACATTTTGAATAAGGTCAGGCACAAAAATAAGTGCGTCCATCCTAAAAGTACTATTTTAATGCCAAAAGATGGATTGCGTTGGTGCAAACTGATAGTAAATCTGGCCCTAAGAGTTCTAAACTGTTTTTTTTTTTTTTTTTTTGTAGTGAAACATATTGTTCACAATAAGATCTATAACCTGCATTTAGCAAATAGACAGCGTTAATGTTTCATTTCAAGCTGACTTTAATGTTATTAATTTAGCTAGTTGCTAATTCTAATGTGAAAAGGGTGCATGGTAAAAAAAAAAAGTAAAATCAATCAAAACAACATTGCAGTACTGATGTACTCTCTTGCTAAATGCATGCAATTTCCAATTAGCATTGAAGCACATGCTGTTCTTGCACAGCAGACTGAGCTCAAAGACATCAGGTATGTTTTTTATGGAAGTGGTTTTCTAAATAAAGACAAGCGAGACAGGCAGACAGACTGATAATGCACTTTACACTCAGGCTACAATATTTTCGAAGGGTTTAGAGATTAACCTTTTGAATGTAATGTTGGGAATATGACACTCCCTCTACCCGGGCAGAGCAAGTTCGACTTCTCTAATTAGCTGCCTGACATTTCACTTAATCCAATAAAAAAACAACATGGCCGCTGTGAGATGATCTGATATTGGTAATTGGAACTTTTTTTTGCTGCTGTTGTCCATCTCTGTTCTGCTGTTGGTTCATTTTGATGTCCATAGAGATATCATTAAAACATTCTACTGCAAAACAAGGCACAGTGCTTCTCAAAGGACACACAAAGGGAATTTTCCTTGTCTGGTTTAATCAAGGTCTCACCCAAGCATGCACCAAAAGGCCATGAATGCAGATTCTCATCCCTTCACACTCAGGCGTATTGGCTTTCAATTGCTTCTGTTACGGCTGTTTGAAGACATTGGTTTTTTAGCACTCGACTCAGTGCAAGGCTACAATTACTTCCTGTGTTAGCATCTTCGTGGTGTGATGTGTCACCTTGGTGCTCAGAACAAGGTCATTCTGTTTGCCATTTATGAAGCTGACGACATCATTTCCCATTAGTCAGTGTAGTGTTTTTTTTTTCATGATAGCATTTTTTAAGGTAAATAATTTAATATACTACACATTTGAAACTGTATTGCCAAACCTGCGCTGTTATGAACTTCACAGTGGATTACTAATAAGACTTTATCTTATTTAAATAAATTTGGGAAATCTGCTAGGTTGTTAATGACTTGTAAAGTTAAGCAGTTCTTGCACACTTCAGATAGCGATGCTTGTTAGTTGCCCCAGTGTTTAAGCCTTAGCTAGAGGTCTGTCTACAGATCTTACGGAGGACAGGCACCCCGAGAAAAAGCTCAGAGCTAAATGAGCTTGGCACGAAAAAGCACTGTGCAAAAGACCAGACTTTATTTCTCCCAGAATCCTCCTTCTCATTAATTAATACCTGCCCCCAAGCTACTGATATATACAAACGAGAAGGAACACACATGAAATGCAGCTGCAAATTGAAGCAAATACAAGATAAGAGATGGAAATGAATTTCCATCCAACATTATTTTGAAAAATAAATATTGTACCACGCATTATGCATTTTCATGAAATTCTTAATTGGCTTAGAAGCGGGAAACTGAGTTACTTTTGTGTTTAATTTCAAGGGGCTACTGATATCAGTGTCCAATTGAATTTATTCAGTTGCAAATATTTGTACCCCAGGCAAATATTCCCAAACTAAAGTTGTTTGCTGGATCCAAAATAAACAGTTTTTAAAATTCTGAAATATGACTGAATGATCCACAAAGGCATCTTTTAGAAGCAGATTTAGGCATTCTATTAGTATATAACAACGTCAACCATAATAATAATGTGTTAAATATTGCTATCTTAATATAGTATGTATAAAATATATAATTTGTTTATATAAAGAAAAAAGATGAAGAAACTTTAGTGCAGGGGAAATGTTTTGCTGATGTTAAAGGTTCTCCATTGAAGCATAGATAAAAGCAGTATAGGCTATCATTAGTGTTTGTTACAGTGATTTCATTATTTAAATTATATGTCTATATTTACTTATATTTTTATTATTTATTATTATTTGTTTTAAAAAGTGAAAATCATTGTGGATTTTCTAAAGCATAAAATAGTGCATAAAAGTTACAGGGATTGGCTTAGGTTTGTTCTTTTCAACAAAATCTACCTCTTCTTGCTGGTCTTTATGTTCCAGGCCGCCATCTGGAATCAGAACTCTTTGTTCACACAAGCAAAAACTACTATCGTTAATGGGCCAAAAAATAAATAAATAAAAATAAAAAATAAACTTGCATTATGCAAAAAGAGATGATGTTTACGTTATAAGTCGTGTCTGTAATTTTAGTAAAGCTGCTCTCGTGTATAAACCTGCCTGTAAGTTCCTCTGGTCTTGTGCCTGGAGCAGCTGAACTGTGCAGAAGTGCCATCGCTGTGATTCAGAGCATCCGCGCGCTCGCTGCCTGCCTCGTGCCTGACGGCTACCTCTGCGCTTTAATCTCTCTGAGTGGTGGGAATGTGAACTAATGAGATAAATTAAGAATCATTAGCCCGGAGCTAAACTTTAAAGATATCCTCCATGTTCAGCAGAAAAAACACTTGCTGATCCCTCAACCCAAAGCAGCGGTGTACAAGAGGCGGGTGGGAATGACAGGCGATAACCAATAGAAGCATGGAAGCATGCTGCAGATTTTTCTCACCAGGATATTTCCTCGCCTCAGTGTTTGATGATTGTAATAAAAACACCATCTTTGTCAATGCAAGACCTCAACAGAGCAGCTGTTTGAACATGTACCATGCATATTTACTCCCATGGCATAACGATGACAAAACATGGAAACATAGCTATTAATAAGATAATTTAGTTTTTGATGCCATAGATCACATGGAATATAGCTTTAGGCAATAGCAGCTCATCTATACAGTGTATGCTTTGTTTCTTGAGTGTGTGCATGTGTTGTGAACGCATGTGGAAAGTCTCAGTCAATTATGAATTTATACATTAGACGTTGATGGCCAAAAATATCCATGTTCACTAATACTGCAATCAGTCTCTCTTCATGCCTACTGAGTGTAATTAGACAATAATGAGGCAACTGCTTTGTGCTAGTTCTCAAACTATGTGTTGACCTCAGCAACTTATAGTCCATTAGACAGCAAATAGCTCACAAGGCTAACATAATAAACCATGCCTTCCACTTCGACTGAGGACTGAAGCATTCCACGCCCAGGCATTGCTAGAGAACGTCCTGAATTGGGAACCTCATATGAGCTCAGCAAATAACCGTCACTAAGTTAAGAAAAGAATACTAGCTTACTAATTACCAAATTCTGCACTGTATATAGTTTATACAGGCAGTATGTAGAATGTATGAAAATTTTCCATTTCACATAAATGGCCTTTTATTTATGTATGTATATATGCATTTCATTTGTTTATTTATAGCAGCTGAAAATAAATCAGCTTATTTTATTATTCAGCTTTTTTAATTATGGAAGATATTTTACTAGTTCCTGTTTTTTTTTTATTATTATTTGTATATATATTTAGAATAAATATAATTTTGATTTAAATATAAATTTTATGAAATATTACATAAAGCGTGATCAAAAAATGTGCTACATGACTCAT